>NW_006399897.1:5305203-5342263 GCF_000299155.1 Elephantulus edwardii | reverse complement strand
GTCCTAAACTCAGCCAGTTCACATCCCCTGGAAACTTCTCTGGAGAAAGATAGGCACTCACTCCTGTACAATACAGAGTCCCTCAAAGTCCTCTGGAGTGTTAGCTCCAAGTTGGTTCCAATACTACTGTAATGAGCTAAGCTGAGCTGGGAACTTAATGAAAGTCTGGTGATTTGAACCCACTAATCACTCTCTAGAGGAGAACAATATAGCAGTCTGCTGCTATAAAAGTGGTAACTGTTGTTAGATTCCATTGAGCCAGTTTTGACTCATAATAATCTACATACACCAGAATAAAACTCTACCCAATGCTATGCCATTCTCACACTCTCTAGTATTTAAGTCCATTGTTTCAAACGCTAAGTCACTCTAACTTATTGAAATGACAGCCTTGGAAACCCCTTAGGTCAATGCCTCTCTGTCCTGTAGGTAATTATGAGTTGGAATTGACTCAAAGGTAATGGATTTGGGTTTTCAGTTGATCTTCACAGAGGAAAATGTTACATTTTTGTCCTGTAAAGCAGTTGGTATGTTCGAACCATAGACCTTAGTTAGCAGTCAAATGTTTAACCAATGCATCACCAGGGCTCATTCTCTCCCCGTAATTAATTCAGCTATAAAAAGAAATGAGCTATCACTGTAGTTGTAGAAGAATCTGTCATTCATATTCTGAATGAAAGGAAACAATCTGAAAAGCTACACAGCATAGAATTCCAACTGTCCAACATTCTGGAAAAAACAACACTGTATAGATAATAAAGTAGTTTCAAGGGGTTTAGGGTGGGACAAGAGAGATAACAAGTGGTGCATAGGGCATTCATACGAAGTAAAATTATCCCATATACTATTGAAATCGTGACTGTGTGACAGTAAAGGACCCTGGTGGTGCAGTCCACTAACCCAAAATTGCACTAACCCAATGGCTGCATTTCCCTAGTGGTTTGAATCTATCAGCAGTCCTATAGGGGTAAAATAGGCAATCTCCTCCCTTGCAATGGAGGGTTAACTATGAATTTGGTCACCTATAACCCTAGTGGGGCCTCAGTTATGATGAGTCAATTCTGACTCAATGACAATGCACGCATGGAACCCTAGTGTGAATTTTGGACTGTAGTTAATAATACTACAATATGGGTTCATCAACTGAGGCAAATACACCATACTAATACAATACATAAATAATAGAAGGAAAAGTAGGAAAAGTACAAGGCAACAGAAGCATGAGAACTCTGTAATTTCTGAATATTTTTATGTAATCTGGAAGTGTTCTAAAAAACTCATTATAAATAAGTGAATAAAATTGTCTTTTGTGACAAACTAGTCCTATCGTAAATGTAAAATTACATAATTATTTTTTCATAGAAATTACTCCAAACTACTTAACTGAACTTTTATATTGCTTTTTTTTGTTTGTTTGTTTTGTTTTAACTCATTGTTGGTTTGGAGTTTTTTAGCTGTTAATTGTAGTGTAGCACCACAGTGCATGTGTTCACACAGGGATTTTTCCTGTTTTCTTACAATGTTATGCTGCTATCCATAAGGCTTTGATTTCAGAATTGGATGGTCAGAACTGCTTCCTAGTTGATCATAACAATTTACATATAACATTTTGAAGAATGGAACTTCTAGAACACTTAATTGTCCTCATGTTAAACATCTATAAAGGACAGAAAACAGTTGTTAACACAGAAAAAAAGAATTTAGATTCATGCTTTAAAATTGAAAAGATATACATCGAGACTGTATCCTTTCGCAACTGTTCAATCTGTATGCTGAACAAATAAACTGAGAATTTAAACTCATGAAAAACATGATTATCAAGATTGTATGAAGACTCATTAACATTCTGTGATGTAAAGATATCACTATTTTGCTTGCAGAAAATAAAGACTGAATGATTAGTAAGCAATGATAAGATTAATAAACAATGTTACTATAGAGGGAATTATATTTAAATGTTTTGTAATTTTATTTTACTTAAATCCACCATCAACACCCACCCTTGGAAACATCTGTCAAGAAATCAAATGATGTATTGCAACAGGCAAATCTACAGCGAAGGGCCTCTTCAAAGTGCTGATGAAGAAAGAAGCCACTATAAAGACTTGCCTGTACCTTCTCCAAATTATGGTATTTACCATCCTCTCATATACAAAGATATCACTTTAAAGACTAAGGTGTGTCTCATCTAAGCCATAGTCTTTTCAATTGCTTTCTATGCATCTGAAACTTGGAAAGTGAATAAAGAAGACTGAAGAAGAATGGATGCCTTTGAATTATATTGGCAGTAACTTGACCTGCCAAAAGAGAAAACAAATCTGTCTTGGAAGAAGTGTAATCAGAACGCTCCATGGACTTGAGAATAGTGACACTTTGTCTCATACATGTTGGATACATTATCAGAAGGGCCATCCCCTGGAGGGTATTATTATCCTTGGTAGAGTGTCAGTAAAAAGTGAAAGACTCTCAATGAGATGGCTTGACACATTAGTTGCAATAATAGGCTTAAAGATGGCAGAGATTGAGGATAGTGCACAACCAGGCAGTTTCTTTCTGTTATAATTCACAGGAACATTTTGAATGGCAGCATATGCTCCAAGACTTTCAGGGGATGCTTGAAACTAGGTAGTATTGAATCATATATAGATTGTTTTGTTGGTTATTGCTTTGTTTGTCTGTATATACATTCAACAGATACACAAATGTCCCTACATATCATCCTATGCTGACAGGGCACAATTTAAACATTCACTTAATTGTGTTTCCCAAGCTCAAGACCAATGGAAAAGGAGGTAGCTGGATCCAGGAGGGAATAGGACCAGAGGAGATTTAACCAAACTACTCAAATATCCCTCAATTATTTTATGATTGTGATTAACAAAAAAAAAAAAAAAAAAGAAAAAGAGAAAACAAAAGTTCTTACCATTGGGCAAATTTGTCTGCACCCTGATAGATGATGGAAAAGAGATTGAAGTCATTAGCAATTTCCACTTGCTCATGTCCATGATCATCAGTCTTGACACTAGCAGTCAGGATATCAAGCAATTAATTGCATTAGGAAAATCTGTCAGGGACCACTCCAGAGGGCTAAAGAGCAGTGATATCAGTCTAGATAGACTAAGGTATGCCTAATCCAGGCTATGGTCTTTGCAATTATTTGCTATGCATCTGAGAGCTGTACAATGATTAAGGATGACAGAAGAATTGATGCCTTTGAATTGTGGTGCTGGAGAAGAGTATTGAACTGCCAAGAGCACAAACAGGTCTGTCTTGGAGAGAGTAAAACCAAGTTGTTCTTTGAAGGCAAGGATTTTGAAGCTCCATCCTACATTCTTTGCCATGTAGCCAGCAGGGACCAGTTCTTGCAGAAGGACATCATGCTTGGCAAGGTGGAGGGACGGCACAGGTGAGGAAGATCCTGAATGAAATGGATTGACACAGTAACTGGGTAATGGGGATAGGTGTGTTGGAGACAGAGAGATTGGTTCAGGATAGGGCAGGGTTCGGAGCTATTGTGCATAAGGTCATTATGAGTCATAGGCAGCTTGACTTCACATAACAACAATATGTACTTTGGAAGGCAAACTGTGCATTAAGGGAATTGGAGAAAGACACATCAACAATTTATGTTATCTGGATTGACATAACCTTGCTGAAAGCAAAGAGATCTTCAAAGACTTGCTGCAGGGGATCAAGGACTAAAAGCCTTCAATATGGATTACTTCTCAGCAATAAGAAAACAAAAATCCTTACTCCTGGGCCAACAGGAAACATCATGATAGACGGAGAAAAGAATGAAATTGCCAACTATTTTATCTTGCTTTAATCCACAATAAATACCTTTGCTACCAACAGTCAGGAGATCTACAGATAGATCATTTGAGGAAGTCTCCTGTGAGAAACATCTCCAAAGTCCAGAAAGAGCAACATGTCAGTTTAAAGGCTAAATTGCACTGAGTCAAGTTTTAGTCTTTCCAATCACCTGCTATGCATTTGACAGCTAGGCAATGAATAAGGATGACAGCAGAAGAATCAATTGTTTTGAGTTTGGAGATTTCATGGAGAGAGTGTCGAATAGCAATCACCTGTTATGCATCAGAGAGTTGGACAATGACCAAGGAGGATAGAAGGAGAACTGATGCCTTTGAGCTGTGGTGCTGGAGAAGAGTACTGAGAATACCATGGACTGCTAGGAAAACAAATAGATTTGTCCTGGAGAGGGTTAAACCGGGTGGCTCCTTGGAGGCAAGGATTCTGAGGCTCCGTCTAACATACTTTAGACATGTTGTAAGGAGGGACCAGTCCTTGGAGAAGGACATCATGCTTGGGAGGGTGGAGGGACAGTGCAGGAGGAGAAGGTCCTCTATGAGGTGGATTGGTTCAGTGACTGGGGTAATGGGGATGGGAGTGTCAGAGACAGTGCGATTGGCACAGGACAGAGCAGAGTTTAGGGCTGTTGCACATACGTTCACTATGAGTCGCAAGTGACTCGGCGGCACATTAACAACAACAACAACAGGTAACCTAGAGTGGCTGTGATGCTGAACTCTGTGCCATTGGGGTACCAAATGTCATCATAGTTACTCATGGTGGACAGTGTTTGATGGAGCTCCCAGATTAAGACATGTTTGGGAGCAGGAGTGGCATCCACTTTCTAAATAATATACCTCTGGAAACTATGAATTTTGAGAAACAATGATAATTATAGGAAGGCTTCTAGTCTTTTGTTCATAGGGTTGCTATAAGCTGTGCTCAACTCAGTGGCAATCAACAACAACAATAACACTGTAAATGCTATTGCTTTCTTGATTGCCTTCTCTGAGTTCTCTTTATTACTGTTGAGGAATCCCATTGATTTTTGGATATTATTCTTGTATCTTGCCACTCTACTAAATTGGTCTACTAGCTCTAACAGGTTGGGGTTTAATTGTTTTTTGGGGTGAGGTTTTTGGGGTTTTTTTCTGTCTTTGAATCTTTGGGATTTTCTGTGTACACTATCATATCATTTGCATATAGCAATAGTTTAACCATCTCTTTGCTGATATGGATGCCTTTTATTTCCTTCTTTTGTCATATTTCCCTATCAAGCACTTCTAATATGATATTGAATAGAAGTCATGACCGTAGACATCTTTGTCTGGTCCCTATTCACAAGGAAAATGCTTTTAGTTTTTCTCTGTTGAAAATAATAAATTTGAAAATCTAGAGGAAATGGAACAATTCCTTGAAACTCATGCCTTATCCAGATTGACAAGGACAGATATAGAACACAGAACAGACCCATCACAAAAGAAGAAATTGATCATGTCATAAAAAATCTTCCCCATAAGCAAAGTCCTGAACCAGATGGCTTCACAGCTGAATTCTACCAAACATTCAGAAAGGATCTATCACCAATTATACTTAAAATATTTTAAAAAATGGAAAATGAAGATATATTCCTAGAGTCATTCTAAGAATCAGCATAACCCTAATACCAAAACCAGGCAAAGATATCACCAAGAAAGAAAACTACAGACCAGTATCCTTCAGGAACATAGATGCAAAAAAATCATTAACAAAATCCTAGCCAAAAGCACATTAAAAAAAATTAATCTATTATGACCAAGTGGGATTCATAACAGGCATGCAAGAATGGTTCAACATAAGAAAAACAATCAATGTAATTCACCATATTAACAAAGCAAATAACACAAACCATATGATCTTAGCAACAATTGACACAGAAAAGTAATTTGTTAAAATCTAAAACCACTTCCTGATAAAGATACTCAGCAAAATTAAAATAAAAGGGCATTTCCTCAATATAGTGGAAAGTATAAATGCAAAATCAAGAGCCCATATCACATCAGTAAATTAAGAGCTCAAAAACTCATGACAGAATTGAGGGTATGTCTAGAGGTCTTCCCTAAAAAAATAAAAAGAAAAGTTAATGAACTCTGTATCCCTGGTCCTACCTCTCCAGTAACCATCTCTGATCATAAAAGTAAATTCCTATCCACCTTTGACCCTTAAAGCAAAGCTCCAGGAGGTGTAACTCAGAACACTATGCTGTTCTACAGGAGAACAATAAAAATTCTCTTTAAGCTAGTTCAAGACAATAGTATGCCCTGGAATATCTGGAAACTTTCAGTATGAAATGGAAACACATATAAGGAGTGTGTGACCAGAAATGTAATACATATAATATCTTGGTATTTACATAGGTTTATAAAGGATTGAGACTATATTCCAGGGAGAGTGTAAGTTAGAAATAAGACTCCAAGAACATCCATTACAGAATCGGTATTGAACTCCATAATTAGAACAGTAACTTGATTCTACATGGTCTGCATCTATAATTAATCAGAGCAAATCTGTAAACCACAGTATCAATCACTGCAGATTGGAGGAGGTATGTGTGTCTGTGTGTGTAATTTCTCACAGAATGCATACCATTTACCCACATGTTGCTGTGAAACAATTTGGGACATGTCTCAGTATCTATTCTTATCAAATTAAACTCTTTGTTCATCTCATTTTCCTCTCTCATATATACAAGAAAACTGCCTCTTACTCCTAGTGAGGACAACTGTATGACTGGAAAAAAAAATTAGAATGGTTTGTTTTTAAAAAGAAAACAAACGAGAAAAAGCATTTGCCTCATATCCACATGGCTTGCTTCAGAGGGAGAGATATGGTTATGGCTGGAAACTTAATATTGTGACCATTAGTTCCCAAATATGTAAAATGGAAAATATTTCTATGCTTCATAGGGAGCTCTGGTGGCTTAATGGTAAAGAACTGCACTGCCAATGCAAACATACACAGTTTGAATTCACCAGCTGATCTTTGGGAGAAAGATGAGCAAATTCCTCCTGTGTTATTTACTGTCTCAGAAGCGCCATGCTGGAGGGTCAGTTATGAGTCAGCTCCAATTTGATGTTACACAACAATACACTTTATGAAAATCTCACAAAATTTCTCATCTGAAGAAACAATATATGATTTAGCAGATTCAGTTAAGTAAAATTTACAAATGATTTCATGAAACTCAATGTCCATTGTTAACGTAGTGAATATCACTAATTCACTCGTTTGATCCAAAAGTTGTCATCAATTTCCACTATTCGACACAGCTCATATCCTATGAGTACAATTTCCTCCTTATCGATTTAGCCAGACGACAACAGAGCACACTTGGTAAAGTCCTCTCGCTGTAAAATTTGTACTTTCATCCCCCAGATCTCTGAAATGTCCTGCACTTTTAATAAGGGAACATATACACACACGAGGTTTCCTTAACATATAGATCGTCTCTATGGGATTGTAGCTGTGGTTGCGAAACTAGCTTCATCTATCAACTATGTAAAGTAGGAGATTTTCTAATAATGAGCTCCTTGGGGGAACATGATATCAGAGTGTAAATTAATAATCAGTTTCAAAGGATGGTGACTGATGTTTCATATTTTCTACCAAGTTTTGCGTGTTCTATTTTACAATAAAAGGAATCCTTTAAAAACATTAAATTTAAAAAGGTTTAAAAAGTCATTTGAGTCTAATAGTAGTACACTGGTAAGCAAATCAATATTTGTGGTGACCTACTTTTTTATGTAAAATAACCAAATGTGTTGTCTAAGACACTGTGTTGCGTTTAAAGTATTTCAAACTGCAAGCTAAAGCTATGTAGGGCAGGTGTCTCAAATTCCAATTCACTGGGGTACATGCCGAAGTTTACTTAGCGTAAGCATATTTAGCAAAACTTAAAATAGTAACATAATCGTTGACTTTTCTTTCTTTCTTTTTATTTTTAAGGAGCTCTTTAGATCTTCTGCTTCGTCCCCCACGGGTTCTCAGCGTCACTGGGTTTCTTTATAATCCACATTTCGGGTGGATAATGCACTGGTAATAAAGCTTTTTATTAATAAATAATTCAAGACCCGGAGAATGTAAAAACATTATTTGTATTGTTGCTGGGTGTTTTATTTTCTAATTATGAAGCTCCTGGCAGGCCTGACGCTAGGGGCTTCGTGATTTCACCAGTTTTGTTCTGTGGCTCCCCATTGTCGCCCTTGAAAAGAACATTCCCACAGAGCAGGCTCTAAATACAATAAACATCGTATGCAAAAAGAAATGACATAATATGCAGCACTGATAAGGGGAGCTTTTCCCAGGGGCTGCGTGGGACTGCCGTGGGAGCCGCCTGATGAGGCTGCCGGCTGCCCGGGTGCCTGGAAGGAAGTGTCCCCGGGCGGTGCAGGGCCCTTGTGTAGTCCCGTGCAGCACAAAGAGCCCAGAAGTGGGCAGGTCCCTCCCTGCCTCTGCGAAAATCAATCTAAGGAAGTCTGATGCCATGGAACAGTTTCCTGTCCGCTGTGTGGGAAATTTAACTGAGTGCAAACGGCCAGCAACAATGGGACAATATATTATAATAAACAGGAAAAATAGCACTGGCGACGGAAATCAATGGCTGGAGTTCATGAGGCATTCATAAGATTGACAAGTGAATAAATTAAAACCAAAAGGTTAGGACACTGAAAGAGAAGTTAATTTTATGTCTGCCCTGCAGCTCCCCTTTTCAGACTCAAATTAAGACTGTGTATAATAAAATGAACATAAAGTCTTAGATTTACAAAAAAGGGGCTTCGTTAAGACCTGCATCATCAGAAAACCAGAGATTCTTTTCTAAACTTCCCCATGCATGCATAGTCGGTGCTCACAGGGCATTAACAACCCCCTCCACAGCGTGACCAAAGACTTATTTAAGCGAGTTTTCTTGCTTTAAATAAACCTGCTCTCAGCAACCAACTGTTCATCCAGGAAGTGATGTGATACCCCAATACACTGAAGAAGTTTACTCAACCATAACCAAATGGAGAGATGTGTGTGCAACTCAGCTATTTAATTTAGAGACCCCAAGTTAAAGCCACATGAGGTTCCTCCAAACCTCCAAATAATTATAAACATGGAAACATAACTAACTCTAAAGCAGATTTTAGTCAAGTAAATGATAATCAATACATTAACAGGCTGTAGCAGCATTCCTTTTTTAAAGAAAGATGTTTGTAAATTTTGTGGTTTCTTTCCTTTTTAATAATAAAGTGACTTTAATTAGAATTCACCGCTCAGCCTTGGTTTAGCAATAAAGAGTTTGACACACTAAATTCTTTCTCCTAATTATTATTAAAGGCAGCACATTGTTCAGTAGATGAAGCCGTAGGCTGAAGATTTTGAGACAATTAATTCTGAGACTGGCTTTGCAACTAACTTTCACCAGAGTGGAGTTCTTTTGACAACTAAGCATTAATCTACTCCACGGAGTGTGAACATTTGTCATAAATTATTATAAGCCATGGAATAATAATAATAATCGTTGCTACTGGACAATTACACATCACCTAACATCTAGGTTATTTCCAATGCCCCTTGAAAAGTTCTGTATGGATTTCAAATAGTTCACTGCTTTTGTTTTCTTTACTTTTGGCCTCAAGGAGTTTCTTGATATGTCAGGAACTACAGATACGGTATCCTCTTCTGAAAAGTCTTATTCTTTATTCTTTAGTAAATATAAATCAACCCAAGAATTTTTTAATCGAATCTTAAGTATGTTTAAAAAAAGTAAGAACACATGTGTGTGTTTTATATCACATGTGTGTTTTATAAATTAAAATAAAATTTCCACTACAGTTTTAGGGAGTAAGTAAAGGTTATAGAAGAGCAGCGTTCAGTATATCTTTTATTTCAATTATATAAGCTATTCAGATGGGTTTTTTTCCCTATTTTTCTTGAGAAAAGTGAAAAGTAAGTCAGTTTTTTGTACTGTTTAAATCACCCATTTTCGGCTAGTAAAGCACAATTGATAAGGCCAGCAGAGGGCAGTACATAACAGTAGAACTACTTTGTTTATTTGAAAGGTAAAATTCATTCTCTCAGACTACCCCCTCTCACACACCTCAATACAATCTTACGTTAAGTAATGTCTGACCAAAGAAACAAAAATCCTGGTAGTAAAATACATATCGAAGTGAAGTCAGAGGATTGGTGATACTCCCCAGGAAGCCCAAAGCTTCACACTTGCCTCCATTTTATCTACAAATAGGAAAAAAAAATGGAAATTGACTCTATCTCGTCTTTTTGTTTAATTTAGATTTTATCTCACTGAGCAGCATACAGGTCCACAACTATATTCTGAAGAGAACCCAGAGCCACGTCAATAAATGGTTAACAGTCATTAGCCGAAATCTGCTGCCAGAGGCGTAGAAAACCCAGCAGAAGGACAACAGGATTGATGCCTGACTCTATTTTGTACACAGTTCTGGGCCTAGTTACATTTCTGTCCTGTGTCAGGGTCTGTCGTGTTCTCTTCCTAAAGTGCTTCCTCTTCCTTGCTTCCTAAAGAGCTTTTTTCTCATCTCTTAAGAACTTTCTTCACCAGGCCTCAGGCTTCACGTTTTTTGGTTTTTTTTTTTTTGTTTTTTTTTTGTATACACATACTTGCTATTCAGAGTGACAGAATATTGTCAAAAGGAAAGTGTTCATTATCCCTGCCCCCAAATAAGTGCTATCTCCAGTTCGGTCTTCTTGGTCTGCTACATCTTTTAATAGAGTCATTGAAATTAAAAATAGAAGGCCTTCATTTAGAACGCCTGTCTCCTCTTGCCACCAGATTCCCATAGGTCCCTCCCCTACACCAGCTCCACCCTTCCTTTATCCTCCCCTGCCCCCAACAAAACTACCACTGCTACTTCACTTTTTCCACTTCAAAATCCTAGAATATGGAATTCCGTTCATCATTATAGTAGCCTGTTTGGTAGTGACTTTTCATCCGTTTCAGTGTATCCCCAACATTTCTTCTCCCCTGCCCCCTACACTTATTAAAACAGCTCAATTATTTTATTTCTTTTCCTTCTGAGAGCAAAATAAAGGGCAAAAGGGAAAAAATTAACATTAAAATGTTAAGAATAATAAGGATAAACATGTTAGTCAGGGTATGAACCAAATTCAACATTGTTATTCTTTATACGTGGAGTTGGAATTTACTCCGAAATTGCAGGAGTGGCGATTGCACACCTTTCTCCCTTTGAGCAGTTGGTGAATTTGAACCGCATTTACCAGTAAGTCGCCAGAGCTTCTGGCAAGTTCAGCGCCCATATTCTGTAACTTCCAGAACTCTAGTTCACCAACTTCAGCACTGGTGGCACTGTCTTTAGCAAGTTGTGCTATTACCATAAAGGCAGTATGTGTTCAGCTGGTCGAGTCCACCTTTAGCTCTTGAGTCGAAAACCAAATAGTGTCCTCCAATTACAATTACCACCTCTACTATGAGGTCGATTTCAGTGTGATAACACTAACTGAATTTGCTTCACACCCTAGCTAGCAACTTCATCCTTACTATTGTTATTATTTTAATCTTCATGATTTGCTTTGATCATTATTTTGCTTATAAGGAAAAGAAATAATAAAGATGTGCAGTAAGGATTGAGCTATAGGAATAAAGGAAAGGCAAGAAAAGAGTTGAGTAAAAGTTTAGAATATAACTTTTCTGGGTGGCATTGCGCTAATAGAGAGGCCACACCCAACAGTTACAATGGATATTGATAAAGAATTTTAGATTGTCATTCATATTATTCATGTTTAATTTTAAAGTTAAGATCATTTTAAAAGTTATAAAAAGTCAACATCATTTCTAGAAGTAATAAAGAATATTAACATTTCCCTACGTCCCAGGGTCCACCTTCCATATCAGTTGAAGTTAACTAAATTATTATCTCCTGCTCACAGTGAATGACATTTCCTCTCATCATCTCCAAAGCAGAGCCCTGAGGTCTCCAATGTGATTTAGAAAATTGCCAAATCACTAGCAATGCATTTCATCCTGGTCCAAATCCAGAGGCCTAATTATTTTATTTTTTTTATTATTATTCTCAGCCTGTTAATTATTTCCATTGATCTCAGGGAAGCATGCTGGGTATCAGTTTTGACTTGGGCATTTATAGGCAAGAGCCTTACTGAAGTTCTGGCACTCACTCCAATAAAAGACCTGGAGGCCACTTTCTGAGGGAATCCCATCAACAACAGAAACTCTGACAAGTGCTCACTCACTCCACATTTTTAAAAAATATCCAGTATTGGAGAAGTCATTATCCCAAAGAGTTTTACTTCATTTTCAGATACCAAACTCCTTGCTAAGTTAGTTCTGAACCCTGTATCTACAGCTATATCTATATCTCTACAGCACCTATATCACAGAGTAAAGCTGTTCCAGAAATTTCCAAGGCTATTAGAGCCTTCTCTCAAAGCTGGCCTTTCAGTTAGCAACTAAGCCCATAACCACTGGGCCATCCAGGACTCCTTTTAGAACATAAAATGGTTACAAAAATTCATATACTCAACTCACCATTGTTAGTAATTTATTATACTCATTAATTTTAATTAAAACAGACACACATTATCAAAAATTCAAGCATTTGTCTGTAATCAAAATTGACTAGAGTTCTTAGTATGGGTTCTCTGGAAAATGTTCTAGGTTAAACAGTACTGGCTTCATTTATTTTGTCAATGGTATAATATGCAACCCTCTTGACCATGTAAAGTCACTGGGTGGCACAAAAGTTTAAATATTCAACTACTTCTCTTAAGGTGAGCTATTGAAATATACCCAGAGATATTTGGGAAGAAAGCTTGGTAGTTTACTTGCAAAAGATGGAAACCATAGAAAATGCTATGGAAAATAGGTCTACACCACATACATCAACTTGCCATGAGTCACAATCAACCCACAGCTTCACAGCAACCAACAACCATAACCATGGTGGAACACCATCAGCATGAAAAGGCAAAACTGAGAAAAACAAATGTTATGCTCAAAAGGAAGTAAAAAGATTCCAAGACAAAAGAGGTTTTAAACAGAAAAGAAAACCTGTAATTCATAGAGTTAGTGAATTAAGAGAATATTTATAAAATAGAAAAAGAATGCTATAGAAAGTTGCTGTTGTGTGACGTCAAGTCAGAACTGATTCGTATGTGACCCTTTAGTGCATTTTCAGAGACAGTAAATTGTGTAGAAGGGGATTGCCCATCTTTCTCCTGTGGAACAGTTGATGGATTTGAACTAAGAAACAATTGAGAAATTGTATGGGATTGATAAAATTGGAAAAACAATACCACAAAACAAAAGAAAATTACAATAAAACGAAAAGGATTTTATGCCAAAAAGTTAAGTCCAGAATATAGAGGCAAAATAACAAAAATTTTTAAATATATTTTAAAAAAATCAACAAAACCATGAGATATAAAAAACAAGTTTAGAAGATCTCAAACTGAGAAATAAGAAATTATAAATTTCTCAGGTCTGAAAAAGTCACCAGTCTTTTCAATCAACATAAGTAAAATAGAAGTGAAGAAGACACACACCTAACAATATCTCATACATTTTCCCAATAGCCAAGTTAAACCTTTTCATTGCTTCTATAGAGGGTGGTAGTGGTCTATTGTTGTTTATGTTCTGTACTGTTGAGGAATCAACCCATAGCTGACCCTCCCACAAGCTTTCAGAGGAGCTTATAAGATTACAAGGATTAAGTAGTTAGATACCTCATCAACAACACTAAAGATAGGAGACAATGGAGAAATAAATGCCTTAACAGTCCTAATGGAAAATTATTTGAGCTCAAATTATAATCACATGTAAGATATGTTAAGTAACTTTCCAAATGTTCAGAAATGTGTAAGTTTTCCATGCTACACACTTTTCTCTGACAAATAAAAATTGTGAATAGAAACTAGCAAATGCAGCAAGGGGGGAAAAATGAAAAATGTAAGTCTAAAGATTCAGGAAACAATTGCCATTAGCCTAGAAAAGCTAAATCAAGTCCCATTTGAGAGGAAAACTGTAGAGCAGAGCAGAAAAATAAATCAAAGACCTGTGGAAAAGAAATGGACAAAGAGAGCACTGGACAATGTCATATGCAACAAGTAAAATTTGTAATAAAGACATCATTCTCTGTCATTATTATAAAGGAATTTGATTAAGAAAGTTAAGACAAGTAAAAACACCACAAGAAGATTAATTTGATTAAAAAGCAAGTTATTAATAATAATAAATACATATAAAGCTAACTCTCTAAGAAGCACAATTCCAATCACTTTGCATACACTGCTTTGGCTAGTTTTCATTAAATTGGCTCTGAAACATGGCAGTACATTTATAACAGAATGAAATTTGCTGGTCCTGTACCAACATATGGTCATTAATATGGTTAAATCCACTGTTGGTGTCACTGTATATTTTGAGTGTCAACTGGGCCAACCCTGTGGCATCACCTCTTCCCAGTATCATTGTTGTTGCTGCATACTGTCAAGTCAGAATCGACCTGTAGCTGACCCTCCAACTTCAGAGGCAGTTAATCACACAGGAGGACATTGTCCATCCTTCTTCCACTGAGTAGCTAGTGGCTTCAAACCGCATGTCTTCAGGATTGCAGTGTAACGTCTTGCCACTAGGCTACCAGAGCTTTATTCTTATTGTGATAGGGTTTGCACTGGCTAATTTCTGCATATAATGTTTCATTATTTCTCATAACTATATTGTAATCATTCCTGTTTTTAAGATGATGAAAAACTCTACAATTTAATTTATAGAAGTCCCAAAGCTTAAGAGTAGTAAATCCATACTGACCTCACGTAATATGGTATTTAAATATGTACTTTTAATCACTTTATTTACTTGCCTTTGTAAAATTAATGGTACTTCTATGGATTGAAGGGAGCACTAGTGGCCTAGTGGCAAGAAGCTGTGTTGCAATCCCAAAGGCAAGCAGTTCATGTCTAGCAGGTGCTCTACAGGACAAGGGTTGGCAATTTCTTCTCATGTGTTTAAGTGCTTCTGAAAACCCACTGGAGGGTCAGTTAGGGATGGTTTGGTTCCAATTCAACAGTCTATAACAACAACAAAATGGATTGAAGTTCAACATCAAGAAACAAAGATTCTCACCACTAGATCAAATGGCAGCACCATAATAGACGGAAAAAAGACTGACATTGTTAGCAATATCCACTTGCTTGATTCCATAATCGACACTCTTTGCACAGTTGGTCAGGAAATCAGAAGATGAATTGCATTAGGAAAATCTGTTGCTTCAGACCTCTCCAGAGTGCTTGAACAACAACAGTGTTAGTCTAGATTGTTCTTGATCTAGGCCGTGTTCTTCACAGTTACTTGCTATGCATCAGAGAGCTGGACAATGACTAGGGATGAAAAAAGGTGAATCAATGCCTTTGAGTTATGGTGCCAGAGAAGAGAACAAGCAGGTCTATCCTGGAGAGGGTGAAATCAAGTTTTTCTTTGGAGACAGGTTTTGGGGTTTTTTTTCATATTTTGCAGCTCTATCATTTGGTGCATAGATATTTATTACTGTTATGTCCTCTTGTTCTGTTGACACTTTAAACATTATGTAGTGACTATAATATGCCTTGGTGTTTTCTTTTGGGGTCTACTATATATGGTGTTCTCTCAGCTTCTTGAATATATATTCTTTCATTCTTCATTATACCTGGGAAGTTTTCTTCTAGTAATTCTTCCACAACTTTTTTGTTGCCTTTATTTGCTTGAAAATTCGCTTTTCTAGTTATAGTTAGTTCCCACTGAGGGACACTGAAATCATTGAGGGGCTGAAAATCAGCTACCTTAGCTGTGGGTGGAGACAGAAATTTTGAATGTCCACCTCATATACTTTGAGTAGGTTTCCAGAAGGAGCCAGTCCATTGGAAAGGACATCATCTTTGGAAGAATGGAGGGACAGTGCAGAGAGGAAGATCCTGGATGAGATGGATAGACACAGTAACTGAGGTAATAAGGGTAGGTGTGTCAGAGAGAGCAAGATTGACTCAAGATAAGGCAGAGCTCAGAGAGATTACATATAGGGTCACTATGAGTTGATGTCAACTCAATGGCACATAACAACATCATAGAATTTGAAAACCCTAAAAGAATTATAGTAAAGATCCTGTAAAAGGCAAAAATGTAGAATAAAACAAAAAAATATTAAAAAGTTTGATCTTACAGAGACTGATGGAACCCCTAAGACTATGACCCTTAGTCATTATTGAAACCTAGGGAAAAAAACAGATTATCCGGGACTCAACCTTTCAGTCAAATAAACAGACACACTCGTATGGAGACTGTAGGCGCTCCTTCCTTAAAATAATTAACCATGTAAGGGCAAAAAGACAAAAGTAGCTCAAGGTTCAAAATCTAAGGGCAGAAATGAGTAGGATAGAGGATTAATAGAAATAAGGATTATAATGAAGAAGTAGGAAAAATGCAATTGCATTATAAGTATTGTAATTTATGTTATAAACAATAAATAAATGAATGATTGATTGAAAAGTCAATCTGCTCTGTAAACTTTCACTCAACTCTCAATAAGGAAAAAAATAAATCATAATACAGGGGGGAAAATCTTAAGTGATGATTACTGTTCAGTGGGGGTATATTTAAAAGTCAAAGGATGTGATGTTGCAGGAAAGAATAAATTAAATGTATTCTTGAAAAAAAGAATGTGTTGTTGTTATGTGTGGTCGAGTCGCTTGCGACTCATAGCAACCCTATGTACAACAGCCCTAAATCCTGCTCTATCCTGTGCCAATCACACTGCCTCTGACACACCTATCCCTATTATCCCAGTCACTGAATCAATCCACCTCATAGAGGTCTTCCCCTCCTGCACTGTCCCTCCACCCTCCCAAGCATGATGTCCCTCCACAGGGATTATAGTCCAGAAGATAAATGGAGGGATTTGCCTTATCACAGAAGCAGGAAAGAAAGATAGAGTGGGTATGTTTGAGGGTAGATTTGCTTAGATATTTTTTTCAGCAATTATAGAATTCCCATACAAAACTTATTTTCTTTTGTAAAGAAAGTAATGATACCATCAGCCAAAAATGTGGGATCAGGAAAGTGTTTGGAGATTTATGGAAACAGGAAAGCTCTTGAAATCATTCTGTGAAGAGTAGTGTAATAAACAGGCTAGAGAAATCTAGAAGGATTGCTAAGGAGCATTGCAATCTAGTGACCACAATCTAAAGTAGATCAAATCTCCTGATAGTTGACTTTCTTCGAAAACATTTAGATATTTACATACAAGAAAAGAAATGACCTAGGGTGAGGTTTTGTTAAATCAGCAGAGAATAACAATACATTCACATAGAAGGGCAAGAGAACTTTGATTATTGGCAAAACTGCAAATTGGATGAGGAAGGAATTTAAAGAAAGGTTATGGAGAAAAAAATAAAGAAAACAACGTGTAGAAATCACAGCAAGACTGAAGAGCTATTATGGTAGAAATGTCTTGATAAGTTAGCAAGAAATAGTGAAAATTCACTGTTTAAAATCACTGCATTAAATTGACTTTGAAGGTGTTTTTGTCTTTAAGATTCATGATAAACATGCAAATGTAAAGTTGTGGCTGATAGAGTGCAAAGGTAAGGAGAGTGTATGCCTATGGAGGTGAGAAGGTCAAGGGTAGGCATATACCTACAGATATAGTGGTCATCCCACTGAAAAACTTTGTAAATCTTATGTAAAATCGTATTTCTGTAGGTAGAGAGCAGCACCAGGGAGAAAGAGCTGGTGAATGGAGTGGAATGCCGTAAACCTTAAAACCAGGGGCTTGTTACAGCTCTTCTTTCATCTTCTTTTTACAAATGAAGTGGAGAAGTTGTGGTCTGAAAGCAGCAATGGGATCTGGAAGGAAGCTAATGCCATGTTCTGAATAATGAAGTGTGAGAAAATAAACAGAAATTGTTTGATGAGCTGCAGGCAATGTTGTAATCCCAAGTGATAGGTAATAATGCAAGAAGTTGGAAGAAACATGAAAAAACGTTTCAAGACAAGAGGCATTTACCTTAAAGAAGGTTTTAGAAGATAGGAAGAAAGGAGAAGGCTGGGGACCAAAGAGGTGACATTAATTGACTAAGAGAAGAAGGTGTCCTTGTAAAGAGATGGCTAGAATGTCACCTTAGGCACCGAATAATGAAGACAAGTAAGACCTGGTCAGTGGGCTTAGGTCTCAATAGACTCAAATCTAAGGATTTTAATCATAGAAGACTTACTTCTACAAAAATGCTCTGGATTAGCACAAACTCAAAAATGTAGAGAGTCTTAGAAGGATTTAATTGTAATCAAAATAAAATAATCCAAATAAAAATAAAAGGTACACTCACTCCAACTCATCAATATTCTACTATATTGGACTTCCAAGACTATAATGATAGAGAAATACCTAAGCATGGCTCATCAGTAGAAATCTCAGTAAGACTGAAGAACTATCACAGAAATAGATTGACAAACTGGCATCTTTGTAGTACAAAGTCAACCCTAATAGGAAGAAACTGTGGAGTTACCGTTGTTGGTGTTGCGTGTCGTAAAGTCCGAACTGAGCCACAGCTGATTCTCTGGCAGTTAATTGTATGGAAGGAGATTGTCCATCCTCCCACACAGCAGCTGGTGACCTCGAACCATGTGCCTTCAGGATTGTAACACAGCCTCTTGCTATTAGGCCACCAGAGCTGGGTTGAAACTGCTGGGAATGCGTTAGCAGCACAACTACATCACTAAACAAGAGGGAATAGGAAATCAATTGAAGAAATAAGTGATTCAAATTATCTAAGTAGAAGGAAGCGAATAATAATACCAGTTCTCAAGAAAGGTATGAAACTGCGTATAAAAATGGGTCATTACTTTAAATGATAATAGAAAAGTAATAGGAAAAGGCAGAGGTAATGACCAACATACCAATCCACCTTTTAATTCAGGGTGTAAGAGATAAGTAGATATGCCTCTGGTATTTTTGCTCCACATGAATTCTCATGAAATGATATGGATGGTTTAAATGTAAGACAATAGCATAAAACAACTATGAAAATAATACTGTTTCAAATACATCTTTTAAGAACAGTCAAAGGTAATTCAAAGATTAGGAACTCTGGAGGAATAAAATGAGACTCAGGAAACCATGCAAAATAAAGAGACAAGAGAAACTTCTGTGGGGAAGACTTTGCCATAATAGCTCTATTTTATCAGCATTATGCTTAAGAAAATTAGCCAACGTCCAAACATTAGTATCAGAGAAACAATCAGGCGATGCAGCAGAAGCCATTGTGGTATTTGCAAAGACCCATAAATATCACTGAGTGCCATTAGTGTGACAGCGTAGGTGATGAGCACAGGTTATTCTGACTAATAGACGCATATTCCAGACACGCAGAGTTGGTTCCAAAATATATCATCAAGGGACATCAGATGACATTGCAGACACGAGACCACAAAGCAATATAGCACAAATAATAAGAAAAATGGAGTGTAATTAAAGCTAATGGTCAAAGGTGTCAAAAGGCACAGAAAGGTTCAACAGTCCTAGGGAAAGAATAATGACAACTTCGCTTTGGAGATGTACTTAGGTCACCCCAGACAATGCAAGGACACAGCAAAGAATGAGACTCAAATTATGATGCATCGCAAATCAATTCTGAGTTATACAATAATGGAGATAAACTGCCTGACACAAGATTTATAATTATTGGCAATGCTAACAACAAATTGTAGCCACTGTGAGGACTTTAATTTTAAGGGAAACAGGAATTTGTAAAGATACATTAATCCAAACCAACAAAAAAATACATATACATTGAACATCCACAGTTGAGATCATTACGATAAGCATTATTGAACGTCAACCTGGTACCAGCACTAGAAATTAGGAATTCAAGGGCAAATAACTTACTTGTGTTTTGGGCGAACTCTTCCCACAATCTGCTACAGTTTATTGCGTTGATTCCTTCTTTAAACAAAGTTTCTGAAAGGCAAGACAGCCTGTATTTCAGTAGTCAGCTCTTAGCAAATGCCTGACACATAAAGGACTTATTGTTGATTGAATAAAAACAATCTAATTTAAAAAAAAATTCTTAAGAAACTGTTTGACAGGACCACATCAAAGTTAAAGTACATTTAATGCTCAAGCATTAATGCTTCCAGGTGGCCAAAACCTAAATATGCACCAGAGAGCTAGACAATGACTAAAGATGAAAGAAGAATTGATGCCTTAAAGTTGTGGTGCTGAAGAAGAGTCTTGAAAATACCATGGACTGCCAAGAAAATGAGTGGATCTGTCTTGGAGAGGGTGAAACCAAGTTTCTTCTTGGAGGCTAGGATTTTGAAGCTCCGTCTCACATACTTTGGACATGTGGCCAGGATGGACTGATCCTCAGAGAATGGCATCATACTCGGAAAGGTGGAGGGACAGTGCAGGAGAGGAAGATCCCAGATGAGATGTTGTACATAGGGTCACTACAAGTCGTAGGAGACTCGATCGTACATGGCAACAACAGTCCTTTCATATGGGAAGACTAGGTTGGACTCCCACTTAATGTACTTCCACCTAGATACAGTTGTCACCTGTCAGTAGTGGATTGTATGTTGCCATAATGTTGAACAAAGAAATCCTGGTTACTTGACAGCTAACAAATAGGTTGGCAGTTCAAATACACTAGCTGCTCCACAAAAGAAAAATATGACCATTTGCTTCCATAAAGATTACAGGCTTGGAAACCCTGAGAGCAGTTCTACTTTGTCCTAATGGGTTGCTATCAGTTAAAGAAAATCAGATTTTACTAGGAGTCAGAATTAATGGCAGTGTGTAGGTTTTGATATGATAACTGAATAGATTTCAGCAGAGCTAACAGAGTAAGAAAGGCCTAGTGATCTGCTGAAAATCAACCACTTAGGAATGACAACTGATCTACAACAATTGATCTGCAACCAATGTAGGGATGGTGTAAAAGTTGGTAACATACCTTTGTGTTTCATATGAGATCAGTGTAAGTGGGGAGTTGATTCTGGTCAAAGGCAACATAAAAAAATATCATCCCTTCACTATAAGAACAAAGGCACATGTTTCATTGGAATAGCTTGAACTACCAAGCTATTAACTAGTAAAGCCATAAGGAAACTAACACGAGTCTTTATTAATGTGAATATATGTATATGTTGTTGATTGCCTTTGAGTAGAGCACAACTCAGAGACCCTATGAACAAAAGGCCTGAAGTCCCTCTACAATTATCGGCATTTATTAAAGTTCATAGAGTTTCCGGAGGCATGTTTAGGAAGTAGATTGCACCCCTGCTTTATATATATAAAATCAAATAATATTCCATAAAAATGAGTTTTAAAACTAACATGTGCTTTAAATGACTAAGTAAAAGGTTAATTCTTTAACATTTCCTAGCTCTTGCATATAACTTAATGAACTCATCACCAGCTACCGTATCTATAAAAAGTATACTCCTAACCCCGGAAACACATACTCACTGCTGTAAATCAGTTCCAATTCTTAACTGATGACTGCCTACATTGGGTTTGTTAGGCTATGAATCATATCACAAATCATAATGAGAGGCATCTTTCCATCTTTCTCCCTCACCAGAGATACTCATCTTTCGAGTCATCAATGCAACTAGATACACACACTATGCCATTGACTTAAGCCCAGGTTTCACATTCATCTTAGGAACTTTAGCTCCACGTCATGTGAGATCACTCGAGCTTCTCACACATGCCAAGGATTTTTCTCGATAGTATTTCCATCCTAGGTCATTGTTGTGCTTACACCAAGACCAAACCAATCACACATAGTGCTATTGAGTCTCTTCTGAGGACCCTCCATAAAGTCTCTGAGGCTGTCTTTACAAAGGAGACTGCTCTTCTTTCTAGGAAGGAGCTGCTGATAGATTCAAACAGCCACCCTTTCAGATAGCAAAGCAGCACATTGCCCACTATGCTACGAGGTCTCGCTGCTTAGACCAATAGCACTAATTTAAAAGATTGCTTTCTCAGAGTGCCTCTCCTTATCATCTTAGAAACTTTTTTTTTTGTCATCCCTCTACTCTCGTCTTCCACTCTCTAAAATGAACCCAAGCAGGCAGGAAGCAATTAAGGTAACAAGAAACCAACCGGGCTTTTATCTCAGAGTTTAGAAAAATCTCTCCACACCTGACTGCTCTAAGATATTTTCTTCACTTATTGCTTTCTAGGGAGAGACAACTCCAAGTTTCACTCACTCTGCTAATCAAGTCATTACTTTACAATTACTTGTCTTACTAATTCCCTTAAAATCATGAAGTTTTCATATACTCGATTAAGGGGCTGTGTCGTTTTACATACAACATGATTTGTTAAAACCAGACCTGAAGCACCCATTTTAAATAAGTTTGTGCCTAATCAGTTGATTTATCTCTGGTTCAAATGAGATTCCCTGCCCCCAGCCTGTAAAACACATACACATCAAATGAGTTCGATTCAACTGCATTTATAAATATATTTCTTTGACAACTGCTTGACAGAGGGAAATTGAAATCACCTGAATGAAAAGCAAAAAGCTTGAAAATGGGAAGACTGTCTTACTAAAATGCTGCTTCATGATCATAGAAGCAAGTCTTAGTTCTCCCAAAGAATCGAAAATGTAAATGCATAGTAAGAGATTATAGCTACTTTTTTTCTCTTTGTGACTTTCTGCATCTATATAATAAACTTGAAGCGTTGCACATAATGGCTGATACTGACAGGAGGCCTCTCCACAGCTGAATGCGTGCTGCTATCAGAACATGATGATTCATCATGCTTATAGAAAACTCTTGCCAATTCTTCCCACAGAAGCTCCATTGCTTCTACATATCTGTCATCTTCTTAAGCTCTCTACCCATTCCCCAGGACTCATTTCAAATATTATTCTAAGTCTAGAGTTAATAACAGTTCATTATATTTAATTATATTTTAACTACTCGGAAACACTAATATATGCCACCATATAAGAAAGTAGATTTTTGAGGACTTGAAAGAGCACTGGCATTCAGTCCTACCCATTCTGCTTTCCCTGATGCCAGGCTGTGTCCTAAGTTTCCTCTCTCTGGACTGCTGGTATGGTAAGAAATGCCTACTAAAAACATTTCCCCTCCAATTTCAAGAACTAGTAGAATTCTCTCCCTTTTTATCATCCAGTTGGAACCAACTCATAGCTGACCCTTCATTAGCCATATTCAAATGATTATGTGGTATAACATTGAAGACAAAACAAAACATGATATTTGAAATTAGAGAACTTGTGTTTAAAGTTCACTTCTGGTACTCATTTCTACTTGCCTATTAGAATCATCAGGAAAATATTAAAAAGAAATAATGTTGAACTACCTCCAGAGATGGTGATTTAATTCACCCAAGGTGAGGCCTGGGCAAAGACATTATTTAGATGTTCTCATGATTATGCTAATGTATAGCCATTATTGAGAGCTTATGTGCATGTACAAACACAAACTTTAAAACAGTCACTTAGCTTGTTTGTCAGGTTTTTTTTCTTTGCTAAGTAGGGGTTATAATTTTTTGAGAGAGTAGTTTAGAGGAAGAAGTAATAAATGTATACATATGAAAACACTTCAACACATTGCTATTCAAATTTAAAATATTTTTATAATATTTAAAAACACCTATTTCAGGATGATTTGTTAAGTCATTAATGCCTATCTAGTTCTTCAATTGCTTCTTTTCTCTTGATTCCAAAAAATCAGTAAGACATTTGAAGAGAAGTAGGAAGTTCGTGGGGAGTAGGCTGGAGTTGTGTTTGAGCTTAGTGAAGATGGGCTTTGTAGTCAAGAACACAAATTTAGGGGAAAGGGAGTTGGGTTTGGAAAAGGAATGCTTCCTGAGTCTAGATCCGGTAGGCTGTGGATGAAAATGTAAAAAATACAATCCTGATAACCTGCTTACCTGCAAGAAAAAGACCTGGCATTGGGGATGGAGGCCAGGGAATTGAAGCCTGAGAGATGTCTGAGGATAAAGGGATAAAGATAGGAAGTCTTTTCCTGTGTGATTTATAGTCTTCAAAAATCTGCTGGAGGGTTAACTATGAGTTGGCTGTAACTCATCAGCATGATTAGAAAAGAATGCTTCTGTTAGCAGGTGTGTGGTAAATTGTTACACCATCAGAACTCACCACTTCAAGGCATGAGTTCACATACAATTTCACTTTGTTTTACCACACCAAAGATTCTACATCAACCTCTTTCAATTACACAGCGCTTTCTTCCTGAAAAATCTCTTTTCAAGTTTACAATTTTTGATATGGATAGAGCACAAAAAGCAAGATAAGCACAGGCTTATTTTTGTTTATTTCTAATCTATGTGACGTGTATCACAACAGACGGGTAAGTAAACACAAGGAAGCCTGTGCTTACCTTGCTTATTGAGTCAGATAGCCCTGTCTGCACCCCATTTCATTGTGACTCAAATTCTGTTTTCTTTTATCTATGAAAGATATTGATGAGTATTTCTCTGATTTGGAAGAATGAGGAACTTAATCCTTACTTTTTATACAACTCAAATATTGGAATAATGGAATTGGTATAATGGAAGTTCAGAGCTAGTTTTGTTTAACAAATGTTTAACAAAACTTCCATAGCTACTACATTAGTTTCTGGGGATGTCATTAAAATTAAACAAAAAACAAACAAACGAAAAATAAGACCTTCTTAAAGTACTGAAGATAAAGAATATCAGTTTAAAGACAAAGATCTGCATGAGCCAAGCTATGTATTTTTAATTGATTCTTATGCATCTGAAATTTGGTCAATGAATAAGAGAAAATCTCAAAATTAACACCTTTGAATTACAGTAACGTGAAGAGTACTGAATATACTATGGACTGTCAAAAGGACAAACAAATCTATGTTGGAGGAGTGCAGTCAAACGGGTCCTTAAAGACAAGGATGGTGACACTTCATTTCAGATACTTTGGGCACTTTTTTGGAGGGGCTGTTTTTTGAAGTAAGCATCAATCCTGGGAAAAGGGAGAGAGAAAGCAAGACCCAAAACAAGATGGATTAACACAGTGACAATAGTTTTGAGCATGATGGACATTATGAGGATGGTGTAGGATAAGCCAAGGTCATGGTCTGTTGTTCATCTGGTCACTACAATTCATAGGCAACTTAATGGCACCTAACAAAAACGGTGTTCTATCATTCATAGGGTTATTTCAGAAGTGGCTGATCAATCCTGCTTCTTAGTCTGTCATAATCTGGGAACTCCACTGAAACCTGTGTACCATGGATGGTCCTGCCGGCACCTTTGAAACACCCAGGACATGATGTTGTTGTTGTTGTTATGTGCCGTCAAGCGACTCATAGCAACCCTATGTACAACAGCCCTAAATTCTGCTCTGTCCTGTGCCAATCTCACTGTCTCTGAATACACCCATCCCGATAACCCCAGTCACCAAATCAATCTACCTCCTGTGCCTGCCCTCCACCATCCCAAGCATGATTTCCTTCTTCAAGGACCGGTCTCTCCTTACAACATGACCAAAATACGTCAGATGAAGCCTCAGAATCCTTGCCTCCAAGGAGCAGCCCACTTTAACCCTCTCCAAAATGAATCATAAAAACTGAGGATATAGCTTCTAGTATCACAGCAATCCACAAATCACCCCAGTACAGCAAACTTATAGACAAATATTATATTCATAAAAGTAAACTACATATATACACCTAAACCCTAAATTAAGTGTTATTATGTGTCATCAAGCTACCTGTAACGCATAACGACCCAATGTACATTAACCCTGAAACCTGCCCTTTTCCTAAGCCAATCTTACTGTCTCTGACAGACCTAATCTCATTTCTCCAGTCACTGAGTCAATCCATCTCATCCTGGGTCTTCCTCCCCTGCACTGTCCCTCCACCTTTCCAAGCATGCTGTCTCTCTCCAAAGACTGATCACTCCTGACCATGTGCTCAAAGTGAGATGAAGCCTCATAATCCTTGCTTCCAGAAGCAGTCTGATTTCATCCTCTTCAGGAGAGACCTGTCAACACTCTTCTCCAGCACAACTCAAAGGCATTGGTCCTCCTTCTATCATCCTTAGTTATTGTCCAGCTCTCGAATATATAGCAAGTAATTGCAAAGAGCATGCCCTGGATGAGGCGCACCTGAGTCTCCAGATTATCATTCTTCAGTCCTCTAGTGAGGTCCCTGACAGCAGACTTTCCCACTGCAATTTATCTTTTGATCTTCTGACTGCTGATGCCAAGAATGTTGATTGTAAAACCAAGAAAGCTGAGGTTATCAACAATCTCAATCTCTTTTCTGTCCATCATGAAGCTGCTAATTGGCCCAGTGTTTTTCTTGGTGTTAGGCTTCAATCCATATTGAAGACTACAGCTCTTGACCTTCTGCAACAAATACTTCATGCCTTCTTCAGTTTCAGCAAGCAAGCATAATGCAGGTTGTTGATGAATCTACCTCCAATCCTGATACTACATTCCTCCTCACAAGCATCCTGAATGATCTGTTTTGCCTATAGACTGAAAATGTGTGGAGATAGGGTGCATCCCTAATGCACACTTTTCCTGATCCTGAGTCATACAGTGTTTCCCTGCTCAGTTCTGACTACTGCTTCATGGTCCAAGTGCGGGTTTCAAAGGAGCACAATTAAGTGTCCTGGAATCTACATTCTTCTTTTATTATTATTATTAATTTTAATGAACATTTACAAACATTTTAGATTTCCATTCATTTATTGTTGCGCTTTTCTCCCTGCCCATCCCTCCTCTGCAAGTTCACGCTTCTCTTCGAAAAGTAAAAGAAAAATCCCTTCATTGGTATACAATCCCTGCGCGCCCCCGCCCCCTCCTGCCCCAATACACTCTCTTAGGCAACCTTCATTCCGGACTCTTGTGATAACCATAATACCCTATCATATATTTCTTTTAACCTGTTCTCTCCCTAATATGTTTCAATGCAGTATACATAATTTATCTAGTTTTTCTCAGTCTTGTCCCATCCCTGATGTCAGTCCCATTCTATAACACTGGCGCTATGCAGTGTTTGTCCCTTTGTGACTAAGATATTTTACTCAGCATAATGTCCTTCAGGGTCACCCATTTTGAATAAGATTTCATGAGTTTCTTGTTTTTCAATGCAGCGTAATAGTCCATTGTGTGAATATACCAAAGCTTCTATTCATTTGTTGATGGGCACTTAGGTTGTTTCCAACTCCTTGCTATTATGAATAAAGCTGCAATAAACATGGGTGTGCATGTATCTACTTGGATGGCGGTTATGGTCTCTTTAAGGTATATTCTCAGTATTGGAATTGCTGGGTCAAATGGTATCTCTATTTGCAACTTTTTGAGAAAGCACCATACCGCTTTCCACAATGGTTGTACCATTTTACACTTCCACCAACAGTGAATAAGGGTTCCAGTATCTCCACAACCTTGCCAGCATTTGTTGCTTGCTGTTCTATTTTGCTATTCTTACTGGGGTGAGATGATATCTCATAGTTGTTTTAATTTGCATCGTTCTTAGAGCTAGGGATTTTGAACATTTCTTCATGTGCTTGTTGGCCATCTTAATGTCTTCTTTGGTGAAGTGTCTGTTCATATTCTGTGCCCACTTTTCAATTGGATTATTTACCTTTATCTTGTTGTAGTGCTCAGGTATTCTATAAATTCTAGATATAAGTCCCTTATCTGACATGTCATTACCAAATACTTTTTCCCAGTCTGTGGCTTCCCTTTTTACCCTGTGGGAAAAGATTTTGGATGTGCATAGGGATTTGATTCTTAGAGGGTCCCATTCATTTATTTTATCTTCTCCTGGTTGTAGGTTTTTCAGGATACTTGGAAGACTGTTTATGTTGTGGGTTAGGACTACTACAGTTATTCCAAGCCCATTCTTCTTAAGGTTAGCCACAATTTGTTGTGACCTACACAGTAAAATGCCTTTGCACAGTCAATAAAACACAGATAGACATTTGTCTAGTACTTTCTGCTTTGAGCCAAGATTCATCTAATTGCTGGAAATCACTCCTCCAGTATAATAAACTGACCCCTAAGTTTGACCCCTAAAATCAAAACATAAAAGTAAGCTGATATAGATCTAGTACTAGCTGTTAAGAAACCAAAATAGGTATTGCATTGGGAAAGTGTGCTGTCAAGGACCAATTCAAAGTGCTAATGGGCAAAGATATCAATTTAAAGACTATTCCAGGTCGGACAAACTATTTGCATGTCAGGACCTCTAAGGTGCACCTAATACCAGTCATGATCTTTTCAATCACTAGTTATGCATCTGAAAGTTGGACAATGAATGAGGATGACAGGATATTTCATAATTTCCTTAGTCTATTGTTTTAGCTACAGTAGTTTCAATCTTGATTGTGACCTAATGGTTGTGATTGTTGTTGGGTACCATTAAGTCAGAACCAACCCATAGCTGACACTTCAAGTCGGTTTTCAAAGGCAGTAAATAACATGGAAGATTATTACCTGTATTTCTCTCATGGAATAGCTTGGGGATTCAAACTTTACATCTTTGAGCTGGCAGTCCAGTTCCTTAACATTAAGCCACCTTCCTCCTGGATCTTATAATTGATAGTATTTTTGTCTAAATATAGTAGATTAGTTCTCATTTTTTCTAGTCAAAGAGAAAACATCTCTGTCATTACAATCTTTACAGCTGAGAACATTTTGATTTAAGGTTGTGACACTCTTGTTCAGTGTGCATAATAAAAAGATTTCAACTCCAAGCAAACTTCACCAACTTCTTTCCTAAGATAATTGGAAAACTCCATTAGTTTAAACAACACTTTGTTCTAGTTACAACTTACCTAGGACTCAAAAGTACAGACTTTCTCAATGTTCAGTGTTGTATATACTATTTCATAACTGTAAAAATATTTTATTCAGTGTGATAGCCTTGGAAGTGCTTACAACACTGAATAAACCTTCTGGGTCCTATTAGAAATATAGGCTTCTACAAGAGAAGCATCTTCTGCTTTAAGAACTCTGATATTTTATTTCAGCTACAACTACAGATAAAGGTCCTATTCTAAAGTGTTAATATTTCTCCAGGGCTGGCTGGAGAACAGCTTATGTAGGGGAAGAAATCTGGCTCACTGTTGACAAAGCCTTCACTAGTCTTTGATAGAGAAGTATTGCGTAAATGCAATGCTATTATTATATAAAGGCATTTGGAGGCTAATGTTAGACTTAATTGTATTAAATATTAATATTAATGCAAATGGTGCCTAAGAGTTTAAAGAACTGTAATAGTCAATAACAAGTCGAATAAACATGCACACAACCCTTAATGTTTCTGACTATGCAAGCCATCCAAGCTGAAAGAACTGAGAACTGATGATGAGTTGTTCATGGTGCTGTTGCCCGTCTTGATTAACTCTTTCAGATAAAAAAAAGAAATGTGAGATTGTGAAAACTTTTTTTATCTCATTAGTATTAAAAATTGGAGTTCAACTTTAACTTTCTTTCTATATGTAATGACTTTTGATATGGCAACTTGGTTAGCTGAATGGTTTAATCAAAGAGTAATAATCTTGGTGCTGCTGTGAAGTGAATGTTTAGTAACTGACTGGAGTCCTAATCAACTAGTTTAATTCAGGGGAGGAAAAAAAGAGAGATTGAGTAGGTGAGTCTGTGCTAATCAGGTGAGCTCTTTTAAAGGAGAGTTTAGTCTTCCTTCATACCAGAGACTCTAAATATTAGTTTGTATGCATGCAGTTCCAATCTACCTTCCATTTCTGTTTGCCTGACTTATTGAACTGAAACTTTAGTCACCTTTCACAATAGTATAATCTAACTATTGGTAATAAATCTATCCAGCATCCCTCTTTCACCTGTCTATCTATTCCTCTGTCCGTCTGTCTAATCTGTCTCCAACTGTTTCTGCTTCCCTTGCCTGAGGTAGTAAATTTTTCAATAAAAATTATTTGCAGGCTGTTGGATTCCATAGGCAGAGGAATAAATGTTCTAAAAAAATTCTGGTTTTGCAGTCATCTCACATTAAAGGAAAATAATTGTTTCATTTTTGTTGAGGGAGGTATAATCCATCATTGTTTTGTTGTGTTTATTTTTTTAAAAAGGACAGCACTATCAATACTGATGAGGCTTCTCAAATGTGTCTAACTGGATTGCAAATGAGAATTCAAAATACAATAAATCATTACCTCATAAAAATTAAGATTTCAATACTCTAAAAGTATCCCCTTTGCTATCTAATAGGAATTGACTTACAGCTAAACCTCCAGCAGTTTTATAGACTGTTAAGTTTCATGGGAGGAGATTGCCCATCTTTTCCCCACAGAACAACTGTTAGATTTGAAGTGCACAGTTATGGGTTGCCAGTGTTAACTGCCTACCCTCAAGGACACATGATCTACATTTCTGAGAATAATTTTGGGCATTTGATTAGTTTGAAAAGGAATTCTCAACATCTATTATTAATGCCTTCTTTCCTCTTTTAATTGCATGAAAAAGACACATGACTCACACACATAAGCATATATCTTTATAAAGCTTGGTAAAATGTACATATTGGAAACATGAGGAAAATAAAATAATAATTTAGCTCCAAGTTGAATAACATAATTTAAGAAACTTCACCTGGTTAAAATGAATATTTCTCCATCTATTAGAAGCATCTTTGGGAATCTTAGAAGACGTCAGATGTGTGTTATTAGCTCTCTTTTAAGAAGTGAAACTAAAGTAAGCATGTGTGTGTGTGTGTGTGTTTGTGTGTGTGTTTGTGTGTGTGTAGGTGTGGAGGGGTGGGGGGGTGTATATAAATTAAGTTAATCATGCTTCTAACTTCCAACCTAGTTAAAATACCTCAGCCAATAATGTTTCAAAATTATAAAGCATCACAGAGATCAAATGATAACATAATCATAAAATGGAATATTATATAGTCATAAAAATTATGTTATACAATTAATTAGGTAGGAAAATTATATGTAATTGGTAAGACTAGGAATAATTGTTTCACGGATAGATGTAGATATAAGTAGGTTGTTATTTTGTATACCATTGAATTGGAACAAACCCATAGCTGACCCTCCAACAGGATTTCAGGGGCAGTAATTGCATGAGAGGAAATTGCTCATCCGTCTCCAGTGGAGCAGTTGGCAGATACAAACTGCATGCCTTTGGGATTGCAGCAAAGATTCTTACCACTATGTCACCAGAGCTCCCTAGAGATAAATATAATGTTGTTGTTGTTGTGTGCTATCGAGTTGCTTGCGACTCATAGCGACCCCTCTGTACCAGAGCCCTAAACCCTGCTCTGTCCTGTGCCGACTTCATTGTCTCCGACACACCTCATCGTCTCCCACTACCACAATCAGTGATTCAATCCATCTCTTCAATGGTCTTCTTCTGCGCCATCCCTCCACTCTTGCAAACATGATGTCCTCTCCAAGGACTGGTCCCTGCTTGCAACACAGCCAAAATATGTCAGACAAACCTTCAGAATCCTTGACTCCAAGGAACAACCCAGCTTCACCCTCTCCAGGACAAACCTGTTTGTTCTCCTAGCAGTCCATGGTATATTCAACACTCTTCTCCAGCACCACAGCTCAAAGGCATCAGTTATATATCATCCCTAGTCCAGCTCTCCTATGGATAGCATGTAATTGCAAAGACTATAGCCAGGATCAGGCTCACCGTAGTTTCTAGCCTGACGTTGTTACTCTTCAGTACTCTGGAAAGATCCCTGACAGCTCACTTTCCCAATGCAATTTGTCTCTTGATTTCCTGGCTGCTGGTACCAAAGTGTTGACTGTGGAGCCAAACAAACTAAAACTGTTAACTATCTCAATCTCTTCACCAACCACACAGAAGTTGTCAATTGGCTCCAGTGGTGAAAATCTTTGTTTTCTTGATGTTGAGCTTCAATCTGTATTGAAGGCTACAATCCTTGACCTTCTGCAACAAGCACTTCAGGTCCTCCTCAATTTCAGTAAGCAGGGTTTGTCATCTGAATAATGTAGGTTGTTGATGATTCTTCCACCAGTCCTGGTGCCACATTCCTCCTCGTGCAGCCCAGCATTCTGGATGATCTATTCTGCATACAAATTGAAAAGGTATGGAGAGCGAATACATCTCTGGCAGACCCCTTCCCAATTTAGAAGAATTCAGTGTCTCCTTGCTTTGTTCTGAGGACTGCCTGTTGGTCCAAGTGTAGGTTTTGCATAAGCACAATCAAATGTTCTGGGATTCCCATTCTTCTCAGAGTCAGCCATAGCTTTTTGTAATCCACAAAGTCAAAAGCCTTTGCATAGTCAATGAAGCACTGATATAGACATTCCTTTGCTACTCTGCTTTCAGTCAAGATCCATCTAACACTAGCTATAATATCCCTAGTACCATAACTTCTTCTAAACTTAACCTGCACATCTGGCAGTTCTCTGTTGACTTGTTGCTCCAGTCATTTTTTGATCATTTTCAGCAGAATCTTGCTTGCATGTGATATTAATGATATTGTTCTATAATTTTCACACACTGTAGAGTCACCTTTCTTTGGAGTGGGTACAAATATCGATCTCTTCCAGTCGGCCAGCTGACTGTCCTCCAGATTTCTTGGCATAACTTAGTGAGTACATCCAGGGCAGCATCTGTAGGTTGAAATATGTCAATTGGTATGCCATCAACTCCTGGAGCCTTGTTTTTTGCCAGTTCTTTCAGAGCAACTTGAACTTCCTCTTTCATCACCACAGGCTCTTGCTTATACATTATTTCATGAAATTCTTCTGTGTAAGCCAATAATTTCTTCTGGTACAGTGACTCTATATACTTCTTCCATCTTCTTTTAATGTTCCTTGGATTATTTAACATGCTACCCAAAGCATTCTTAAGTATTACCATTCATGGCTTGAATTTTTTTCAACTTCTTCAGTTTAGAAAACACTGAGCAAATTCAGCCCTTTTGATTTTCTGACTCCAACTCTTCGCACATTTCATTATAGTACCTTGCTTTGTTATCCTGAGCTGTCCTTTAAAATTTTCTGTTCTGTTCTTTAATTTCTTGATTTCTTCCTTTAGCTTTGGCTTCTCGACACTCTAATGCAATATTCAGAGTCTCATATGACATCCATTTTGGTCTTTTCTTCCTCTTCAGCCCTTGTAATGATCTTTTGCCTTCTTCATGGACAATATTTTTTATATACCTCCACAGCTAATTTGGTCTTCATTCACTGGAGCTCAAGGCCTCAAACCTGTTCCTGAGATGGTTTTGAAATTTGAGTAGGGTAGACTTAAGGTCAAATTTTGGTTCCCATGGATTTGATTTAATTTTCTTCAACTTCAGTTTGAACTTTCATATGGGTAGTTGGTGGTCTGTCCCACCATCAGCACCTGGCCTGGTTTTCACAGATGATATTGAGCTTCTCCGGCGATTCTTTCCACAAATGTAATTGATTTGATTCCTATGCATACCATCAGGTGAAATCCATGTACATAGCCTGTGTTTGTATTTCTTATAATAGGCATTTGCAATGAATAAATTATTGAATGTGCAGAATTCTATCATTCTATCTCTGGCCTCATTTCTGTCACCAAGTCCATGTTTTCCAGCTACTGATCCTTCTTCTCTGTTCCCAACTTTTGTGTTCCAGTTGTCCATTATTATCAATGCATCTTTATTGCATGTTTGATTGATTTCTGACTGCAAATATTAGTAGAAATCTTCTTCCTCCTCTTTGGCTCTAGTTTTCAGTGCTTATATTTGAATGATAGCGGTATTCCCTGGACTTCTTTTTATGTGTATGAAGATTATCCTGTCACTCACCACATTTTATTTTATGATGTATCTAGAAATGACTTTTATATATAAACTCATGTCACTTAAACTCCAATATATGTTCTATGAAGTAGGATGTTATGATTTGGACATTGGGCAAAACAACATATTATATACAGGTAGTCCTTGGATTATGAGAGTTCTACTCCTCAGTCAGTCTTTGACAATCAAGGTACAATCAGTCTTGAAAGAATGAGGTAGAATTCCTATCTAACTTCAGTAAGTGAAATGTTATCTTAGTATATGGTGTATCTTTCTATGCCTAAAAACATTTAAAGAAACACTTCCAAACAAATTAAAATATTTTTAAAATAATACAGTAATAATATATTAGTGGGCACAAACGAAGCACCCATTTATTATTTTAAACATGGTAACATGTTATATGTTCATATAAATATCTGTTATTGATATATCATGAATTTTTAATATGAGTGCAACTTTTTAAATGTTGGGATTGATTACAAAACATAGGTGTAGGAAGCCATCCTGAGTACATGCAGCCGCCACCCCTGTCCATCTCTGGGACTATGCCTACCTCTTAAATCAGCACCTGTAAATCAACACCTTGGGGCATGCCCCTCCCTCTCTTTTGTAAACTGATACCTAGGGCTGGGTTCCCTGGCAGCCCGGCCTACTCCGCTGCCTATTTATAGCAGAATTCATCAAATAAATTTGGGCTTGATCAGGAATCTTTTTCTTGCCCCAATCTCTCGTGTCCCTGCTCCTCTTTTAATCCACACAGATTCCACTCTAGAACACGTATGAACCTGCAGGTCGGTTTCAGCTGGCGGTTACACATAGGCATTATCCAAACATATATCAGATGTTGCATAGTGTATGAGCCCAGTTTAAAGGCTCTGTGTGTATGTGATAGGTTATTGTTTGGAAGCTCTAGTGGCCTACTCCATAGTAAATTGCACTGATAACCCAAATGCTGCACAGCTCCCAAGCTTCGACTCCACCAGCAGCCTCTGCTGAAGAGAGATAGGAAATCTTCTCCCACGTGATTTATAGCCTTAGAAACCTGCTAGAGGGTTAACTATAAGTCAATTCATATCTGACAACGATGAATGAGTGATATGTTGTTGTTAGGTATAATTGAGTTGTATTCAAACTCACAGTGGGACTCCATGTGATAAAATTGAACTGCTCACAGGATTTTCTAAACTATAACATTTATGGATTATACTAATGTGAAAGCTAGATAATGAATAAGGAAAATTAAAAAATTGTTGCATTTTAATTACTATGTTGGTGGAAAAATAATGACTTTACGATCGGCTACACAATGAAAAAACAAATCTGTGTTGGTAGAAATACATTCAGAATGGTCCTTGGAAGTAAGGGTGGTGAAACTTTGTCTCACACACACTGGGCACAACAGGGATCAGTTCCTGGAGGAAAAACATGATGCTTGGTAAAGTAGAGGTTCAACAAAATATGAGGAAAACTTCAAGGAGATGTATTGACAGGGTAATTTCCACAAGCGCTCAAACACAGCAGCTGTTGTGAAGATGATACAGGACCAGGCAGTGTTTTGTTCTGTCCTACATGGGGTTATGTATGGAATCAACTATGCGATCCATGGGGTTATGTATGGAATCAACTATGCAATCCATGAGTGGAATCAATTCAATGACACCTAGCAACTATGACAGTAATCTTTATGGAAGTAGTTTTCCAGGGCTTACTCTTTCGAAAGTACTGGATGGATTCAAATCACCAGCCCTTCTATTATCATTCAAGGCTTTCTCCTTTTCTCTCTCTCTCTCTCTCTCTCTCTCTCTCTCTCTCTCTTTCTCTCTCTTCTCTCCCCTCCCCCATATCCTTCTCTCTCTGACTCCCTTTTTCTCTTTCTGTCTCCCTCTCTCTATCTCCCCCTTCCTCTCTCTCTCCCTTTCTTTCGCTTTCCTCTTTTTCTCTCTCTCACTTTTCTACTTCTCACTCTGTCTCCTCTATAACCAGCCCCCCAAAGAAAAATATTTTTAATTCTAGTAAAATCTTATCATCCATGTTTTAAATATATAATTGTTATGCACAAAGGAAATAGGTTCTTTGGGGAATATAACTCAAAAGTGCTATTATTAGTTTAATGTCATATATACAAACTTGACTCTTGGCTTGAAATTTACGTGAAGTTAGGGCTATTCCAGTGCCTGTCAGAATGACAAACTTACATGAACTGCCAGTTTCCTATCTAGTACCCAACTCTGGAGATTCCATAGAAGTGAGAAGAAGTAAGTTGTTGATAGATGTGAGAAACTGGCATTAAAGTTATTTGACACTCCTGGGAAAAAATCAGGTTGTTTCCTAGGGTGTGTGGGAAAACAGCAATGTAGAGCAGAAGTGAACGAGGAGCCACAGATGAGGTGGTAGGTCTAAATTATCTTTATCCATCTTGTTCCAGTCTATATTATTGTTCCCATCAAATTCTAAAAGCTTCCAGATGTAAAGAGAGGCACACTTATAATGGAATAAAGATCAGACATGAGACTTTTCATCAGTAACGCAGGATGCTTGAAGAAAGCAGAAGAATTACTTTTGTTACTGCCAGTAATACTGAAACTAGATTTCAAGTTAATTACGTTACCAAATATATGTGTGTGTGTGTGTGTGTGTGTGTGTGTGTGTGTGGAGAGAGAGAGAGAGAGAGGGAGAGAGAGAGAGAGAGAGTGTAAGAGGGACAGAAAGAGAGAGAGGGAGAGTTTTACTAGCAAGGTGCATCAAGCATTCATCTGCTTACTAAAAGAGGCAGATTCCTTAGGTAAAGATATATAGCCTCAAAAAAGAAAGTTTCTGTGAGTTGGAATGGATTAGATGGTTGTGGTTTGGTATAGATAGATAGGTAGATACTATTATGCAGAGATAGATATATTTTGTTATGTGTGTGTGTGTGTGTGTGTATCTCCTTTTTTTATATCCTTTTTAAATACAAGGCAAAATCCAATCAGCTCACACCCTGTTGCAAGCAGCAGCCACAGCTTAGTCTCAACCCTAAACCAGAAAACATTATATATATATATATACACATACACATATATACTTAAGTATGTAAGAGTATGTTTGACGTGCAGGTTTGCTCTGTCCCTGGAGTGAGGCTAGCCAGCCTGGGCCTAGGGTTGGAACCAGGAGGCGGCCTTAAGCCGAAGGAAGCTGGGAAGGATGCGGCCATGTTGTTCCAGGTTTGGCTGGCGCCTTCACAGGCTCGTGGGAAGCTCTCCTTGCCAAGAAGGCAGGAGCGTGGTGGTGGGAGTGCAGGAATCGTGGTAAGCTTTTGGACTGGACAGCTTTTCCGGGAATGTGTTTGACGTGCAGGTTTGCTCTGTCCCTGGAGTGAGGCTAGCCAGCCTGGGCCTAGGGTTTGAACCAGGAGGTGGC
>NW_006399897.1:5303775-5304744 GCF_000299155.1 Elephantulus edwardii | reverse complement strand
ATAAATATCTTTATTAAATATATTTTGTGTATTTATAGTTTGATCAATATCTTTTTGTTTGCCATATTGGGAAAGTATGAAAACTGATATCATACTGAAAGATGACTGAATAAACATCAGGACAACGTTTGTTTTGTTGCATATGGCTTAGTTTTGGACTGTCCTCTTAGATATGAAGATATAGATATTGATTAACTTAAAAATAGATAAAAGGTAAATCATTATAGGCTTTTAAAAAATGAGATATATTTGTTGTTCTTAAGTGAAGTCAAGTCAGAACCAATTTATAGTTGACCCTCCAGTGGCTTTGCAGAGGTTGTGAACAACATAGGTGGCGAGCAGCTGGTGGATTTGAACCACATGTCCTTGGATTGGCAGTTCAATTCCTTACCATGCAGAAAAGAAAACATATAATTCTTTAAAAAGAAGAAGAAAACTAACGAAGAATACAGTTAAAGCATGTGGTTATAAAAACACATAAATCTGATAGCACAAATAAATGAGGTTAATAAAACACATTTCAGTGTTACACTCTGTGATCAAGAAAGTCTTAGATTTGTAAACTACAAACAAAACAAATTTAATAGTATCCTATTTACCAGAGAAACATTTAAAATTAAAAGATCTTGTAAATGAGACATTGGAAAAAAACCAATTAAAGAGTGATTTTAATATCCCACAAAATAAAAATTTTATAACAGATAGTATAAAATAAAAAACAACAAGGATCATAGAATTTTACTAGTGTAGACATCTACCGACCTAACAATATTGTTTCAAATTATATAAGTAAGCAACAAACAAAATTATAAGGAGAAAAATGAGCATTCAATATAGTTCAAATTTCTATTCAAGTATTTTAAACAAACAAGTGGGGACGAGAAAAGTTAGTTTCCCTCATGTTGTTGTGTTGTTATGTGCCGTCGAGGCGTTTTCGACTCATAGCGACCCTATGCACAACAGCCCTAA
>NW_006399897.1:5296495-5300804 GCF_000299155.1 Elephantulus edwardii | reverse complement strand
CCCCCTAGCCCCAAATATAATCTATCTCAAAGATTCACTGATAAAAAATACAAAACTATGTCTGTACATTTTAATTTTTTCATCATTTATTTCTAATACTGAAATATAGAAAACAACTCTAGTGACCATCATCAGGGGATTTGTTGAAACACATTTACATAAATGGGCAGAATCCTTGCAATTATGAAAAGTAACAAAGAAGAATTCTAGATGGTGATATAGATCTCTAGATGATATTATTAAGTAAAGAAAATTAAGAGGCAATGGTTACTATACGTAAACTTTCGAGTAAGCAGGTAGAGAATAATTATTTTCCAAAAATTAATATAAATAAACAACAAAATTATTATCTATGAAAAAGTTGTTGTGTGTCAAATCACCTGCAACTATATACCACCGCTCTGAAGCCTGCTCTGTCCTTAGCCAGGCTCACTGACTCTGACACACCTACCTCCCATTGCCCCAGTTAGTATCAATCCACCTCATCCAGGGTCCTCCTCTCCTGCACTGTCCCATCACCTTTCCGAGCATGATGTCCTTCTCCAAGGACTGGTCCCTCCTAGCCATGTGCTCAAAGTGTGTGAGATGCAGCACAAAATTCTAGCCTCCAAGGAGAAACTTGGTTTCACATTGTCTAAGACAGACTTATTTGTTTTCTTCGTGGTCCATGGTATGTACAACACTCTTTTCCTGCACCACAAGTCAAAGGCATCTGCTCTTCTTCTGTCCAGCTCTTTGAGGCATACCAAGTAATAACAAGCCATGGCCTGGATCAGGTGCATCTTAGTCTCTATTGTTGTTGTTGTTAGGTGCCGTTGAGTTGTAGACAACTCATAGCAACACTATGAAGGAGAGGCATAAGCACTGTTCGTAATCTTAGTCTCTAGACTGACATAATTTCTTCTCAATTCTCTGGAGAAGTCCCTAACTGCAGGTTTTCCCAGTGCAATTCGTCTTTTGATTACCTGAATGCTGTGCCAAGAGTGTTGATTATGGAGCTGAGAAAGTTGTAATTGTTAACAAACTCGATCTCGTCTCCATTTATCACGATGCTGCCTATTGGCCCAGTAATAAGACTTTGTCTTCTTGATGTTGAGCTTTAATCCATATTGAAGACTATAGTCCTTAACCTTCTGCAGCAAGCGCTTCAGGTCTTCCTCAGTTTCAACAAGCAGGGTTGTATCATCTGCATAATGTAGATTATTGAGTCTTTCTCCAATCCTTATGCCACATTCCTCCTCATAAAGTCTAACCTCCCGAATGGCCTGCTCTACATATAGACTGGACAGGTATGGAGACAGGATTCATCCCTGATGCGCTCATGCAGTGTAGCTTTGCTCTGTTCTGAGGACTGCTTCCTGGTTGAAGTATAGGTTTCATATGAGTACATTTAAGTGTTCTGGGATTCCCACTTTCCTCAAGGATAGTCACAATTTGTTGTCATCCACGCAGTCAAATACCTTTGCAGAATTAATGAAACACAGATAGGCAGCGCTCTTTGTTTTCTGCCAAGATCTATCAGACGTTGGTGATAATGTCTCTAGTGCCACAACCTCTTCTAAACCCAGCTTGTATTTCTGGTAGTTCTTTGCTGATGCACTATTCCAGTCATTTTTGGATAATCTTCAGCAGGATTTTCCTTGTGTGTGATATGAGTGATATTGTTTGATAATTTCCACACCCTGTCAGATTACTTTTTTTTGGAATTGGAATAAATATGGATCTCTTCCAGTCAGTTGGAGAAGTAGTTGTCCTCCAGATTTCTTGGCATAACATGGAGAGTACATCTAGGGCAGTGTCTGTTGAACTATGGCAATTGATATTCTATCAATTTCTTGGGCTTTATTTTTTGTCAGATCTTTCAGAGTGTCCTGCATTTCCTCTTTCATCTCCGTTACCTCTTGATCATATTTTGTTTCTTGAAATTCTTCTGTGTCAGCCAGCTGTTCTGTTACAGTGATTCTGTATACTCCTTACGTCTTCTTTTAATGCTTCCTGGATCATTCAATAGTATGCCCATACCAACCTTAAGTATTGCAATTTGCAGCTTGAATTTGTTCTTCAGTTCTTTCAGTTTAAGAAATGCCAAGTAAGTTGACCCATTTGATTTTTTGGCCCCAACTCTTTGCATATTTCATTTTAATATTTTGCTTTGTCTTCCTGAGCTGCCATTTGAAATTTTCTATTCAGTTCCTTAAAGACTTATCAGTTTCTTCACTTTGTTTTAACTTCTTGGCATTCTCTTGCAATGTTCAGAGTCTCTTTTGATATCCATTTTGGATTTTCTTCTTCCTCTGTCTTCATAATGACCATTTGCATTCTTCATGAATGATATTCTTTATATCTGCCCACAGCTTATCTGGTCTTCATTTATTAGTGTTCAAGGCCTCAAATCTGTTCCTGGCTTGGTTTTTAAATTCAGGTGAGATTGCCTCAAGATAAAATTTGGATTTCTGTGGATTTGATTTGAACTTCTTTAGCTTTAATTTGAATTTATGTATGAGTAGGTGATGGTCTGTTCCTCAATCAGCACCTGGCCTAGTTTTCACTGCTGAACTGTTAAACTTCTCCAACAATTCCTTCTACGGATGTAATTGATCTGATTCCTGTGTCTACCATCTGGTAAAATCCATGTGTATAGCCTGCATTTATGTTTCTTATAAAATGTATTTCAATGAATAAATGGCTGATTGTGTAGAATTCTATCATTCTATCTCCAGTCTCATTTCTGCTACCAACTCTATGTTTTCTGACTACTGATCCTTCTTTCAACTGTTCCTTCTCTTTTGTGTTTCCAAATTTGAGTGCTCACCCTCAGTTACCATATCTGTTACACTATGTGTGCTATGTTTTACATAGGGATTTTGAAGGCCTTTTTGGAAGTTATATTTTGGAAGTGGACAGTCAAACCTTCTTCCTAGTCTGTCTTAACTGGGATACTTAGCTTTAGGACAATATCTGACAGACAGACAAGCCTTTTACCAAAAGGAACAGATGAAAGACATTTCCTCTTACAGAAATCACCAATGCATTCTGTGTCATCTCCCACCCCCCATGTGTGCATTTTATCCCTTCCCTTTCCCTGCTACAACAGCATCCCTCCTACTCCATCCAGCACTTCCATCCCCCCCCAGTAGAAAAGTAAATTCTTTATCAAATAACATATTGGATAAATATCTTGCAGTTTTAAATTTTAATTTAAAATGTCAGTATTATTTTATTTTAAAAAGTTATATGTGTTTTCAAACTATATCCTGTGAATGCAAACATATAATCATTGTTAGTACCCAAATCATGATGTCCAATACAAATTCTCACTAAAAGGAACGTACTTACCTTAGAGATATGGCTGATCTCTCTATTTATAATTCTTGTATGTTGTCTGGACCAGGGCAGAAAATAAAGTTTTCTAGAATATAATTCTTGTTAAGCTAGAAAGGAAGGAAATCCTCTTCTATTAAGGGACAACAAAGAACTCTATCAAATAATTCTATCAAAAGGACACAGGCACTCACCTAAAGATATACTTGAACTCATGCATCATTAGTGATGCTAGAACACAAAAACATTGGTCATCTTTAGGACTTGGTAAGACACTAGCTCATGATTCTGAATATTTATAAAAGGAAGGAAAATATCAACTGTGCATGTTTTCAACTTATTTCTGGAATAGTCTATTTCAGGGAAAGAAAATGATTGATGAAAGGTATTCTCTGTTTATGCAAGAATTCCACATAATACATGCAGAAGGCATAACACAATTACAAAATTAACAATCTTCCATTTATAAAGAAATTTTTACAATAATTCCATTTTGAACAAAATGTTTGGTAAAATTACAAAACCATAATAAATGTCCAGGTCTCTAAAAATTAAACAAATTATTATTAAAGAACTTAAAAGAATAAATATCATGGGAAATAATGAGATATTTAAACTAAATTTTAACATACAAAATGTCAAAATATGTACAATTCAGTTAAAATAATATTAAATTTAGATATTTCAAAACCAAGATAATTTCCAAACAAATTAACTAAGGCATCAATTTAAGAATTTTTTTAAATCAGGAAAATAAAATTAAAGGGATAAGGAAATGCGTAATAAATGAAAATAAATCAATAAAATTAAAACACTCTATAAAGTCTATAAAAATAATAATTCATTCTCTTAAGGACTTGAAAATTAAAAAAAATTGACAAGATTCATTTAAAAAGGACAACTCATGAATGAATAAAACAGAATGACTAAGGAGGAGCAAATACAAATATAGTGAATATTTTTTAAGGTAGCTGAGATTATTGGTAAT
>NW_006399897.1:5281505-5295930 GCF_000299155.1 Elephantulus edwardii | reverse complement strand
CCCCCTCCAAGGACTGATCCCTCCTTGCAACATGCTCAAAGTATGTCAGATGAAGCCTCAGAATTCTTGCCTCCAAGGAGCAGCTTTTGCTTCACCTTCTCTAGACAAACCTGTTTGTTCTCCTAGCAGTCCATGGTATGTTCAACACTCTTCTCTAGCACTGCAGCTCAAAGCAGCAATTCTCTTTCTATCATCCCTAGTCATTGTCCAGCTCTCTGACGCATAGCAAGTAATTGTGAAGACTATGACCTGGATCAGACACATCTTAGTTTCCAGACTGACATTGTTGCTCTTCAGTATTCTTGAGAGGTCGTGACAGCTGACTTTCCCAATGCAATTCATCTCTTGATTTCTTGGCTGTTGGTACCAAGAGTGTTGATTGTACAGTCAAGCAAACTAAAGCTGTTAACAATCTAAATCTCTTCATCATCTATTACAATGCTGCCAATCAGCCCAGTGGAAGGAATCTTTATTTTCATGATGTTTTAAAAAATTGTATTTTTAGAACACTACATTTTTTAAATTTTATTATTAAATGTTAGATGGATCTTAGCTGAAAGCAGGGAATACCAGAGGAATATATATCTGTGTCACTGAGTATGCAAAGGCATTTGACTGTGTGGATCATAACAAACTGTGGCTGACTCTTAGAAGAATGGGAATCCCAGAACACTTGATAGTTCTAATGAGAAACCTATACTTGGACCAAGAGGCAGTCGTCAGAACAGAGCAAAGAAACACTGCATGGTTCAAAATTGGGAAGGGTGTACGCCAGGGATGTGTCCGGTCTCTATACCATTTCAACCTGTATGCAAAACAGATTATCCAGGAGGCTGACCTCTATGAGGAGAAATGTGGGGTCAGGATTGGTGGAAGATCTATCAACAATCTGCATTATGCAGATGACATAACTCTGCTTGCTGAAATTGAGGAGGACCTGAAGTGCTTGCTGCAGAGGGTCAAGGACTGCAGCCTTCAATATGGATTGAGGCTCAATGTCAAGAAAACAAAGATTCTCACGACTGGGCCAATTGGCAGCATCAAGATGGGTGGTGAAGAGATTGAGATTGTTCACAGCTTTAGTTTGCTTGGCTCCACAGTCAATACTCTTGGCACAGTAGCCAGGAAATTAAAAGACGTATTGTGACAGGAAAGTCTGCTATTAGGGACCTCTCCAAAGTACTGAAGAGCAATGGTGTCTCTCTGATACAGGCCATGGTCTTTGCAATCACTTGTTATGTATCAGAGAGTTGAACAATGACTAGAGAGGATAGAAAGAGAATTGATGCCTTTGAGCTGTGGTGCTGGAGAAGAGTATTGAGGGTACCGTGGACTGCTAAGAAAACAAACAGATTCATCCTGGAAAGGGTTAAACTGGGCGGCTCCTTGGAGGCAAGGATTCTGAGGCTCCGTCTAACATACTTGGACATGTTGTAAGGAGGGACCGGTCCTTGGAGAAGGACATCATGCTTGGTCAGGTGGAGGGACAGTGGAGGAGGGGAAGGCCCTCTATGAGGTGGATTGATTCAGTGACTGGTGTAATCGGGATGGATGTATCAGAGACAGTGCAATTGGTATAGGACAGAGCAGAGTTTAGGGCTGTTGTGCATAGGGTCGGTATGAATTGCAGGTGACTTAATGGCACACAACAACAACAACAACAATTATTAATTTCAATGAAAAATTGACAGAGATTTTGGATTTCCATTCATTCATTGTTGCACTTTTCTTCCCTCCCAACCCTCCCCCCCAGTACACTACCCTCTTGGAAAAGTAAAAGAAAAATTCTTTCATTGTTTTACAATCCCTCCCCCAGGTCCACTCCACTATGCAGCCTTCATTCTGGACTCCTGTCATGACAAAAATACCTAATCACATATCCCTTTTAAACAGTTTTCTCCCTCACCTGTTTCAATGCAGTATATACATTTGAACCCATCTTTCTCAGTCTCCCACCAACCCTGAGGTCAGTCTTGTTTTACAACATTGGCATCATTCACTATTTGTCCTTTTGTGACTGAGATACTTCACTCAGCATAATGTCCCCCAGGGTCACCCATTTTGAATAATATTGCATGAGTTCCTTGTTTTTCAATGCAGCATAGTATTCCATTGTGTGAATATACCACAGCTTCTCTATCCATTCGTTTGTTGATGGGCACTTAGGTTGTTTCCAACTCCTTGCTATTGTGAACAAACATGGGTGTGCATATATCTGCTTGGATTCTAGTTAGGGTCTCTTTAGGGTATATTCCCAATAGTGGAATTGCTGGGTCTAATGATATCTTTATTTGCAACTTTTTGAGAAAGTGTCAACATTATATTTTTTAAATGGTGTATTTCTTAAAAAATGTGCAACAAGAGTGCTATTCCTTGGAAAAGGATACCATGTTTGGAAGGGTAGAAGGCCAGCCAAAGAGAGGAAAACCTCTCTGTATCAGAGATGGTGATGATGGCACAGGACAGGAACACAATTCTGGCCTGTTGTTCATAGGGTTGATATGAGTCAGACTCACCGATAGCATCTAACAACAAACATATTTTCAAGGGGGAACCATTAGCAATTCAAGCTTAAAAAAGAGTAAACTCATTGCCACCAAGTCAAAACCAACTCTTAGCTGATTCACCAGTGGGTCTTCATTAGGCTTCAAGTTGCAGGCAGGGAAGTAGATTATTCACTGTCCTTGCACAGAGCTACTGGTAGGTTTGAAGCAAGAGCGAGGGGCCACCCCTGGGTCAGCAGCAAAACTTCCTACTGACTGGACCACCATCATTCCTTAGTATAGCTAAAGATAAGACAATGTAACATCATAAAGTTAACAGTTCTCCCTAAATTAATCTAAATATCTTAATCCTATCAAAATTACAATGGAAATTTAATAAAATTCTTTTTCTTTCAAAATTTAAGTGAAACTCTAGAATACCAAAAGAGAAGCAAAGTATGAAATTTAAATTTATTGCATATGAAAAACCATTTAAGTCATATTAACTAAAAAGAATTCTGGCATAAAAACTGAAAGCATAAACAATAATAACATTATAATAACAAACTCTCCCATATGCTGAGAACTTAGTAGATATGATAAAAATGTCATCATATTGCATAAATTGATATGGCATGATATGAGATTATTTAATAAATGATACTGGAAAACCAACTCAAAAGTAAAGTTTTGACATTCATCTCATAAATTTAAAGATCCTACTGGGTGCAGAGTTGTTCTGACAACCCAAAGGTGGCTGGTTCAAATGAACCCTTTGCTCCTGAGGAGAAGGATGGGCAATCTCCTCCCATGTGATTCAGCTGCCTCTGAAAACCCACTAGAGGGTCAGCTATAAACTCAGCTCAACAGCAATGAGTTTGAGTTTAATTTCAATGCAAAAAAATAAAATAAAGTATATCTCTGTGACACTGTGGAAAACTGTTTTTATACTTGACCTCAGAAAGACAAACCATAAAACACAAAAGCAAAGAATTTGTCTAAAAAATGAAAAATGTTTGCTAAATGAATCCTGTCATAGATAAAACTTAGATTTTTGTTGTTGTTGTTGTTGTTGTTGTTTTGTACCTTCAATCAGAATTGACCCATAACTGACGCTCCAGAGGTTTTCAGAGGCTAACTCATTTTGCATGAGAGGAGATTTCCCATCCTTCTCCCAAAGCAGTTGGTGGATTTGAACTGCATGTCTTCAGGATTGCAGCACAGCTTCTTACCACTAGACCACTGGAGTTTAAGTTTAGATTAGTGGCAGTTTAAAAGAAGAAATTTGCAATATCTGTAATTTTTAAATACATAAAGAAGGCCTGCAACTCAATAAGGAATAGAAATTATAATAGAAAATGTGGCAAAATATATCACCTGATTATTCAAGATAAGAAAGCTATAAATTAAGTAAAATTTGAAAATCAGAACAATTTCAAATGTTGGCAAAGAATGTTGGTAGGAATCTTAATGCACTATGAGGAGAGTAAAATAGTATAATTTTTCTAAAAGGTCCCTGGGGAAAATAAATACATAAACCCACCAACTATCAGAACTCATTCCTGGGTGAATATCCATCATTACTCTCATTCAGGTCCATAAAAAGATAATTATGAAGATGGTTATCCCGGCGTTAACATGAAAGAGTGGAGAGTTTAAAGCAATCTAGATGTCTAACACCTAGGATGATAGGTACATCATAGTAGATGCATCTTGGGAAATATTTTGCAAAAGTTGGAAAAAGCTAATTACATGTACATATTAGACAAATGTAAGATATTAGACAAATTATAATATAAAGTACTGAAAAAACTCATTAAAATTAGATTAGGAGCAGAAATAGCATATAAAAAAACGATGTTATCTACAAGAATGCACAAATATGCATTATTATTGAAGAGATTCGGCCAAAGAATTTATATATATATTTTAAATTTCTATTGGATCGCTAGGAAAACAAACAGGTTCATCCTAGAGAGGAAGAGACCAGGCTGCTCCTTGGAGGTAAGACTTCTCAAGCTTTGTCTGACATACTTTGGACATGTTGCAAGGTGAGACCAGTCCTTAGGGAAGGACGTGATGATTGGGAGGGTGGAAGGACAGTGCAAGAAAGGAAGACTCTCAGTGAGATGGACTGATTCAGTGATTGAGGTAATGAGGGTGGGTGTGTCAGAGACAGTAAGATTGGAACAGGATAGAGAAGTTTAGAACTGTTGTATGTAGGGTCGCTGTGAGTCACAGGTGACTCGATGGCATATAATCACCACAACAACATTGGTTTGCTTACAAAATTCACATGCATTGCTTTTCACACTATTCTTCATTGATACTGTGTTTAATACAATCATTCTCATGCATTATGTTCTATAAAATTAATCATCATTGGACCCTGCCCATCATTACCCTGTCTTTTCACCTGGACATTTCACATTTCCATTCCCCCTGCCTCCACCCACCAAACTGCAACCCTGTGATTTTGCCCATACCTATCTTCAGCCCTGGTACATTCTCACAGTGGAATATCATGCAGTACTCAGGAGCAACAATTTTGAAAAATACTACATAACTTTGGAGAGACTGAAGAGCATTACACTGAGTGAACTAAGTCAGTCTCATAAGTAGAAATACTGCATAAGATCATTATCATAAAAATAAAAGGATAACTAGTAAAACATGTATGGGAACTTTATGGGGAAAAGATATTAAAAATAAACCAAAAAACACAAAAACAAAAAAACCAATACATTTGTATGTAGAAGAGTATTGACTCTCCCCTGGCTTGCCAAAAGAACAAGTCAGTCTGCCTTGGAGAGTGTCCTCGGAGGGATCCTTAGAAGTAAGGATGTTTCATCTCACATACGTTGAGCATATTGTCAGGATGGGTCAGTCCTTGTACTAGGATATTGTGCTGGGAAAAGTGGATGACCAGAGTAGGATAGGATGACCCTAATCAAGATGGACGGACACAGTGAATATAACAATGGGCATATTAAAAATCATAAGGATGGTACAAAATAGGACAAGTTTCTGATCTGTTGTTCATAGACCACTATTATTCTTAGTCGACGAGAAGGAAACTAACAACAAAAACCACTACATGGACTCATCCTAATAAATTAAAGAAAATCTGGTAACGAAGTCTCTAGAGAACAGTATTGCTAACCGGAAAGTGACAGCTCTCTGGTCTCCAAATCCTCCAGCACCTCCTCTTGTGTTATTTACAGCCTTGAAACTAGATAGAAGATCAGCTGTGAGTTAGTTTCAACTCAACAGCAATGATATTTTCCCCCTAAGAATGTGGCTAAGCGCTCATCTTAAAGAATAAAATGTGAAGTTCCAACTTTCAAGAAATTGTTTATGTACAAACTTTCACCCAGACAGCAAGAGTCGAGCTGCTGTGAGTACGTGAGATACTCCCTCAGCTGCAGAGCTTTGATTACAAGACACCGATATATCTCTAAGCCACGTCTACAGACTGAACTACAACTGCCTTACCAATACCTATAAAGCTGTTCACATGTTCTTAGGAAATGCAAAATCATAGGAAAAACATCACTGACTTATTTATGACATTGTAAGACTTAGAAATAATTAATTTTGAATAATTTATCTGTGACATCGACAAATTTAAACCTAATTTAGATTGCCCTTAACAGTGTTGGTGAGTTACTTAAAAGCAGTATACCCACATTCAATCATTAGCAAATGTAATAGCGCTATTTTCAATTCAAGTGATGAAATGGTTAAGTACCCTACCACTAACTGAAATGTTAATGGTTTGAATCCACCCAAAGGTGCTTTTGAAGGATGTCTTGACAGTTTGCTTCCATAGCAGTTACCATGGATTAGTTTGCTGTACTCTGCAGTTTGGGCTTGGTTACCTCAAGTTACAGTCACCCCCATGGCAATGTTCTTCCTTTCTTTCTGTTTTGATTGTCAATTTGAGAAAAGAAGTGGAAAGAAATTCCTTTGGATCTTGCTTCTTTTTTATACAGTTTATCATGCAGCTTCACCTGTGCTTAAATTATACAGGAATCTTAGACTTCATGATCCCTGATACACTGTCAATTATGTATTCTTACTTTTGTCAGTTGCACTGTCTCCTAATAGCAAGTACTCAAAGTAATTGAAAAATAGGAATCAGAGAATAGTCAATTTCTTATTCTAAGATTTCACATTATTAAGTCCAATTGGATAAATGTCATTTCATCAGTTATTGAAATAAATCTCTCTATGCACAGTTAGTTATTAATTACTGAAGTTTCTGTGATTGCTGATATGGTTATAATTTAAGTGGAAATAATTGTTCCAAGACAGTAGGTAAATAAAACCTAAATTAATTTCAACAGAAAAACAAATCGTAATTTCATCCCAATATTATGAAATCTAAACCCAGTCCAGCTGTCCTGGGTGATAAGTTTTTCTTATCCTCAGTTCTCTCTACTCCCCAGGGTGCTTGAAGAACTGAAGCCTTGCCTGTGCACACATTCTGAGATTGCCCTGTGCAATAGACACCACTGCTGGACTCAAAGCTGCTTTGGAGTCAAGCTTGGATTCTGAGATTTTTAGCAAGGCTCAATCTCAGTCACTACTACAGAGCTCTGACTTACAGTAACACAGAAGTGACAGTCATTGTGTTCCCTAGATGGAAGTTACCCTCCCACATAGTTTCCGAATATGTAAATTAAAATGAGAGAAAAGAGCCTATCTTTCTCCCTAGTTGCTAATGGTACATTCGAACTAACTCAGACATATAGGTATGGCTAGCAGGTAATCAGGGCTACACTGTAGGAGCTCCCTCAAGACGGGGTGGCAAGGTCAAATTCTTGAGGTGCACACGACACCCATTTTCTTCCAGATCTTCTTCCCTGGCTCTTGCAAACAAGAAGGAATGATGACAAAAGTGAAGTTACTTTTTCTAGTTCTGAAAGCATAAAACGTCAGAATAATGTCTATTTGTGTTTTATTAACTATACAAAGGCTTTGACTGTGTAGATAGTAACAATCTATGGCTGGTAATTCTGGAACACTCAATTGTGTTCATGGGAAATCTATATTTAGATCAAGAAGCTGCTCTCCATGACAACAATCTGGAACAAGAGGTAAAGGTGGACTACGGGAGGGTGAAGAGAAGGGGTAGGAGGGAAATGTGCAACAATGAATGAATAAAAAAATTAATAAAATGGGGGGAGAAGCTGTTGTCTAAATGGAACAAGGGAATACTGCATGGTTTAAAATCAGGAAGGGTGCTTCAGGTATGCAGAGGGGGAAAAATCAGGAAGTGTGTGTTTCAAGGGTGTATCCTTTCTCTATATCTAGTCAATCTATGTGTTGAGCAAATAATTCCTGAAATTTGGCTCTGTAAGAGGAACATGGCATCAAGATCAGAGGAAGATTTCTAGTGTATTACACAGATTACACAACCTTGCTTGCTGAAAGTGAGTATGACTTAAAATGCTTGCTGAGGAAGATGAAGAATTACAGCCTTTAGTATGGATTGCATTCCAAACTCAAGAAAACAGAGATGTCCACTATGAGGTCAACAGGCAAAATCATGATAGAAAGAGAAAGGATTAAAGTTGTCAATGATTTCATGTTAGATCAACAAGCACCAGCAATCAGGTAATCAGGAAACATTGCACTTGTCAAGTCCACTCTCAAATACCTCTCCAAAATACTTAAGGGCAATGATGTCAGCTTGAAGACTAAGGTGTACCTGATTGAGGCCATAGTCTTTTCTATCACCTCCTATGAATCTAAGAGCTGGAAAAGCAATACGAATAGCAGAGTAAGAATTAATAGCTTTGAGTTGTAGTGCTGAAGAAGAGTACTAAATAGTTCATGGACTGCCAGATATGTTTTAGAAAAAGTGGAGCCAGAGTGCTCTTTGGAGGCAAAGATAACAAAGTTCTGTCTCTCATAATTTGAACATGTTGTTAAGAGAAGCTCTTCCTTGGACCAGATCATTATATTTGAAAAGATGGAGAGTCTGAAAAGAAAAGAAGACCTCGACAAGATGGACTGACCCACTGATGGTACACAGGGGCTCAAATGCGTGAGAGAAAATGAAGATGGCACAGGAGAGAACAGGTTAGGGTCTGTTGTTCATAGAGTTGCTGTGAGTTGCACTTGATTTAAAGGCATCTAACAACAACAGTAACACAACATAACTCTCCTGGTTCCCTTTGCTTTGGTCTCTTTCTTTTCCTGTGCAATGGTATTAAGTCCTCTCCCCTCTGCTCTGGGGAAAAACACAAACACAAACACCCAAACTCACTAACTACTTCACAATTAATTAATAGTCTTTTCCAAATCAAGGTGGCCCCATGTTTGCAGAGTAGTTCTGTGCTTCATAGGATTGTAATGGTCGTAACTATTTAAAAGCAGGTTGCTAGGTTTTCCCTCCTAAGTGCTTTTGGGTAAATTCAAACCACCACCTTTCCAAGAGCAGCATTCTCCTGTCTGCTTCTCCCAGGAACTCCTCTCAAAGTTTAGAACACAACGTCAAAGAAGGGGTGGTCCACAGGTCACATATTAGGGCTCTGTAACTATAATGTCAATGAGGCTTCTGACGATTCACCTACTCATGGCCATCGAGCCATAACGGACTCATAGTTTTTGGAAATGATAAGGCACAGGGGAGAAGATTGACCAGCTTTACCCTCAGAGCCGCTCCTGGATTCAAACCACCAGCAAGGCACCACTTTGGAGTTCACAATGCAATTAACTCCCTACCAAAGAGGCTACCAGAACTCCCTTCACCCCCCACCACGTCCCCCACCCCCAGAGGTTTGGAGGTGAGGAAAACTCGGAAATTCATAAATAAGTGATGATTTGCTCTCACTTTTTGAACATAAGGTAGAAGAAAAGATTTTTGGAATGCTGGTGTGAGGTAGTGTTGTCATTGTCTTCATTTCCTGCTCTTCAGCAACAGGAAGAAACAGGTTGACTGATCACTGTCCACACTGTTTGATTCACACATGCTGTGTCACTTTCCACTGTTATCAAATGGAAAATGTTTTGTCAGGCTGTAATCCTTTTTCTTGTTTTCTTTGATGTGTAGGTTGAGGAAATATTAGTATCCATTTGAAATAGCTGCAACAGTTGAACTTGTAGTAGTTGTGGAAGCTCTGGTGGCTTACTGATAAGCAATTGCGCTGCCAACCCAAAAGCACAGGGTTTGAATCTACCAGCTGCCCTACAGAAGAAATAGGAAATCCTCCATGTGATAGACTAACTCTGAAAACCCAATGAAGGGTCAGCTATGGGTCAGTTCCCACTCCATGGTAGATAACAACAAACAGCAGCACTAAAATAAAACAAAAATCTCTGCTGTCCAGTTGATTCTGACTCATGGCAACTCTCCAGTAGTTTCTGAGGTTGGAAATCTTTCTCCCATTTTCTCCTGCAGGGTGGCTGGTGAAGTCCAGCTGCTGGCCTGTTGATTAGTAGCCTAACATCTACAAGACTTCCTTCTGAAAATGGTCTCTCTTTCCCTCACACTCACCCTGGCACTCGCCCTCACGCGCTCCCACCAACCCCCTCTCCCTCCCATCTTCGCTCTCTCCTTCACACACACATTGCAGTTGAGGAAGAATTGACCCATGGTTCACCCTCCGTTGGATTTTCAAAGGCTGTAAACCATATGGGAGCAGATTGCTCATCTTTCTCCTGGAAACTGCTGGTTGATTAGAACTGCCTGCCTTTGTATTAACAGTATAATGGCATACCTGATAGGCTACCAATGTATTAGTTGAAGTTATTCATTTTTTCTTAAAAATTGGATCAAGATTAAATGGAAGACAACTAGTGTGCTTTTAAAGAGCACATGCTAGTGTAGACAAATTTATTCTTTGCCAGAGAGCCCTGGCAATGTAGCACGTAGCATGTTGCAATGCTATCCAAAAAATCAGCAGCGTGACTTCACTATGTACACCAGGACAGTCTCCTGGAACGATTTACAACCTTGAAAAATCACTGGGGAGTCACCTTGAGTGAGAACTGATGACAGTGGATTTGTATTCTTTGCCTTCGATGTAGCTGACTTGTCCTCACAGTTTGTTGTTTAGTTGCTATGGGGCCATTCTTACACATGCAAAGTATAACTATGCTCTGTAAGCTATCCAGGTTGTGTGCTCTGAAAAGCAGATCACCAGGTCTATTTTCTGAGCAAGTTCAACTGTCAGCTTGCTGAGTGTTAGTCAAACACATAGCCCTTTGTACCACCCAGCAGGGATTCCTTCTCAAGATTTCAAGGTGAACAAACTGCAGCTTGAAGGCCAAACTTGGCCCTCCACCTGTGTTTGCTTGGCAGGCAAGCTGAGATGGATTTTTGCATCTTTCAATTGTTTTTGAAAAATTAAAATAAAAACAAAATTTCATGACAAGTGAACATATTATTAAATTGAAATTAAAAGGTCTTTAAATATAGTTTTACAGTAATATGTCATGCACATTTTTATGTATATTGACAGTAACTGCTTTCATGATACACCAGCAGAATGAACAGATAAATTAAGATAGAAAATATGACCCCAAAAGCTGAAAGTATGTGTTATCTATTCCTTTACAAAAAGTGTTTGATGATTCTTACATTAAAATACTCTTATTCATGGGAGTAGGAAAGAGAGTTAGTCTTAATTATGTATGTTCCGTAGTCCCCACTCTCAGAAATTCTGATTTTGTAGATTTGCATTGCAGGCTAACTCTCAAACATGAGTCAGAAACAATCTATATTTGACTCGTCATTGGTTTTTCAGAGGCAGTAAATTACACAAGAGGAGAATGTTCTCTTCCCCCTGCCCCCATGGAGCCACTAATGACTACAACCAGAGAGACACAGTCTTGGGGTTAGCAGTGCAACTCCCTGTGAACCAGGCCACCAGCATTCCCTTGTTAGAGACTATGAATGGTGGCATAACAGTAAGAATCTGAACTGCAAACCCAAAGGCACACGGTTCAAATCTACCAACTGCTCCATGGGAGAGGAATAGGTAATCTCATCCTGTGCAATTAACTGCCTCTAAAAACTCTGCTGGAGGATCAGCTATGGGTCAGTTTTGACTTAATGGTACACAACAACAACAATATGCATTAAAAAAATCCCAGTTGATTTTATAGCAGAGATTTTAGGACAACACTGTGAGAAACATTTTCAAATGGTTCAAATTCGGGAAGGGTGTCCACCAGGGATGTATTCTGTCTCCATACTCTTTCCATCTGTATGCAGAACAGGTCATCTGGGATGCTGGACTACCCGAGGAGGAATGTGGCATCAGGATTGAAGGAAGGTACATCAACAACCTATGTTAGGCAGATGACACAACTCTGTTTTTTAAAACTGAGGAGGACCTGAAGAGCTTGCTGCAAAACGTCAAGGACTACAGCCTTCAATATAGATTGAAGCTCAACATCAAGATAACAAAGATTCTCACCACTGGGCCAATTGGCAGCATCGTATGGATGGTGAAGAGATTGAGATAGTTAACAATTTTAGTTTACTTGGATCCACAGTCAACACTCTTGGCATCAACAGCCAGGAAATCAAGAGGTGAATTGCATTGGGAAAGTCAGCTGTCAGGGACCTCTCCAGAGTACTAAAGAGCAATGACATCAGGCTGGAGACTAAGGTGCACCTGATTCAGGCCACAGTCTTTGCAATTGTGTGCTATGCATCAGAGAGCTGAACAGTGACTAGGAATGATAGAAAGAGACTTGATGCCTTTGAGCTGTGATACTGGAGAGGAGTGTTGAATATACCATGGACTGCTAAGAGAACAAACAGATTCATCATGGAGAGGGTTAAACCAGGCTGCTCCTTGGAGTTAAGGTTTCTGAAGCTTTGTCTGACATATTTTGGGCATGTTGCAAGGAGGGACCAATCCTTGGAGAGGGACAACATGTTTGGGAGGGTTGGCGCAGGAGAGGAAGACCCTCGATGAGATCCAGTAATTGAGGTAATAGGAGTAGGCATGTCAGAGACAATGCGATTAGCACAGGATAGAGCAGGATCTAGGGAGGGCTCTTGTACATAGGGTCACTAAAAATCACAAGCGACTCGATGGCACATAACAACACAACAGCAAATTATATGGAGTTGCTGTTGAATGCCATAGAGTGCTTTCCATTTGATTGTAAACTGTAAGACAGAATAGAACTGTTTTCCATAAGTCTTCCTAGGCTGCAAGCTTTATGGGAGTAGATTACTAGGTTTTTTTCTCCCATGCAGTGATTGGTAGGTTCAAACAGCCCACCTTTCAGTTAATTGCTGAGTACTTGGGGATTGTGCCAGCAGGGCTCCCTGTGTGTGTGTTACTGTAGGTGTTCCTTACTGGGAAAATAAATATTATTTTATCTCTCACTAGGATATTAAGCAGAACAAGTAAATTTAAATAGCAAACTATAAATAGGTGTTGAATTATTTAAGTATTCCTATTTGCTAAGCCTAGGGGTGTCCTTGTCCTTTTTAAGAAATAAATATACTTCCTGCATACACTAGAAGGGAAAAAGAAATAATTTTTTCCAAATAGCATTTTTCAGAAGTAATAATTCTCTCCTTCCTCAATCTAGGTCCAATTTAAACGTTTGAACAAAAAGAACATGACCAAGAGTGATCTGTGAAGGAAGAGAAATATTTCCATAACAATATATAGAGACTAGTCCCACTTAGGAGCCTCATGTGTTTGATTCATGAGGCTGGATTCAAGAGGACAAAACACTTTCTGTTTCAAGTCTCAGTTTCAGGCTTTCACAATTTTTCTTAGTGGATAAAATTTCAGAGATTGTGTTTAAGAATTTTGAGAAGATATAAGAGCAGGAAACAGCTCTTTATCTGTTTCTTAACAGATAGATGATGGGTAATGTGCACTGCAGATACATTCACAACTTAAAAAGAAATTAAAATGTCACGTTTAAAACGTGTAAATTTATCCAGAAACACATAATACTCAGTGCATTTAAGATAAATTTCAAAAATATTTTAATAAAATCAATGCAATAAATCAAAAGAATATTAATGAACTATGGCTAAATCAATTGGATTTGGTTCCTTAATATATGTTGTTGTTGTTAAGTGCTGTTGAGTCATAGTCATAGTGACCCTATAAATGAAAGACCTGAACACGTATATAATTTTGATCATTTTTCCAAGTTCATAGATTTTCCGGAGGCAAGCTATTTTGTAAGTGGATGCCACTCCTGCTTCCAAGTTTGTTTTAATTGTGGAGCTCCACCAAACACTGTCCACCATGAGTAACCATTATCACATATGACACATTAGTGTCACAGTGATTAGCATCACAGCAACCACAAGTTATCTCTGTACAGCAATGCACAGACCAGTGCTATACCATTTAGAAGAATGTTTTAACAAAAAGAATTAAAATCAGGACTGAGGGCTGCAGATTAAAATCATCCACCTTTGGCTTGGGAGCATAACTTTCTATCCACTAGGCCAACAGAGCTCTCTCTATGTTGTTCTTGTTGTTGTTGTTTTTGTTAGGTGCCGTCAAGTCATCGACAACTCATAGTGACCGTATGAATGGAAGACCTGAACCCTTGTATAACTTTCATCGTTTCTCCAAGTTCACAGATTTTTCCAGAGGCAAGCTATTTTGGAAGTGAATACGACTCCTGCTTCCAAGCTAGTTTTAATTGGGAAGCTCCACCAAACACTGTCCACCATGGGTAACCATTATCACATTTGATACATCAATGTCACAGTGTTTAGCATCACAGCAACCATTAATTACCTCTGTTTGGTAAATGGACAGATCAGTGTTATATCACTTAGAAAAATGTTTGCACCATACTGGTGACCAAATATGTTTTAAAATGGGAGGCCAAATACAATCAACTCACAGACAAAGGCCAGTAAACATTACAACAAATTCTCACCAGAACCAGAGATCAAACCTCTGTCGAGTCAGGCTGCTTCAAAATAC
>NW_006399897.1:5268806-5279084 GCF_000299155.1 Elephantulus edwardii | reverse complement strand
GGGATGACAAAGCAAAATATTACAATGAAATGTGCAAGGAGTCAGAAAATCAAAAGGGCCGAACTCGCTCAGCATATCTTAAGCGCAAGGAACTGAAGAACAAATTCAAACCTCAAGTTGCTATACTGAAGGATGCTTTCGGCAGAATGTTAAATGATCCAGCCCCATACTGGTGACTAAATGTGGTTTTAAATAGAAAACCGAATACAATCAACTCACAGCCAATGGCCAGTAAACATTGCACCCAGGGTCTTAACAGAACCAGAAATCAAAACCTCTCTGGGGTCAGACTGCTTCAGAATACTCACCACCTGGATTCTAGCCCCTCCAAATATATAAGACAACCCAAACTACTAATTTCTGACTAGACCTTCTTGTAGTTTTAATTTTTTGGCTCTTCCAGTTCCTCTGATGAACCAAGCTTCCCCAAGCAAACAGGAAAATTTCACCACATAAAATATATGTTTGAGAGTTTATTGACCTGACCACCTTCTAAATGTCATTGCCCAACTTCCTATCTGCCCTGTTAGCATTTTATCTCAGCCTTTTTCTTTCCACTTCACACAGATCAATCATCTCTGCCCGCCATCTTGCATTTTCCCATCTGCCTCTATTCTACTTGTTCCCTCTTGGTTCTGCTTATTCAAAAGCAGTTCTTGTTATTGTGTGCCAGAGGGTTCGAAACAACTCACAGCTGACCCTCCAGTAGATTTTCAGATGCAATACATTTCAAGGGTGGAAATTACCTATCGTTAGCCTGCATAGCAGCTGGTGAATTCCAACTGACTGCCTTTAAGATGGCAGTGCAGGCTCTTACCACTAGGGCACCAGTGCTCCCTTCTTCCAAAGTTCTAGATCCCTTTCCAGTCAAGCTTGGTTCAATTGAAAGGATTTATAAAGAGATTCTAACTGTATGTTTATGTAACTCATGCACTTTAGAAAGCAAAGAAGAACAACTTTAAAAAGTCTACTAGTTTTCTTCACTCAAATACAACTTAGTAGAAAGATTAGTAGAAATAAGTGGTGTGACTGACAGCTACTTAGATCTAGTAGCATTTTGTAGTAGACAATCTATTTGAGGTAGTCTTGATTTCAATCAAATACAGTGAGTGAACCAGTTTCTTTATTTTCTCTAGTACCATTAGGGAAGATGTGGGTGGGGTGAAGATGAGGAACCAAACTTAAAAACAAAATGGGGCTTTTATGACCTCTTAAAGAAGGGTAAGAATCAAAGTCTTTAAAAATGTTGATCTTTGTCTTCTATTTTCTCCACTGTGATGACCTACTGTCATTTAAGTATGTAATAATCTAGCTTGATATCTGGTTTCTCTCAACTTGGTGAAATTACACCAGGGTCTGTAATTTCCTTAGATAAATGGGTCTTAGCTTAGATTTCACAAGTGTCAAAGACCTGAGATCTCAACCATATCTTGTTCACATTCAGTTAAATTTACTAAGACACTTCTCTCCTAATCATTGCTAAAAGATTTCTCAATCATCATCACCGGCTATCCTTAGCTGTTGTTGTTGTTATTGTTATGTGCCATCGAGTCACTTGAGACTCATAGTGACACTATGTACAAGATCCCTAAATGCTGTTCTATCCTATGCCAACCTTACCATCTCAAACACACTCATTCCCACCATTCCACTCACAGAATCGATCCATCTCATCGAGGGTCTTCCTCTCCTTTGCCGCCCCTCCACTATGCCAAACATGATGTCCCTCTCCAAGGACCAGTCCCTCCTTGCAACATGCCAAAAGTATGTCAAACAAAGCTTCAGAATCTTTGACTCCAAGGAGCATTCCAACTTCATCCTCTCCAGGATAAAACTGTTTGTTCTCCTAGCAGTCCATGGTATATTCAACAGTCTTCTCCAGCACCACTGCTCAAAGGCATCAAGTCTCTTTCTATCATCCCTAGTCACTTTCCAACTCTCTGATGCATAGCACATAATTGTGAAGACTGTAGCCCGGATCAGGTGCACCTTAGTCTCCAGCCTGACATTGTTGCTCTTCAGTACTTTTGAGAGGTCCCTCAGAGCTGACTTTCCCAATGCAATTCATCTCCTGATTTCCTGGCTGCTGTTACCACGAGTGTTGACTGTGGAACCAAGTAAACTGAAACTGTTAACTATCTCAATCCCTTCACCATCCATACTGATCCAGTGGTCCAGTGGTGAGAATCTTTGTTTTCTTGATGTTGAGCTTCAATCTGTATTGAAGGCTGCAGTCCTTGACCTTCTGCAGCAAGTGCTTCAGGTCCTCCTCAGTTTCAGCAGTCAGGGTTGCGTCATCCGCATAGCGCAGGTTGTTGATGATTCTTCCACCAATCCTGATACCACATTCTTCCTCGTACAGCTCAGTGTCTCAGATGATATGTTCTGCATACAGGTATGGAGACAAAATACATCCCTGACAGACCCTCTTCTTGACTTTGAATCATGTCTCCTTGCTCTGTTCTGACGACTGCCTCTAAGGACGCCATTGCCAGGGAAATTATTTTGGGACTCTAGGAGGAGAGAGAGGTAGAACTTTCCTGATCTCCACACCTTATCTCAGGTACTACGGGTAAGACTAGCTAGAGACCCCGAGGACACCATTGCCAGAGAATATCCTTAGTAGTGGTTATTTTTTTTTTTTTTAGTAGTGGTTATTTATCCCATGAGTTTCTCAGAAAATTTGAAGCATCATTTGTCTTAGTTCTGCCATTGTTGTTGTTGTGTACCATTGAGTTGGAACCAGTCCACAGCTGATAATCTGACAGGTTTCCTGCCACAGAGAAATCAAGACTGACATAATAAATCTCAATTTCAAGATCTCTGTCTTTGTTTTCTATAACACAAATGGAAGTGGAAATCTCTTAAAAATTTTTTATTTTCCCATAATTTGTTGTTGTTTTATGTGCCATCATGTCATCTACAACTCATAGTGACAATAGTACAATACATCGGTACCCTGCCCCATCCTGAGCCAGTCTCACTGACTCCAGCACACCTACACCCATGACCCCACTTACTGTGTCAATCCATCTCATCTAGGATCTTCCTCTCCTGTGCTGTCCTTTCTCCCCTGTAAGCACAATGTCCTTCTCCAAGGACTGGCCTCTCCTGACCCCATGCCCAAAATATGTGAGATGGAGTTTCAAAATCTTCACCTCCAAAGAGAAGCTTGGTTTTACCCTCTCCAAGACAGACCTATTTGTTTTCTTAGCTGTCCATGGTATATTCAAGACTCTTCTTCAGCACCACAACTCAAAGGCATCATATCTTCTTCTATCATCCTTAGTCATTAAAAGCTATAAATTCAAACTCCAGACAACCAATTACAGGCAAAGTGCTTCTCTCTATCAGAAGATATCTGGGGAAGATATCTGTCTGTCTTAGCTTCAAACACTCTTGGCAATCCTTAAGTGGCAACTATTTTCCCCTCTGTACTTTGTGTCTGTGTTACTCCTTAAAGCTTAGAAGTGATTAGTTTAGGAAATGCCATATTACTTGATCAACAAACGAAGGAAACTCTGACCCACAGAAGGATTACACCTACATTATTAAGATTGCCATCTCAACATATATTTTAAGTGGACCAATTCAATCTACAACAATATCCTTCTTCAATGTCAAGTCCTTTTGATTATTCCTGGTACGAAGGAAAAACAATATACTTAATTAACATGTTTTCCACTCTACTGAAATTTCGTGAGTAGAAAACAGAGCAGATTTATGAGAGCTTCACTCTTTTCTTTCCCACATATCTCTGGGTTCAGAAAAGGGGAATATCCTGCTTTTCTCTGTGCCATGACCTTTTCACCAGCAACAAAACTAATAATAGCCTCAAAACCTATATGTTATGGATTTTTTAAAAATCTTCTTTATACTATGAGTTATAGTATCACTCAGGTTTAACATTTGATAGTTTAAACATCATCTAAAGATATACAGAAATAGGAACTGTCCCCTACAACAAATATATCTGTAAAAAGAATACAGACAGCATGAAAATGGTCCAAGTCTGACTTCCACTGACTCCACAAAGGAAAACTGTTCCCATTTACAACATTCACAGTACAGAACCAATTCCTATAAAGTCGACCATGGTCTTCCACACTACTCCACCTGTTGTTGTTGGGTACCGTTGAGTCGGATCTGACCCGCAGCTGACCCTCTTGTGGGTTTTCAGAAGTAGTTAATTACACAGGAGTAAATTGCCCATCCTTCTCCTGTACTACTGCACCTACTTCTACTAATTCCAACTCCAACCTTACTGCTCCACCGGGTCCTCAATCCCTTGCAATATATTTCACGGAACCATACTCACAGTTAAAGGTTTTTTAAGACAAGTTAACAGGCTCCAATTCAGATTAGCATCATGATACAGTCCCTTTGTCCAGAAAGCTTCTCAAGAGAGGTTGCAGGCCCTTTGACACTCAGCCATACAGCTTAGGTCAGTTTTATAAAGTTGTCTAGTTTTGCCAATTATAATGTCTTCCGTCTGTCTCTAGTAAGTTTAGGTTAAGGTCTCTGACTCTGGCTCTGACTCTGAGGAGCAGCAGTCCCAAGTCACCTGTATCTCATTTGGTCTCTTATACTCTGTTGAGGCTTCTATCACTCTTATGTAGCTCTTGTTTTCGGCTCAGGAATCTTTAGCCCCAAAGAACATATGCTGCATTCCCTGCTTCCTCTTCCTTGCTGGTATTGAGAATCCCCATTTCTGCCACTGATTTTTTTTTTTTTTTTTTTTTTTGCTGTATACCTAGTGGAATGGTGAGACCAGCCAATTCCCTGTGGACACACATTTTGCCGTTGTTATGTGATGTCAACTTAACTATAATCATAGTGACCCTGTGTATCCTGAACAAAGCCCACGGTCTCTGACACACCATTGCCACAGTCATCGCGTCTATCTTTCTCATTTGAGATCTTGCTTTTCTACAATGATCCTCTGCCTTTCGGGCATAATTTCCTTTTACAAGGACTTTTCCCTCTTGGCAGCACAAGGAAAGTGTATGAGACAGAGTTTCTAATATTTTGCCTCCAAGGAACAAGTTGGTTTTACTCTTTCCAGGACAGACCTGTTTGTTCTCTTGGCAGTTCATGGTATGTTCAATACTCTTCTCCAGCACCACAGCTCAAAAGCATTAATTCTTTTTCTATCATCTTTTGTCATTGTCCAGCTCTTACCTGCATAACAAGCAATTGAAAAGATCATGGCCAGAATCAGGCACACTTTAATATTTAGACTGGCATCATTACTCTTTAGCATTCTGGAGACCTGACAGCAGACTTTTCTAGAGCAACTTGTCTTTTGATTTACTGACTTCTACTGCAAATAATGTTAATTGTAGATCCGAGTAAGATGAAATTGTTAACAACCTCAGTCTTTTCTTCAGCTATCATGATGCTGCCAATTAACCTGACTTTGAGCTGCAATCAGTATTGAAGATTGCAGCCCTACCACACCCTAATTGTATGTCCCTACCTACCCATATGGTAAAATCAAAATCAATTGCTAGGAAAGTAATTTTGAACAACAAATCCTTGATACCACAATATCCCTGGAGATATATCAATAATCTGTGACCAGGAAACTATTTGATATATGTAAAATTCTCCTGCATGTATGTTTTCTAGCAGTTTACTGTAGATGTACTTTTCCTGCAATTTTTAAATAATCATCTGTCTGAATTTATTTTCATGTGACATTATTAGATATTTTTTGTACTCTGTTGGATCACCTTTTTTTGTGGAATGGGAAAGCTTATCATTTCTTCTAGTTAGTTGGGCGGGTATCTGTCTTCCAATTTCTTTTTTTTTAAAATTTTATTATTTTTGTGTGCGTGTACCATCAAATCAGATCTGACTGGTACAGGAGATTGCCCCTCCTTCCCCGGCAGAGCATCTGGTGGATTCGAAACATGCACCTCTGGGATTGTAGTTGCAGCTTCTTGCCACTAGGCCACCAGAGCTCCCCTGTCTTCCAATTTCTTGATATAGACAAGTGAGCATGTACAAGGATGCAACTGCTTCCTGAAACACCTCAGTTGATACTGCTTCTATTCCTGGACCTTATTTTTGCTGATGTCATCAGTGCAGCTTGGACTTTCTAAGGTGTTTGTTCTTACGTTATTTCTAAGTATTGCTCCGTGTTTCTCAATTATTTTGGGATAGTGACTCTGTGTATTCTTTGCTTCTTTTTAGGTCTCCTGCACCATACAATATTTTGCTCCTAGAATTCTTCAGTATTATGATTCAAGGCTCAGATTTGTTTTCAGTTCTTTCAGCTTGAGAAATTCTGTGCATGTTCTTCTCTTTAGAATATCTAAATTTAGGTCTTTGTTCATTTAATTAATATCTTTCTTAGTCTTCTTGGGCTGCTTTGAAATCTTCTATTCAGCTATTTTAACTTTATTTCTTCCCTTCATTATGGCTTCTCTACGTTAAAGAACAACTTTCAGAGTTTCTTCTGGGATCCATTTTGGTGTTTTTCTTTCTTCATAATGACCTTTTGCTTTTTATGTGGGTGATGATCTTGATGTTATTCCACAATTCATCTGATCCTTGGTCATTCGCGTTCCAGATATCAGCTCTGTTTTTAAGAAGAATTTTACATTCAATTGAGATAACCTCAAAGCTGTACTTATTCATGTACTCATTTTATTTTTAGTTAGTTTAAATATGAACTTGCATATGAGTAACTAATGTTCCACAATTGATCCTTGTTTTTATATAGACCTCTGATATTGAGCTGTTACACAGTCTTTTTCCACAGAGGCAGTCAATATGATTCTTGCATATACTATCAAGTGAGGTGTATGTTATTGGTCAAAGTTTGGGGGTTTTATTTTATTTTATTAAAGTATTTGCAATGAATAAATTGTTGATTATACAAAATTCTATCACATGACCTCATTTGTGTAATCAAGGTCATAATTTTCAATGTAGTTTTCAAGCCTTATTCTTTGTTTCTAACTTTTTTATTCAAGCTGTCAGTTATTATTAATGTGCCCTGATTACATATTCAATCAATTTGAAATTGCAAACATCATTAGAAATCCTCAATGTATTGATCTTTAACTCTAGTGGTTGGTGCTTATGTTTGAATAATAGTTCTATTAACAGATCTTCTCTCTCTCTCTCTCTCTGTGTGTGTGTGTGTGTGTGTGTGTGTGTGTGTAGTATCCTATCACTCACATTATTGTACTTCAAAATAGATCTTGAGATGTTCTTTTTGACAATGAATGTGACACATTTCCTCTTCAATGTATTAGGCACATTAGATTATATGACTGTCCAAATCAAAATGACCGGTACTAATAAATCTCAACTCACTAATGCCTAGGATGTCAACCTTTACGCCCCTGATTTAACTTTTTAAAACTTCACATTTTCCTAGATTCACACTTTGTACGTTCTATATTCCAATTATTAATGGGTTTTTGTAGCTGATTCTTCTCATTTCGAACCTTGCCACATCACCAAATGAAAATCCGTCACTTGTGAAAGCTTTACTCCATCTGAATCATTAAGGTCTGCTCTGCTTGAAAGGGCAGCTCTTCCCCAGCCACATTTTGAATGCCTTCCAAACAGAGGGCCTCATCTTCTTAACAATCCAAGAGAAAAGCAAATCAAGCAGAAACTATCTTTTTATAACCTAGCCAGAGTCATAGAACTTCCCTTCTACTGCATTCTATTTGTTAGAAAGTTACTGAATGTAGTAACACTCAGAAAGAAAGGAATTGGTTTCCTTTTGAAAGGAGCATATGAGGGAATTTTGTATATTATCCCTTCATTGTTGTTGTAGAGTCCCTTGTGACTCATAGCGATGATATATACAAGAGCCCTAAACCCTGCTCTATCCTGTGCCAACCTCACTGTCTCTGACACACCTAGTCTCATTACACTAATCATTGAATCGATCCATCTCATTGAGGGTCTTCCTCTTTTGTGCTGTCCCTCCACCCTCCCAAACATGACGTCCCTCTCCAAGGACTGGTCCCTCCTTGCCAGACAAAGCTTCAGAATCACTTCATGGGAGTGAGGAGAGAAAAAGAACACAATATTTCATTGCCATTTAGTTGATTCTCACTCATAGTTTCTGAGGGATTTCTTAGGCTGAAAATCTTAAAAGAGACTGCCCACCTTTCTGCTGCAGAGCCACTGATTATTTTGAACCATATGAGACAGAAGCCTTTTGGTTAGCAGTACGACGCATTACAGATTCACCACCATTGTAACAGTTTTAGTGTGACTTCTGTTATGTTTGAACTCAAAATATGTAATCCCAATTTTTTTTCCCTTTGCTATCACTAAGTGCAACAAATAATTATTTGTATATCTCAGCTTTAAAGTTTCTTCAAGATATTTAAATATAAGTATTACATTTAATTGAATCTTCAGGGAAAGAACTTACTTTGTAAAGAGAATGAAGATTTAATAACTGAACTTACTCAACTGAAAAGTTTTCATTAGTACCTTTTAATATTTTAATCCAAATTCTTTCAAAATTGAACTAGGCAATTGGGTCCTTGCTAGCATCACAGAGTATATATTCTGTGCTTTCTTTGTGTGGATTTTTTTCCCTTCAATTACCCTATCCCTCTGCCATGTAAGTTTGTAAAAGTAATTTTTTTAATTCACTAGAAATCACTCAATTTTCCACAATATGCAAAATCATATAAACAACCTGGCTTCTCATATTCTAAAAAACAGAACAGAAAAATAAGAAAATCACACATATAAGTTTATTGTTGCTTTTCCTATTTGCCATTGAGTCAACTATGACTCATCGCAACCCTATGCACAATTTCTTTCTGAGCCAATATCACTGTCTCCATCACACACCTACCCTCATTATTGCGGTTACTGTGTCAATCCATCTCATCTGGGGTCTTCTTCTCCTGCCCTGTCCTTCCACCCTTCCAAGCATGATAGCCTTCAATGACTGGTCCCTCCTGGCTACCTGCCCAAATTATGTGATACAAAAAGCCTGAAAATCTTTGCCTCCAAAGAGCAGCCTGGTTTCATCTTCTCCAAAACAGACTTGTTTGTTCTCTTGGCAGTCTTCTTTTTCTGTCATCTTTGGTCATTGTCAAGTTCTCCAATGCATACTAAGTAATTGCAAAGACCAAGACCTGGATCAGGCATATCTTATTAGTCTCTAGACTAACATCATCACGCTTCAGCACTTGAGAGAGATCCCTGACAGCAGATTTTCCTAATGTGATTTGTTTTTTGATTTCCTGGTTGTAGACATGAATAGTGTTGATTATGGAACCAAGCAAGTGGAAATTGTTAACAATCTCAACCTCCTCTCCATTTATCCTGGTGCTTCCAACTGGCCTAGTAGTGAGAATCTTTGTTTTCTTGACGTTGAGGTTCAATCCATATTGCAAACTACAGTCCTTGACCCTTTTCAGTCCCTCCTCAGTTTCAGCAAGGTTGTATCAATCATCTGCATCACACAGATCATGATCAGTCTTCCTCCAATCTGTCTGCCACATTCCTATTCATAAATCCAGCCTCTCAAATGGTCTGTTTTGAATATAGATTGAAAAGGTATTAAGGAGACAGGATATATCCCTCACATACTCCTTTCCTGACTTCCTGTTTCCTTGTTCTTTTTTGATTACTGTCTCCTGTTTCAAGTATAGGTTTTGCATGAGCACCATCAGGTGTTCCGGGGTCCCCATTCTTCTCAAGTTTAGCTTTACATAACTTTTACCCAAACCAAGAGTCAATCATTGGAACTGAACTAAGATATTACATATGTTAAAATCAAGAAAAATGTGTGTCAGAGTTTTATCCTATATCTATGATGAGAAAAAACTGGACTCTATAAAGAACTTGGCATCACTAGTAAAGAAAGAAACACTAAAATCCTGTGATACACAGCTTGTTCAAAGTCAAGAGGGCTTGGATCATTTACTAATGAAGATGAAAGAATACAGTATTTGATCACACTTACAAAAGTATTACAACTTAATATCAAAGACTATGGACTTAGATTGCACCTGCAACAAGATTGCATCCCAATATAAAAACCAAAAAACTTAAAACTAATTGGAACCAACTCATTGCTGACCCTTCAGTGAGTTTTCAGAGGTTATATATCACAGGGTAAGAGAACGCTCAGTGTAAAAAGAGCAAGAGGCAAGTAGGAACACCATATCTTACCTTTACCAACTTCACAGGAGAAAGATACCCCCATCCATAGCATGAATAACAAAAAATCAATTCCCATGAGGTCAGACACATTCACCTCCCCTGACATATTCCCAT
>NW_006399897.1:5267347-5268706 GCF_000299155.1 Elephantulus edwardii | reverse complement strand
AGCTGTAATCTGAACAGAGCAAGGGAACACTGCATGATTTAAAATCAAGAGAGATGTGTAACAGAGCTGTATTCTTCCTCCACATTTATTCAAATTGTATACTGAGCAAATCATTTGAGAGGCTAGACTTTATGAATTTGGCATCAGGATCAGAGGGAGGCTCTTCAGAAACCTGGATTTTGCTGATTACACAACCTTACCTATTGAAAATGAAGAATCATTTGCAACATTTGCTGCAAAGCAAAGACTATAACCTTTAATACACTCCCGATGGATTGATACAGTGACTGCAGCAATGGGCCCAAGTATGTCAGAGATTGTGAGGATGATGCAGGATAGGATTTAGATTTATTGTTCGTACAATATGGTCATAAAGATTATATCACCCAACAACACCACCATCAGGGACTTCAAGAACAATGAGCAAATCTATGTCGGAAGAGATGAAGCCAGAATGCTCCTTAGAAGAGAGGATAATGCTTCTCACGTATTTTGGTCTCATTGTCAACAGGAAAGGCATCACACTTGGCAAAGTAGAGGGTAAGGGGAAAAGAAGACCACCCTCAACAAAATGTACTGACACAGTAGTTAGAACAATTAGCTCAAGCAGCAGATAATGCGAGGATCACACAAGACCAAATGGTATTTCTTTCTGTTTTCCAGGGGTTCACTATGAGTCAGAGTGACTCAACAACACCAAATAGCCACAGTCAGTCAATATACTGTAGAGTGTCTCTCATCATTGACTAAATGTGAGACTCATTTAAAATAAAATATCGCTAGCCTTCAAACTTCAGGACAATGCCAGCAAACAAGAGAGAATAGTAGGAGAGTGTCAAATCATAACCAATTGCTAGGAAATATGATTTTTGCTGAAATGCTATAGAGACTATAAGGTCAGAAGAAAGGTACATTAGAAAGATAGGATATTTGGAGAAAGTAAAAAAGGGAAAAAAAGTAAAGATCAAAAAAGTATGTGCACTGGTGCACAATGAAATGATAATCAAAAGTCAGGAAAGAACAGTCTATTTAAAATAAAGAGACAATGAAAGAAGAAGAAAATAATAATATCTAGAGAAAGGTTCCTAGACTGAAGTTTCTCTATTTCATAATAGGGGAAACATGTGAACTCAAAAAAATGAAGGGAATGAAAAGAGATAGAAAAACAGAAATTCCCACTATGAGTACGACTTAATTAGTTACACTAAAGTTCAAATTCTGACACCATCATTTTCCTTTTTGTGTGACCTTGAGTAAGTTAAACTCTGTGCCTTCTTTCTCTTGTGGTCAAACTTACAAGATTGTTGTGAAATATAAGATAATTATATTTATATTATAGTTAGCTTTCATTTATTTCAA
>NW_006399897.1:5246559-5266407 GCF_000299155.1 Elephantulus edwardii | reverse complement strand
AAGAATTTTTCTTTTACTTTTCTGAGAGGGTAGTGTACTAGGGGGAGGGTTAGGAGGGGAGAAAAGTGCAACAATGATGAATGGAAATACAAAGTCTCTGTAAATTTTCATTGAAATTAATAATATTTTTTAAAAAGTACATGTTGCTAGAAGATTTACTTTACAAGAAATATTAAAGAAGTTCATTAAGTTAAAAAAGTTAATAGATATTAACTTGAATCCACAGGGAAAAATGAAAAACACCATAAGTGACACCTATTTGAATACGTTTAAATAATTGTACTCACTTATTGTTCAGCCTTTTAAAAGGCTAATCATAGGGTTGCACAATTTGATGGGTGAAGGTGGTGAAGAAAACAGGAAAGATATGCTGTTAAAAACAATGTATTCAGGCTTCATGAATAAACCAGTATAAAATAAAAAAGACACACAAAAATAAGTGCTTTGAAATCCATGATACATATATTAAGATTAGATGTGATAATGGTCTTATTATAGTGACAAGAGTGAAGTCTAGAACTGAAAGTTATTAAGGCAGAAAAGACATACTTGTGGCTGCTCTGGCGTGGTGATAATCGTCTGAAAAGGCAGGGACTTTTGCTAAAAGCTTGAAAAGCCAGTTGGACTTAGGGAGGAAGGAGATGCTTATCAATTCACATGAACATAGAGAGAATATGGAATCTAAGATATCATAAGATGATTTCCATGCAAATCATGAAGGGATAAGTGTATATGGCAGCAGCTAGTGTGACTCTTTATAATAAGTTAGTCTTATCAAGGTACTCCTCTTGCTGGACCTATAATGGGTGCCCCAGCTCCTTCAGATGGGCCTTCAAAGTGTTGCAGATGATACCTGCCCACCCCAAACTGGCATACAACAGAATGAAGCACTGTCCAGTTGTACTCCATCCTCTCATTGTTGCTGTGCTTGAGCCAATTGTCACTGCTCCTGTGTCAAACCATTTTGTTGAGGGTCTTACTCTTTTACACTGACACTCTACCAACAATATTGACTGACGCTCAGCAGCAATATTGCTGTTATTGTTAGGTGCTTCTGAGTTAACTACAGCTCAAAGAGACCTATGAACAATAGATCTTAAAGTTGACCTATCCTGTGCCAATTCCATGACCTCTCACATGCTCAAACTTAATATTGATTAGGTACTTAAATGTATTATAGTGTTCTAGAAATGCTAACAGATAAGGAAAAGTGGAATCAATTTTTTGGAACAGTTTTGACTGGATCCAATGGCAGTAGGTGTACAGGTGTGCAAAGGAGGCATGTGAATTATCTTCATGATCTTGAATTCCTCCAGTAATAACCTAGTGTGGTTTCTCTAGGCTTTTATTTTTTTGTTTTGTTTTTTATTTTTAATTTGTTTTCTTTTTCTCTAATAAATACTTTCTTGCTTTCTTTGGGCATGTGACCAAAAAAGTCCGGTCCTTGGAGAAGGACATCATTCTGGAAGGGTGGAGGAACAGCACAGGAGAGGAAGACCCAGGATGAGATGGATTGATACCGTAACTGGGCAATGGGGAGTGGTGTGTCAGAAGTACTGAGACTGGCTCAGGACAGGACTGGGTTCAGAGCTGCTGTACATAATGTCGCTATGGGTCACAGGTGACTGGACAGCACATAACAACAACAAAAACAACAACAAATACATAAATAAAATGTACATCTTTTTTAAAAAACCTCTACTCAAGCTCAGACAATGGCCAAATGAAAATGCTCAGTTTAATTTTGAGTTATTGGCATGCATGTGGTTTGTGGTTACAGAGGAATGTGTTCATGTGTGTATGTAAAATAATGATGATCACTGTTGTCATCCTGGGACTAATTCTCTGCAACTTATTAGACAACACATCTGAGCATGTGCTATGGCTTTGCCTGAGGTAGAAAAGAAGGCAGATAAAGCTCTGAACCAGTTCAAATGGAAGAGGAGGGTATACATTAGAAGCACTTTTCCTTCCCCTGCTGTCTCTCTGGCGACAGGGAACGTGTGGCTGTTTCCTAAGAAACTGGGACCAAAAAAAGTAAGTGAGAGAAAACAATTTTCCCTTGGCTCCTAATTTTTGGAATTTCTTGCTTTTAGCAATGTAATTTCTAAGTGCATCACTGGGCATTTATCTGACACCTACCATGTATAATCAATTTTCTGAGAGAGTAAGATCTTTCCCATAAAACTGTAAAGCAGTAGGAAAGATTTTTATGGTCCTACTCTAATAGAAACCAACATCTTTTACTAAAGCACTTTGCTTTTTCAGGTTTTAAGTATTGGTTTGTATCCTAGGTTTGCAAGTACTGTCTAAATCCAGCAGTGATAAAATGTTAACATCTATAAAACCACCAAACCAAACCCATAAGCATCAAGTGGTTTTGCAGCTCATAGAGGTTTTCAACCTCATAGAAGTTTCTAACTCATAAAAGCTATTTGGTTTCTGAGGTTATAAATCTTTATAGGATGATGCTACCCATCTTTATCTTTTGGAGCAGTTGGTGGATTCAAACCACTGGCCTTCCTTTTTGACAGTGCAGCACTTAATGCATTATGGCACCATGACTTCATTAGCACTGAGATACAGGAAAGTTTATCTAACTAACAATAACATGATATCAAGTTTCTTTTTGTCTTTTTTTCAATGTTTGCACAATAGTGTATATGTGTATGACTTAATGAATTATTTACCTTTGTAATCAATAATAAAAAAATCTTTGCAAGCTTTATATGTACTAAGTCCTTCAAGTAAATAAGCTATTTAATCTTTTTAACAACACTATACGGTAGGTGTTTAAGTTTCCAGTCCTTGGGAAATGACTTCATGCTGACAGAAGTGGAAGGTAAGAGAAGAAAAGAAGACCCTCAACACGATGGATTGATATGGTGATTGTAACAATGGACTCAAGTGTGTCTCGGATTGTGGGGATGGCATAGGATAGGGCAAATGTTAGATCTGTTGTTCACAGAATTGCTGTGAGTCATAGAGAGACCTCTGTCGGCCTAGTGGATAGAAGTCAAAGGTGGGTGATTTTAATCTTCATCCCTCAGTCCTGGTTTTAATTTATTTTAGTTTAACGTTTTTTTCTAAGTGGTGTAGCACTGGTCTGTCCATTTGTTGTGCAGAGGTAACTTGTAGCTGTTGTAATGCTAACACTGTGATACTGATGTGTCAAATGCAATAATGGTGACTCATAGTGGACAGTGTTTAGTGGAGCTCCCAGATTAAAATAGGCTTAGAAGTAGGAGTGGCATCCACTTCTGAAATTGCTTGCCTCCAGAAACTCTATAAGCTTAGAGAAATGATGAAAGTTACACAAGTGTTCAGGTCTTTAGTTCATAGGGTCGCTCTAAGTCATCAATGATTCGACAGAACTTAACAACAACAACAACATAAGCTAGGTGCTCCTTCTAGGTATTAGTGAGCTGACATGGCTACTTTGGCCACTTTGAACCAGACAATCACATGATCTATTATGCTGAGGATGAAAAATTGAGAAAGAATGGTGTTACAGTCATAGTAAAAAGAGACCATTTCAAGATCAATCCTGAAGTACAATGCTGTGAGTGAAATGATACTATCCATATGCATACTAGAAGACCTGTTAATATAACTATTATTCAAATATATGTATCAAAATCTAAAGCCAGCCAAAGATGAGGACATTAAGGATTTCTACCAATCTGCAGTCTGAAAGTGATCAAACATGCCAACAAAGCATATTAGTAATAATTGGTGACTGGACTACAAAAGATGTAAACAAAGCAAAAGGACTAGTGGTCAGAAATTATGGATTTGGTAATAGAAATGAGGCTGAAGATAGAATGATTGAATTTTATACAGTCGGTATTTATTCATTGTAAATATTTTTTAAAAATACACCAAACACAAGCAGCGATTCACCAAAAGATTGCACAGGAATGAGATTTGACTACGTCTCTGGACATGATTATTAGAGAAGCTCAATATCAGCTGTTGAAACCATGCGAGACACTGACTGTTGAACATACCATCAATTACTTATATGCAAGTTCAGCTGAAGCAGAAGAAAATAAAAAGAAGTCCACAAGAACAAAAATAACCTTGAGTCTATCCCACTAAATTTAGAAATCATTTCAAGAGTAGGTTTGAGACATTGAATACTAATGATCAAAGATCAGATCAGTGAAGAAAGCAAAGGGCTATTACAAAGACAGAGGAGAAAGAATAAAATGGATTTCAGAAGAAACTGAAAATTGCACTGAAATGTAGAGAAGCCAAAATAAAGTAGGCATTGCAGAAACAAAAGAGATGTACAGATTTCAAAGGACAGTTTGAGAAGACAAAGTATCACAATGAATGTACAAAAAGCTGACCTAGAAACTAAATAGGGAAGAACTCACTCAGCATTTTTAAAGATGAAAGAAATAAAAAGAAAATTCAAGCCTCAAGTTGAAACACTGAAGGACGCCATAGGCAAAATACTACAATTTCCAGGAAACATCAGAAGAAGATGGGGGATGAAGAAGGGAAAAGACAGAAGGAATATACAGATTCATAGTACCAAAAGAATTGGCTGACGTGGAACCATTTCAGAAAGTAACATATGGTGAGCTCTGGTGGCCTAGTGGCAAGAAGCTGCACTCCAGTCCAAGAGGTGCATGGTTTGAATCCACCAGATGCTCTGCTGGAGAAGGAGGAACAATCTCCTCCTGTACCAGTCAGATCTGATTTGACGGTACAAAAAAAAATTAAATAATAAAATAACAAAAAAAGAAAGTAATGTATGATGAAGAACCAATGGTAATGAAAGATATTTAAGCTGCACTGAAGACATTGGCAAAAAATAAGGCCCCAGGAGTTGACAAACTACCCACTGACATATTTCAGCAAACACATGCAGCCCTAGATATCCTTATCAGGTGTGTCAAGAAATTTGGAAAATACTTATCCAGCCAACTGACAAAAAAAATTCCATATTTATTCCAATCCAAAAAAAGAAGCTGGCCCAACAGAATGTAGACTTTACTGAACAACAAAACTAATATCATATATAAGCAAAATCTTGCTGAAGAATATTTTAAAAAGAGCTCAAACAGTACATCAACAAAGAGCCACCAAAAATTCAGACTGGATTTAAGAGATTTTGGCTCTATGCATATCATTGCTATTGTCAGATAGATCTTGACTAAAAGCAGAGAATACCAAAAGGATGTCTATTTGTGTTTAACTGACTGTGCAAAGGCATTTGGCTGTGTGGATTAGAACAAATGATGACTAACATTGACAAAAGTAGGAATCTCAGAACATTTGGTTATATTCATATGAAGCATACACCTAGACCAAGAGGCTGTTGTCCAAATATATCAGCAAAGGAACACTGCATGATTTAAAATCAAGAAAGGTGCATCAGGGCTGTGTCTTTTCTCCATAACTACTATTCAATCAAATAATTAGAGAAGCTGGACTCTATGAAGAGGGTTTTGTTTTTGTGGGTTTTTTTTTTCAGGATTGGAGGAAAACACGTCAAAAGTTATACAAATACACAATCTTCCTTGTTGAAAGTGAGGTAGATTTGAAACACTTATTGCAGGAGATCAAAGACTATAATCTTCAATATTAATTACATATTAACATACCAAGAAGACAAAAATCCTCACTGTTAGACCAATAAGCAACAGCAACATCATGATAGATAGATAGATAGATAGATAGATAGATAGATAGATAGATAGATAGATAGATAGAGAAATATTGAAATTTTCAACAATTTCATCTTACTTGGATTCACAATCAATACCACTGATACCAGCAGTCAAGAAATCAAAATACATATGGCATTGGGAAAATCTACTGTCAGGGACCTCACCAAAGTACTGAAGAGCAATGATGTCATTTTAAGGACCAAGGTGGCCCTAACTCAGCTGATGGTCTTTTTATTTACTATATGTCTGGAAGTTGGACAATGAATAAGAATGACATAGGGGATCCTGGAGCGCATCATGCTTAGGGAAATATCTCAGTCACAAAAGGACAAATACTGCATAGTACCACTGTTATAAAGCTCATCTGACTTGGGGAGTTGGTAAGAGAATAGGATAAGAGTGGATAGATAAGGACCATTGCATTGGAATAGATGAAAGAAAAAACTGTCTGAAAGGAATATATGACTATACATTATATTTACAACAGCCGGAATACGAGGTACATTGCAAAGGGGGCTAGAGAGGGGTGGTGTAGGGAATTGTGCAACAATAAATGAATATTTTAAAAATTGAGAGAGAGAGAACTGGGGCAAAAGAAAGGTAGGGAGAGGAGGTAAAATGTGCAATAATGAAAGTCTAACTTGTCTGTAAACGTTTGCTAAAATCACAATTTAAAGAATAATTTATTTAAAAAAATAAGAATAGGGGGATGGATTATGGATCATTTTAGGGCCTGTGACATTGCTACTTTTCATGTCACTGGCTGCACACTTGTCCAGTGGACCAACAGCCAGAATAAGAGATATCCAGGGCAGGAACGCTCTGGAGGGCCTACGGAAGAGGCCCCGCTCTATGGAAACCTGCATTATCTGCAGACAAGACGGCTGTCTCAAGAACCAGGGTCAGAGGAGCGGCAGGATCCGGTCCCATCGGGCCCCACCAAGGCTGTAGAGGACGTGATGTGCTACACCAGCCTGCAGCTTCGGCCTCCTCAGGCCCGGGCCCCCAGCTCTGGGACCCCATAGTAGGTATTCAGAGGTAATACTGGACTCTGAGCCAAAAGACCAGGCCTCAGGCCCTGAACCGGAGCTCTAAGCCTCAGTATGTGCCCAGACTCGCCACGTAAGAGCTTCCTTCCCGGATCAGGTCTACGCCAACAGCCAGCCAGTACCCAGCTGAGGTGGAGGGCTGACATGGAGGCTTATCTCAGCCTCCTCAGTTGCAGGGGTTGCAACCTTGTGTGGGGCACGGTGACTATTCCACCCCCCTAGTGGTGGGGAACCACTGTCCCATCACAGGGGGTGAACTTTCCCGAGATTCTTGAGCTTGAAAGAGGCATCTCAGAGGAATGGTAGGCCCCCAATTTCTGGAAGATAGAGGAAGCAAAGACAGTCTTCTCATCTCTTTTCAGCCCCTCAAACCCCCCCGCCCGGTTTCACTTCCTCCTTTTCCTCCTCCTGGAGTTGAACCAGATCCCCCCACTCCTCCCTCACAGTCTGCTCCCCAGACCTCATCGTCTTTGTAGGCACAAGGAAGTGAGCAATGTTGAGGTGTAGAACCCTAAGTATGTGGGTGGCTATTAGTCTTTGGGAGCCCACAGAGGGGAAGGGTCCTCTAGCCCAGGGACCTAAGGAACTCAGACCTGTTCTAACCTGGGAACTCTGGGAGGAGAACACTAGCCTCCACCATGCTGCTTCTGTTGTGCCACCACTGTTTCAAATAAAACTTCTCAAAAAAAAAAAAAAAAGAATAGATGTGTTTGAGTTGTGGATAAGAGTACTGAATGTCTTGTGTACTGCCAAAAGATTAAACAAATACATCATGGACAAAGTGCAACAAGGATGGTCTTTAGGCAATGGGTAGTGAAACTTCATCTTAACATGCTTTACGTGCGCTATTAAGAAAGGTAAGTCCTTGCTTGGAAAGGTTGAGCATCAGAAAGAGAATCTGGATTGACACAGTGGCTAGAACGATGGGTTTAAGTATAGCAGAGATGATCAGGACGGCTCAGGATGCAGCAGGGTTCATATCCATTGTTCACAGGGGAGCTATGAGTCACAGTAGACTTGACAGAACTTAACAAGAACACTGGTAGGTCTGTAAGGAGCACTAATGGCCTGTCCATAGTGAACTGCAGGGCTAACCCAACGGCAGCATTCAGAGTGGTTAGAATCTGTGATGGGCCAGATTTACAGAGCTTAAAAAACAAGAAAGTGCCTAAAGGCACGTGGTTTGATCCATCAGTCACTCTGTGGGAGATAGATGGGCCAACTCCTTTTGTGGAAATCAAGGCCTCTGCAAACTCACTGGAAGATCAATTATGGGTCAGTTTTGACTGGAGGGTACACAACAGTAACAACATAATGACTTAGAATTATCAGCATATGTTGATAATAAAAGACACTGTTAATTGTATTACTATTTTAGAAATTCTAAGAACAATACCTATTACATGTTTTTGTCTATTCTGATTGGTCCAACCTTGATATACCTTAGAGCAAGAAAGCGTAGACTCACACTATGATATTTTTTAATGCTTTGCAAAGCTAACTATGTTTTTAATGATATTGTTACTTTAAACCTTTGGGAAATAAAAAATCAGGCAAAAAGGAGTTGCCTGATGTACCCCATAAGAGAAAAGGACCTTGTTTGTATCATCTTCTTAGTCATGTTTTGTCATTATGTAGCATTGGTCTATCTGAAGTAGGAGCTCACAATGAGTGACAATGAAGTCTCTTGTGCATGTCTACCTTTGTAGGTTGGCCTGATTAAAATGTCATATTCATGTGAAAAAAAAAAACAAAAAACAAACAAAAAAAACCCCAAGAAAGTAGAAAAATACCACATGCATTGTGGTAAGGTAGTAAGTATGCTTAATTATACTATGAAGTCTTTCTTTTGTAGTGAACAACAAAATCCATTAACTATAAAGCTCTGTGTTTTATATCTGAACTGGAATAAACACAATAACAACTGAGTTTTTTAGTTACGCTTTCCTCCTTTATTCAACTACTGCTTTTCTGTAAAACATATGATAAAAAAATGCTTTTGACAGAATTTTTATTTGCAAAGATCCATAAAACAAACATTTATTAATCAGGCAGTTGTTAGGTGCCTTTGAATTGAATAGGACATGTAACAATGAACCATATGAATGATGGATCTGAACCCTGTCCTATCCTGTACCGTCCTCACAACTTCTGACAGACTCAAACTCATTGCTGAAGTCTTTTTATCAACATGCCTGGTTGAGGGTCTTCCTCTCCTTCACTGTTCCTTCACTTCACCAAGCATGATGTCCCTCTCTCCTAGGATTAATCCTAGGATTAAACTCTCCTAGCAACACAGCTAAAATATGTGAGATGATGCTTTGTTGCTTTTGCCTCCAAGCAGCACTCTAGCTACACTCTCTCCAAGACACAGCTGCTTTTTCTTTTGCTTGTCCATGAGATATTCAGCACTCTTCTCCAATACCAGTTCAAAGATATCAATTCTTCTTCCACCATTCTTAGTCATTGTCCAGCTCTCCGATATCTAGCAAGTGACTGAAAAGATAATGTCCTAAATTAGTCACACTTTGATCCTCAAACTAACATTATTGTTCCTCAGTAATTTGGAGAAGTCCCTGATTAATTTGGAAATTTAGATTATGGATAAGTTTTGTATTACACTTGAACATTAGAATAAATCATATGGAACCATTTTTTATAAACAAAGCCCAAATATTTTACCCTAAAATGTATTTGCTTTTAATAGAAGTTTTGAATATGTCTTTAATAAAAAAATATTTTTAAGTGATACAGAATAATTTACAAAGGAAAATAATAATTCAGACCTACCTCCATCATGCAAATTCTGCTTCCCACTATTGCTATCAAGTCAATTTTTATTCTTAACAACCCTATTTAGCAATTTTAACTATTTTATTACGTTTCTTTTCTATCAGAGAGCTCTGGTGGCCTACTAATAAGAAGTAGCACTCCCAACCCTAAGGTATCTATTCAAATCCCAACTGCTCCTCAGCATAAAAATGGGCACTCTCTTCCTACAAGATTTGCAGCCCCTGAAAACCCACCGGAGGGTCTGCTGTGAGTTGGCTCTGACTCAGTAACATATAGCAAGTAATGATGACTTTTGTATTAATAATATGTAGATAGATGATCCATATTGCTGTCTTGAATCATCAGTTTCAAACATTACTGAAGATATACCTGAAGATAGAAGGTTTAAGACTTGTTGTGATTGTTACGTGCCACTGAGTTGTCATCATCTCACAGCTGACCCTCCAGTGGGTTTTCAGAGGCTGTAAATAGTGCAGCAGAATACCACCCATTTTTCTCCCAAAGAGAACTTGGTAGATTAGAATCAAACCGTGTTCCTTTGGGTTGCCAGGACAATTCCTTTTTAAGTTGAGTTTAAGATATTACAAAATTAAAATAAAAGTCTTTTATGAAATGTCAGGCGACAAGAAGGGTGCAGTTAGAAACTTGAGGCCAGATCACATGCATGCCAGGGTAGTAGCCCATACTACCACTTGAACACACAAGTGAGTTTTGAAACTGGAGGGGAGAAAATGTCTTCAGTAACCAACTGGCATCTGTATTGTCCTCAAAATTAAGAATGTGACCTTTAGCCTCTTCAAATAATGGAAGTCCATCTTGGAGTCACTCTCGGAAGTGCTAGGTAAAGATAACCAAAGGAATCCTTATTGAAAGCCTTTTTCTTGCTGCTTGCATTTAGCTCATACCCTTTGACTGGCTGCCTGGATAATCCAGGACTTTCTAAATTCCAGGGCATTGTGTGTGCTGGCTAAGAAACCCAATACCAAGGCAAAGGCTCCAGGAAGTCTTCCTAAGAAACACAGTCTATTTTGTAAACAGACAGCTCGCACTGGATTTAAGACAAATACACATAAGCCACCACTTGTTTGTGTTTGCTAATGGTCTTCAGGATCTGGACCAAGGTTTTAGCTTAAATTTTAATTTAACCAAGATTAGTGTATGCTAACAGCAATCAGATTGTTTCCTTCATTTACAACTTGATAAATGTTGTGCGGGTCAGTGTATGCCACTTCATCTTGGTGAGCTTACTAGGGAATGACGTCGGCCACCTTTAACAATGACAAGGGAAAGACAGGGAGAGGGGAGCATAGTTTGGGAAATAGAAATAAACTAAGAAGTGCAGAATGATGAGAACTAAAATAGCTGGGTTTTCTGAGTAGTTCCCAGTATTTATTCTTGGAAACCTTGAGATTATTTATATGATCTTAAAATACTCTCTGTAGTCCCTGGATATAACAAAGCTCAGTTTTTATTTGGAGCTATCATAATAATTAGATTCCCTCCTCCCCATGCCCAGATTTTTTTAATAATTCTATTTAAGCAACAAAATAGCAGTGCATCTCATGGGATGGACACACATATCCCAGCAGGTGTGGGTTTTGTTGTACTGGTTGATATATATCTCTGACATCTGCCCAAAACTTAGAAGGGAAAATGACAATGAGCCTTCGGATCTGTTTCCACTCTGTTTTGCGTTGTAAGAACCTTAAGATTCCTAGATGTCAGAGAAGTCGGTGCAGAAGTTCTCACAAGAAACATGGATTCCGTTTTCCTTTGTTCTCCCTGTCCTGTCTGCCATAAAACTCACATAACCAATTATTACAAAACACTTCTGGTGCCATAGTCCATAGGGATTTGCACTATTAACCCAAAGATGGTACTGCTCTGACAGAATCCACTGGAGGTTCCGTGAGGAAAAGATGGGAAATCTTCCCTCATAAGATTTGTTGTTGTTATTATTAGGTGGCAGCAAGTCGAGTACTACTTATAAAGATTCTATGAACAACAAATCTGAACACTGTTACTGAACACGCCATCATTACAATCTCTGACATACTCAAACTCGTTGCTGCTGTCACTATGCCAATCCACTGGTCGAGGGTCTTCCTCTCTTTCACAGCCTCTCTACCTTCCCAACCATAATGTTCCTCTACAAAGAATAAACTCTGCAGGCAACATGCACAAAGCATGAGACAAAGTTTCATCATTTTTGCCTCCAAGGAGCATTCTGGCTGCACCTTGTCCAAGACATATATGTTTGTTCTGTTTGAAATTCATAAGATCTTTGGCACTCTTCTCATACCACAGTTCAAAGATATTAATTCTTCTTCTGTCATCCGTAATCATTGGACAGCCCTGAGATGCGTAGCAAGTGACTGAAAAGACCATAGTCTGAATCAAGTGCATCTTAGCCCTCAAACTGACGTCATCATTAGTAAATTGGAGAGTTCCTTGATTGTAGATTTTCACAGTGCAATATGTCTCCTAATTTCTGGTTAGGACTGCTGTTACCAACGGTATTGATCATGGATCCAAGTATGTTGAAGTTATTGGCAATTTCAATCTTTTCCCCCATCTATAATTGTCAATTGGTCCAATGGTGAGAATTTTTTTCCCCTTGAAGTTGAGATGCAATCTACATTGAAGGCCACCTGAAGCCCACTGGAGGGTCAGCTATGAGTTTGTTTTACTTCTCAGCAATAGATATTAGAAAATACCTGAGTTCAAGTTTCTTCCTTTGCATCCTAGATACAAATTGTGGACTAAAAAAAGACAGATATATTTGCTTCTTAAAATCACAGAGAAGTCCTTTCCATGTGACCCATTCCTCCTTCTAGAATGTACTGGCTTTACTCTCACTTTCACTAATAAACTACTTTTACTTTCCCCCATGAAAAAATCAAGCCAAAACAAACCATAAAGAGATGGTTGCAGAACATTTTTCAGTTCAACATGTTATTGTTGTCTATATAATTATTGGTATATAATATTTTTCTATTTAAAGTATTTTGTTTAAAGGAAGCCCAGAGACTGGGAAAAAAATTTGGCAATCACAAATCTGACAAGGGCCTTATATTTAAAATGTATAGAATATTTCAGTACCTCAACAAGAAAAAGGTAAACAACCCAATTGCAAAATGAGCACAGAATACAAATAGACACTTCATCAAAGAAGACATTCATATGGCAACAAACATATAAAGAATTATTCAAAATCCTTTGCTAACAGAGAGAAGCTAATGAAATCAACTATGAGGTATCATTTCATCTCAGCAATAATAGCAAAGTTCAACAGGGCAAAAAACAACAAATGCTAACAAGGTTGTGGAGAGACTACACTCTTACTCACTACTCATAGGAATGTAAAATGATACAACACAACCAGTAGGAAGGCTGCCTGGCACTTTTTCAAAAAGTTGGAAATAGAACTATCATTTGACCCAGCAATTACACTGGGAATATACTTCATAGAAATCAGACTTACTGCTCAAACGAATGTATACACACTCATGTTTTAGCTGCTTTATTCACAATAGCAGAGATGAAAGCAACTCAAGTTCCCGTCAACAAATGAATGGATATAAAAACTATAATGCATTCACTACAATGAAATTTTATGCAGCATTGAGATACAGTAAACTTGTAAAACATTACACAACATGAGTGAATCTGGAGGACATTATGCCGAGTGAAATATCTCAGTCACAAAAGGATAAATACTGCATAACACCACTGTCATAAGAATAAAATAGAAGTGGGATAGGGGAAAGAATAAGAAAAGAGTAGACAGATAATGAATACCACATTGAAACAGATGAGGGTACAAAAAGTCCAAAAGTAATTATCCAGATTATTATCTGGAAAAAGAAGTGCATTACAAAGTGGACAAGGAAAAGGGGTAAGGAGGGGGAGAGAAGAACACATGCAACAATGAATAAATAAAATGTTTTAAAAATTGAATGCACAAAAATAATGATCATTAGTGAACTGAGATTGATTTGTTTCAGACATTCTGAATCAAAGAATCAATGGTATATTATACTGAGAATGACAAACTGAAGAGGAATACTGTGGCAGTCATACTAAAAAATAAAATTTTAAAACCTAGATCAATAAAAATAACCACACCAAAAACTCTTCTGCATAAATGTTGTTATCATAGAATTAGGAAAATAAGGATTTCATATTTTTTTGAACCCTGAATGTGAATTCATTATATATTTACCCAAGACATTAACAAGTCTCTGTCCTTATAACATTGTGGCACTGTATATACAACCGGTAGCACCTATGTCAGAGATGAATTTATGTGATAAACAAGAATGGATAATGAAATGGATTCCAGACACACTTAGAAGACTCTCTGTTCAGTGACTAATTACTTTCTTCAACAAGAAAAATTTTGTTTCATTAAATAGCTATTTAAATTTGAAGGATGCCTTCTTTTCCCCTTCAATCAGAAAAGTCTTCCACCACAGCATGGATGTTATTTGTCATCTTCTTTCTGTGATTTTTCAATGAATGCATGGTGTGGGAGAAATTATACAGTAATCATTACGATGTTTAATTAGTTGACATCAACAAACGCAGCAACAAATTTATTTACAGAAAAGTTTCTTTATATATTTCCAGTAGTGTGTCAGCTGGTGATATTTTGTGGTACTCATTATGGTATAGTTTGGTTTAAAGTTGAGTCTACTCAGCTGAAATTTATTTTCAGCTCAAAGAAGTGAAGAAAAAAAAAATCAGGAGGAAGTTAAACATAGCTTTAAATAATGTGCACACCTGTTGCAGATAGTAATGTAAGTCAAACAGTCTAACAGAGGGAGGTCATCCTAACAGCGTATGTACAAAGGGCTTGTCAGAAGCCTCTAGGCTGATCCTAGCACAGTCACAGATCTGTTAGGACACTTGGGGCATGTCACCATCTTAGGAATCTCAACTTTCTCTTTAAGTAACAGTAGCCTACTTCAGAAAAGCTTGTCAAGTTATCTGATTTAAATGATAGTCAAACAGAACAACAACAAAAACCCCACAGCCTTTTATCTTCTGTTACAGATTGGTCCCCTTGCAGGCTAAGAATATCTGGACGATGCAAAGGACTGCTTGGTGGCTGATTGAAAGGCTGGAAGATAAAGTCCACTCAAAAGCTCCTCAGAAGAAAGTCCCAGGTATCTAATAAAAAAAAAAAAGTCAACCACTGAAACCCAGTGGGGCACAGCTATACCCTGATTCATATGAGGTTGCTGTGAGTCAGACTTAACTGGGCAACAAGTAGGAGTTTGTTTATTTTACCATAGACTAACTATATGTTAAATCCTAATCAGTTAGAGAACTGTTTATTTTCAAAAGTCACAGAAAGGGCAGTCACCTGCAACTTATAGCGACCCTATGAACAGCAGCCCTAAACCCTGCGCTATCCTATGCCAATCTCATTGTCTCTGACACACATGCCCCCATTACTCCAGTTACTGAATCATTTCATCTCACCAAGCATCTTCTTCTCCTTTGCTGTCACTCCACCTTCCCAACCATGATGTCCCTCTTCAAGAACTGGTCCATCCTTGCAACATTTCTAAAGTATGTCAGATGAAGCTTCAGGAGCCTTGCCTCCAAGGAGCAGCCTGGCTTTACCCTCTCCAGGACTAACTTGTTTGTTCTCCTAGCAGTCCATGGTATATTCAACACTCTTCTCCAGCACCACATCTCAAAGGTGTCGATGCTCCTTCTATCATCCCTAGTCATTGTTTAGCTCTCTGATGTATAGGAAGTGATTACAAAGACGATGCATGTATCAGGAGCACCTTAATCTCCGACTGATATCATTGCTCTTCAGTACTTTAGAGAGATTTTTGACAGCAGACTTTCTCATCGCAATACATCTTTAATTTCAACAACACTAATATAAAAAGCTGATAAACAGTTTCTCCCTGCATTGTTGGAGTATTCTCCCTATTGTGGTAATCCTTCCCCCACTGCTCCAATAGTCTCTTCTCCTTTCCTCTTTTTCTTACCAAACAAAAAGGCTAAACAAATAAGTAAAAGTATAATATGCTCCCCGAAGAGCCCTGATGTGTATCACACATCTGTCTGCTAACCTGATCAGCCATTCACATCCACTGTTCATACCAAAGAAGAGAGATGGAGAGTCTTCTGTAAAGGTTTGCAGCCTCCAAAACTCAAGGAAGACTCAATATAAGTCAGAACTAACTCAACAGCAGTGGAATGTGTTTCCTGGATATGAACACAAGGCATTTGTCCTAGTGCTTAAGACATTACCACCTGTTAAGAATTTGGCCTTTATGCTTGTGGGTCAGTGGATTGATATGGCTCTTCTAAAATGTCCACCTATAATTGGGTATAATTACACCAAAGTAACTGTCCCCCACCAAGGACACTGAATAGATTGTTACTAATGCAAATATGGTCAAGTAATACACTCATGGGAAGGGACTGTGTAAATAAGGTATAGATAATGCTAATGAAGGGATTGGTCAATCTTGCCATCCTCCTAAGCTTAAAATGAGTCATGTAGAAGGCAGGAAGGGAGAGATCTTATGAAGAAAGAAGAGGCACAAATGCAGTGCATCCTTTTGGGCCTAAGATTCGTGCATTACAGTTTCCTATGACAAGAGACAAAGAACTGTAACGTTGGAGATTTGTAAATGACTTTGAGTCAGTGAAAAGCCACAGTAGAAAGACAGTAGCACTAGAAGCAACCAGAGGCAGCAGAACCAACCCAGTGCAAGTTCGCACTGCACATTCTCAGCCCATGTAGGAGAAGGCTGAGGGGCTTTGGAGAAACTGGATTATTGGCAGAGTTGGTGTCATTGGGCATTTGTCAGGGAGCTGGGTCTGATGACACATGAAACTAAAACCAAGAGCCTTTGGACCTGGACTTGCTTAGAAAAGGAGAATGTGTTGCAGAACACTTAAAACAGGAAAGCCAAAGAAGCCTTGTAACATTTTCCTCAACAAAGCAGAGGCCAAGGTCACAGACCAAGAGTTGGAAAGAGACCTGACTTCAGTATGGTTGAAAGGAAAAGAAATAAGAAAGGTTTTGTTGAAACACTGCATCCTGAGTTGTTCCTGATCCTGAATTGCAACCTAACATTTTGTTAATAAATTCTGATGCTGTAATCCACAGAAAGTTTATCTCTCAGAGAAGCTAAAACCAGCTTCTCTGAGAGGTAAACAAAGACTATTTCCTCTTGTGTGGTTTTCAGTCTCCTGAAAGCCCACTAAAGCATCTGCTTTGAATTGGTCTGACACTACATTAATGAGGGTTTGTTTGTTTTCTTTTTAGTGTTTTTTCCTTTCTCAGTAGAATACATAATAGTATTGTTTGTGAGTTCTGTATGATCATTATCACAAATTGTCAAACCTATAAGAGAGGTAGGAAGGATGATTGGTGTCAGAATAGGTTAAGAAAAATGATTTAGAGAATGGAGTAAGGAGCATGTCTGATATTATAGCAATATGCTTTGATCTCCTTTGTAAAGTTAAAGAAGGTCACATGATACTGCTGCCCCCAAACTGTTTAAACAATGCTACTAAATCACTAGCAATTAGAAATAGAAATATAAAATGTAAACTGTGACTTACAGAATGTTTACCTGGAACTGGTCTTATATCATTAAGCTTCTCCCTCTCACTCGTATTGCCAGTAATCCAGAACAGATTCATAGCTGACCTGCGTGTGAGTTTCTAAGGCTATAAATTTCATGAAAGGCAATTGCCCATCTCTCTCTTGTTTAACCACAGGTAGATTGGAACTACCTTAAAGAGAGAGGCTTTGATGAGCCCCATAAACCCCTACAAAACTGCACCACCAGTGGCTCCCTAGTAGCTTGGATTTTTTAGTGAATCCTTTACTTAAAGTCTTGCCAGGGCTCCCAAGGGCTGCATAACTTCAGCACTCTTGTTCTCGTAGTGTAGATAATAATATCTCTCCAAGTGGCTATGAGGGTTAAATGGAAGAAAACATGTAAAGTACAGGCTTTTGAGAGCTGTTTTAAAATATCATGGGAAACAACATCAAATTTTTAGATTCTCACTTTCATTTCCTAACACACACACACAAAAACAATGAGAATGCTTCCACAAGAGAAAGAAAACAAAATAGGATGTAGTTGATTTACTAAGTTCAATTTTCCACAAACTAACCATTTCAGTGAATGTGTGGCTTTCTAACTAATTATTTTGGCTTTATTCAGGCATAATCATAGAAGATTAGTAAATGTTTGTTTTTAAACTTCCAAAATACCCTATTACAATATTTTTATATTTTCAGCATACTATTGAGCCTTTTCTTCTGACCAAAAGATTGACTTTGGGAAAAAATTTACATGGTTTTATTTCTACTGTTGCCTGCACATTTTATCAAGTTGTTAAATTTTGTTCCTAATGATTACATTGATGCTACAAGCATATTCACACAGATGGAGAACTGAGACAACTTGAGAAATAATTCGATATTAAAAATAATGACTCTCCTTGCCACTATTGAAGTATCCCAAGTAATAGTTATCTCTTAGTTGTATAATTAATTGTCTAAGTTCTTCATTTAACTAGGACTATGAAAATTAAAGTTAAGGAGAACAAAATACTATACATTTCCATAAGGCACAATAATGATAAATAGAATAGACAACTTGCGATAAAATAACTATATTTCCAAGATTCTTAAATTCTTAATTATTTTTTCCTTTTAAACAAATATATATATATATATAATTAACTTATGAAATCAATCATGAAGGGAGTGACGTGACAACTTTACTGAGGGGGAAAATCAATTGCAAGATTGCAAGTCCTGTTTGCTACAGAATGGAAAATTAAATAAATGATCTTACAATTAGAAGAGATTTAAGGAACTTATCACATAGTTTATAACACAGTGTACTACTAATGAAAAGATAATACATCTCCAGGGATTCTAAGCCACCAGCAACTCCTCGGAAAAAAGATAGACAGCCTCCTACCGTTAAGGTAGGAGCCTTGGGACTCCAATAGATTTTTTTTATTTAGTTAGTTAAAACAAATTCTATGACAGTGAGTTTCTTTTTTTAATGTAACTGTTGATATCATTATAAGGAACCCTGGTGGCATAACGGCATAATAAAGACCAAAATAAATGTCAAATGAGACACAGAAACTTCCATTAGAATGAAAATAATCTAAAACAAAGGGAAGAATTGCTGAGTTAAGATAATTAAAGCAAAAATGTCAAAGGACAGCTTAAGAAAAGTAAAGAATTATAATAAAACATGAAAGGAACTAGAATGAGAAAACTGACTCAGTACTAACCTAAAAAGTTGACAATTTGACCTCATCTGATGGTTCTCGTTATTGTTAGATGCCAACATCTATAACTCATAGCTGAACTATCTTAATTTAGACAGATCTGAACGTTATCCTGTCCTGGGGTCATTATCTCATTCCTGCTTAAATCCATTGTGGGAGTCACTGTATCAATGCATCTTGCTTAAGGTCTTTCACTAATTCTTCCTTTCCTAGCATAATATTTCCATCCAAGAACTAACTCCTCCTGAAAATATGCTCAAAGCAAGTGAGACAAAATTATACCAACCTTGTCCCTGGGGTTGTTGTCAAGTGCCATCAAGTTGGTTATAACTGATTGTGACCTTATGAATTAAAGGTGTGATCCTGCATGGCCTGTGTTGTCTTCATCACCTCTGACACACTTGAGCCCTCCTGTGGAACAGTCACCCTATCAATCTATCTCTGAGAGTCTTCCCTTCCTTCGTTGACCCTCCAACTTTTTAAGCTTAATGTCCTTTTCCAAGGTCCAGTCTCTCCTAACAACATATCCAAAAGTATGTGAGAAGAAGATTCAATCAAATAATCACATGATTTACTTTGCCAGAAGTGACAAATTGAAGAGGAATGGTGTGTTGTTCGTAGTCAGAAAGAGCATTTCAGGATCTGTTCTGAAGTAGAATGTGGTAGCATGAGTGATGGTGATTCATGCACACACAAGGAAGTCCTGTTAACACAAGCACTATTCAAATATGTGCACTAACCATAAAAGCCAAAGATAAAGAAATTTAAAGTTTCTACTTTTAACTGTCTAAAATTGATCAAACATGTGATTACAATGCATTAATAAAATTGGTAACTAGAATGTAAAAGTCAGAAACAAAGAAGAAAGACTGGTGATAGGAAAATATGGCCTTGGTGAGAGAAATAATGCTGGAGGCCACAGGATAGAATTTTGAAAAATGAGTAATTTATTCATTACAAATGTTGTTGTTGTTGTTGTTGTTGTTATGTGCCGTCCAGTCATTTGCGACTCATAG
>NW_006399897.1:5240104-5244220 GCF_000299155.1 Elephantulus edwardii | reverse complement strand
TCAGCTACAATATCTCTAGTACCACGATCCCTTCTAAACCCAGCCTGGACTTCTGGTAGTTCTCTGTTGATGTGCTTTTCCAGTCGTTTTTGGATAATTTTCAGTAAAATCTTGCTTGCATGTGAAATCAGTGAGAATGAAAATAATCCAAAAACAAAGGAAAGAATTGCTGAGTTAAGATAATTGAACAGAAAATTCCAAAGGGCAGCTTGAGAAGAAAAATTAATGTAATAAAATGTGAAAGGACCTGGAATTCGAAAATTGACAAAGAGCACGTCCAGCATTTCCCAAACTGAAATAATTGAAATATAAACTTTTCTTGAATTGCAATACTAAAGGGTTCTATAGGTAAAATCTTGAACGATGTAAAAAAGCATCAAAAGTATGTAAAAGGAATACAGAGTCATTGTAATCAAAAAGAATTGGTCAACATTGAACCATTTTAGGAAGTAGCCTATGATCTAGAACCAATAGAACTAAAAGAAGTCCAGGCTGCTCTGAAAGCATTGGCAAGAAATATTGTTGCTGCTTTAGTTGCCATCGTGTCAAGTATGACTCATAGTGACCCTATGAACAACAGACCTATACTATCCTGTGTCATCCTTATCATCTCTGACACACTTGCACCTTTGCTGCAGTCACTGTGTCAGTCCATCTTTTTGAGGGTCTTCCTCTCTTTCACTGAGCCTCCACCTTTCTGAGCATGATGCTCCTTTCCAAGGAATAGCCTCTGCTAGGAACATACCCAAAGTATGTGAGATGAAGCTTCACCATCCTTTCCTCCAGTGATCACTCTGCCTGTACTTTCTCCAATAGATATCTATTTGTTCTTTTGGTAGTTCATGGGATATTCAGTACTATTCTTCAACATAACAGCTCAAAGGCATTAACACATCTTCAGTACTCCTTATTCATTATCTAGTTCTCAGATGCACAGCAAATCATCGAAAAGACAATGGCCTAAATCAAACATGCCTTAATCTTTAAATTGATACCATGGTTCCTTGGTAATTTGAAGAGGTCCCTGGCTTTCAACTTTCCCAATATATGTCCTAGTCTCCTGACTGTGAGGTCTTGATTGTGGAGCCAGGTAAAATGAAATTATTGACAATTTTAATTTTTTTCTCCAACTATTATAATTTTGTTTATTGGCCCAGTGGTGAAGATTCTTGTCTTCTTGATGTTGAGATGTAATCCATAGTGAAGGCTGTAGTCTTTATCATCTGCAACAAGCATTTCAAGACCTTCTCACTTTTAGCAAGCAAGGTTATGTCATCTGCATAACATAGTTGATGTGTCTTTCTGCAATCGTGTGTGTGTGTGTGTGTGTGTGTGTGTATACCATCAAATCTGATCTGATTGGTACAGGAGAAGAGTGTCCCTCCTTCTTCAGTGGAGCATGTGGTGGATTTGAACCGCTAACCTCTGGGATTGCAGTGCAGCTTTGTGCCATTAGGCCATCAGAGGTCGCCTCTTCCTGCAATCTTAATGCCACATTCTTCTTCATAGAGTCCAGCTTCTCAAATTATTTTCTCGGCATTCAGACTGAATAGGTATGAAAAAAGAATACAACCTTGACATACATTTTTTCCTAATTTTAAATCATGTAATATTTCCTTGCTCTGTTCAGACAATAACTCTTGGTCTAGTATAGGTTTCATATGAGTATAATTAAGCGTTCTGGGTTTCCCATGCTTCACAGTATTAGTCACGTTTGGGGTTTTTTTTTGGCTCCACGCAACCAAATGTCTTTGATAGTCAATAAAACACAAATAAACGTTCTTCTGGTATTCTCTGCTTTCAGCTAGGAACCATTTGACATCAGCAATAATATCTGTGGTGGCCCCACAAATTGATGGCATGCCAATTGTGGTGTTTCAAGAAACAGATGAATACCTGGATACTCTCACCAGTCACTTCCAACAAATACGGAAGACAACTCTCTGGCCAACTGGTTGGAAGAAATCGTATTTGCTCCTGTTTCTGAATCCAACAGAATGTAGAAATTACCGAACAATATTCTTAATATCACATACTAGCAAATTTTTTAACCTTTTCTTTCAAGAATTTTTTCCCATTCATTCATTGTTGCACTTTTTTCCCTGCCCACCCCTCTCCACCAGTTTACTCTTCTCTTTTAAAAGTAAAAGAAAAATTATTTCGTTTTTATATAGTCCTTCCCCCCAAATCTACTCCATTATGCAACCTTCGTTCTGTCATGAAAACAATACCTAATCATATACTCCTTTCAAACAGTTCTCTCCCTCATCTGTTTCAATGCCATACATAATTTATCCCATCTTTCTCAGTCTCCCCCCAACCACGATGTCAGTCCTGTTTTATAACAGCAACACTATGTAATATTGTTGTACTTTTGTGACTGAGATATTTCATTCAGTATAATGTCCTCCAGGGTCATCCATTTTGAATAAAATTTCACGAGTTCCTTGTTTTTCAATGCAGCGTAGTCCATTGTGTGAATATTCCAGAGCTTCTCTATCCTTTTGTTCGTTTACGGGCACTTAGGTTGTTTCCAACTCCTTGCTATTATAAACAACAATAAACATGGGTTAACATGGGTTGTTGTTGTTTTTTTTTATCGTGATAAACATGGGTGTGCAAAGATCTGCTTGGATGGCAGTTATGGTTTCTTTGGGCTATATTCCTAGTAGTAGAATTACTGGGTCAAATGGTATTTCTATTTGCAACTTTTTGAGAAAGTGCCACACCGCCTTCCACAGTGATTGCACCATTGTACACTCCCACCAACAGTCAATAAGTGTTTCAGTTTCTCTGCAACCTCTCCAGCATTTGTTGTTTGCTATTCTGTTAAATTTTGCTTTTCTTAATGGGGTGAGATGATATCTCATGGTCGTTTTACATGATAGTAAAATTTTACTGAAAAAGATTTTAAAAATATATAGAATAGTGAACCAACAGGAACTTTCCAGAACTTAAAGCTAGATTCAGAAGAGTGGCAACTAGAGGGGAAGAACTAGCACTCTGATCCCATCTTCTAGAAAGCCCTATGAAATAGTTCTACCCTGTCTCATTGGGGGGCTATGAGTTGCAAACAGTCTTGTTTATAAACAACACCAACAATTACTTGACTGCTATATAATTTACAGCATGTGGTAGTCTCTTGATGACCCCTTAAAAGTCAAGATTTTAAATGTTACCTGTAAGACTCTTACACCTGTTCCCAAACCAGAACAATGGCTAATAAATGTAACTATCTTGAGGACCTTGCTCTTCAGATGAGAGCAAGTACCCTAAACTACATTTCCAAATACTTCATGTAATAAAGTCATTAAAAGCAAGGACTCAAGAGGCAGACTTCCTGGATTCAAATCTTGACTCATACTTTAGGAGCTGTGGGACCTTGGCCAAATTACTTGTTTTCTCTGTTACTTAGTTTCTTTGTTTGTAAACTGGGGAAAATAATAGTGTAAGATCATAGAGTTATTTATGAAAATGAAGTTTCTTTCTACAAAGGGCATACAATATTGCCTAAAACACAGCAGAAGTTATATTCTCTTACTGTCTATATTATTCTTGCTGACACAGTGACAACAATAAATTTGAGCTTGTTGGTGGAGATTTTTTGGATGGCACAGGATAGAACAAGGTTTTAACATATTGTTCACAGGATTATTATCAGCATAATTGACCCAATAGCCCCTAACATACCTGTAATGTAACATTCTAATAATTGGTACCAAGATTCGTCCAGTGATTTAAGACCTAAATTTGAATCCTGAACAAATTACTTACAAGATCTGTGGCCACACCCAAGTTATATTTGAGAGTGTCAGTTCCCTCATTAAGTGACTGGAAAGAGTAATTCTTCAATAGACTCAGAATAATGATTTAGTGAAATTGAAGAGAAGTGATAAGATTGCTGAGATTTAGCAAGTATTTATTCAATAAAAATAAGCAGTTACTACTATTAGACTTCTTGACATTGAGCCTCAGTCCATACTGAAGGCTGCAGTCCTTGACCCTCCGCAGCAAGCGCATGAGGTCCTCCTCAGTTTCAGCAAGCAGGGTTGTGTCATCTCACCACTGGACCAATTGGCAGTGGCAGGATGGATGACGAAGAGATTGAGATTGTTC
>NW_006399897.1:5238630-5239534 GCF_000299155.1 Elephantulus edwardii | reverse complement strand
AACAACAACAACAACAACAACAAACTATTAGACTTTTCTCCACTTTTTACCTCTCACATCTGATTATCCATCAAATTTTGGTTTTATTCCTTGTAAAGCTCTTGACTATCTCCTTACCCCCTAACTCTCACCTTTTTTGTTTCCTGAAAGTTCCTTTTATCCACAATCTGTCCCTCAAATTCATCCTAACTTCTCCACTAAGGCAATTTTCCATTTTAAACCTGCCATTATAGCAACCATATAGGACAAACCACACCTGTTCAGTACAATTTCCACAACTGTGATCTCCATGGAAACAAATTGCACATTTTCTTCAAGAGATTGGCTGGTAGATTCAAACCAGTGAACTTGTTAGAAGGAAGTGCATATGATGCAACCATCATATCCCTATGCAAAATATTCCAGATGCTTACTTTTTAATTTCTTTTATTAATTTTAATGAACATTTATAGATATTTTGGATTTCCATTCATTCACTGTTGCATTTTTCTCCCTGCCCACCCTTCCATAATTCAGTATATTTTCCAAATCAGATACTTTGCCCTATGCTTATTTGTCTTTTCTGGGTCCACATTTCTCTCACATGGAAAATCACGTCAGTCATTTCAAGCAATCACACACAGTGCCTCTCCCTCCTGATGTCATATCTTGAGTCCTCTAGGGCCATCACACACATCTGTGCCCCAGGGTAATAGTGCCACAAGGACATGAAATTAGAGACTAAAACGGAAAGCATACAAAACACACGTTTGCATATTTGAACGCTTGAAAGTATGATTGTCAATATTTTTAACCTACAACATCAATTCATATTCTGTCATGTTATTCAAACTGATATTATGGAATTGTTAGGTGCTATCACTGGAGTGCAGAGAAGCCAAAGCACAAGGAAGAATTCAAGATA
>NW_006399897.1:5237913-5238530 GCF_000299155.1 Elephantulus edwardii | reverse complement strand
GACCCTCTGCAGTAAGTGCATGAGGTCCTCCTCAGTTTCAGCGAGCAAGGTTGTGTCATCTGCATAACGCAGATTGTTGATAGATCGTCCACGAATTCTAACGCCACGCCTCTCAAAAAAAACCCAAATGGTGACTGTACACACGGACTTTACATAAGAAACTGTATAGAAATCAGAGACGATATCTGCGAAAGATATATTGGAGGAGCTCAGTATTAGCAATAAAAGCCAAACCAGGAGCTGACTGTGGAACAAACTGTCCACTACTCAATGCAAGTTAAATTGATGTTGAAGAAAGTAAAATAAATCCATGAAGACCTAAATTTGAACTCAAATGTATCCCAACTGAATTTAAAAACCATCTTAAGAATAGATTTGACAAATTAAATACTACTGACTGAAAACCAGACACATTGTAGGGTGACATTAGGGATCATCCACGAAGGGGGAAAAAAGTTCATTACAAAAAGAGAGAAGAAAGAAATACAGAAATAATTGTCAAGAGACTCAGAAATTTACATTGTTGTTGTTGTTGTTGTTATGTGCCGTCGAGTCGCCTGCGACTCATAGCGACCCTATGTACAGCAGCCCTAAACTCCACTCTGTCGTATGCCAAT
>NW_006399897.1:5176983-5235663 GCF_000299155.1 Elephantulus edwardii | reverse complement strand
ACGGCGCAAAAGGGGAAGACCCTCAATGAGGTGGATTGATTCAGTGACTGGGGTAATTGGGATGGGTGTGTCAGAGGCAATGAGATTGGCATAGGATAGAGCAGGGTTTAGGGCTGTTGTACATAGGGTGGCTATGAGTCTCAAGTGACTTGACAGCACATAACAATAACAACAACATCAAGTCAGAACTGATAAGAGCTGACCCTTCAGTGGATTTTCAGAGGCTGTAGATCACAAAAAAGGAGATTGCCCATGTAGCTCATTGTTTTGGTTGGCAGCTCAACTCCTTACCACTATATTATCAAAGCTTCATACATATATTGTATACATCTAACCCATTACTCTGGCCACTGAATCAATCCATCTCATTGAGGGTCTTCATCTCCTGCACTATCCCTCCACCCTCCCAGCATGAAATCCCTGGCCAAGGACTGATCCTACCTTGCGACATCTCCAAAGTACGTCCAGTGGAACTTCAGAAGCCTTGCCTCTAAGGAGCAGCCTTGTTTTACCCTCTCCAGGCTGGTCCAGACACATCCCTGGGGTACACCCTTTCCGATTTGAACCAAGCAGTATTTTCTTGCTCTGTTCTGATGACTATTTTCTGGTCTAAGTATAGATGTTCAGGGATTCCCATTCTCCTCAGAGCTAGCCACAGTTTTTGTCATACACAAATGCTTTTGCATAGGCTATAAGACACAGACATTCCTCTGGTACTCTCTACTTTCTTATATACCATATCAATTGAAGATTTCAATGAATTCATCTTGCTTGAATCAACAATCAACACCCTTGATACTAGCAGCCAGGAAATCAGAAGACATATTACTTTGGGCTAGTTCATGTCCAGGAAATTCTCTAAAATGCTGAAGAATTATGATGTCAGTTTCAAGTCTAAGCTATGACTGATTCAGGCCGTGGTCTTCTCAATCACCTGTTACATATCACAATGCTAGACAATGCATATGGATGACAAAAAAATTGATGTCTTTAAACTGTGGTGCAGAAGAGTGATGAATATCCCATGGACTCCCAAAAGAACAAACATATGTTTTGAAAAAAGTGTAGCTATATAAAAAGAGAAACAAAGTAGGAGGCATCCCACTCTCCGATTTCAAACTCTACTACACTGCCTTGGTGGTCAAGATAGCGTGGTACTTGGTACAATGACAGACACAGAGATGAATAGAATAGAATGGAGAACCCAGAAATCAGACTATTTATCTATGGACAAGTAAGTTTTTATAAGGAAAGGAAATCAGTTAAGTGGGGAAACAACAGCCTTTTTAACAAATGGTGTTGGCAAAATTGGAAAACTATCTTCAGAAAATGCAAGCAAGATCCGTGCCTCACTCCATACACAAAAAACAACCTAAAGTGGACCAAGGACTTAGGACTAAAACCAAGAAGGATAAACTTCATTAGATAAAAGCTTTGAAGAACTCTAGAAGTCATAATCCACAGCTTTAACAGTCTTCCAAGCACCTTAGAAACCTACAACTCAGAGAAGATAATATAGGTGGATAGAACCTCCTAAGAATAAAATTCCTATGCACATCCCAAACCTTCTCCAACAGAGTAAAAAAGGAAGTCACAGACTTGGAAACAAATATTAGGTAATGACATGTCTGATAAAGGACTTATATCTAGAACTTATAGAATACTCTAGCACCACAAGTTTGAGGTAAACAACCTAATTGCAAAATGGGCATAGGATATGAACAGAAACTTCACCAAAAAAGATATCCAGATGATGAACAAACACATGCAGAAATGTTCAAAATCCCTAGCTCAAAGAGAGGTGCAAATCAAAACAATTGTGAGATATCATCTCACCCCAGTAAGATTAACAAAATTTAACAGAACAGTGAACAACAAATGCTGGTGAGGTTGCAGAGAAACTGGAACCCTTACTCCCTGTTGGTGGGAGTGTAAAATGGTACAACCACTATGGAAGGCAGTATGACGCTTTCTCAAAAAAGTTGGAAACAGAAATACCATTTGACCCAGCAATTCCACTACTGGGAATAAACCCTAAAGAAACCAGAACTGTCATGCAAGCAGATATATGCACACCCACATTTATTGTGGCTTTGTTCACTATAGCAAAAAGTTGGAAACAACTTAAGTGCCCATCAACAAATGAATGGATAGAGAAGCTTTGGTATATTCACACAATGAAATACTATGCTGCATTGAAAAACAAGGAATTCATAAAAATACAAAATGGGTGACCCTGGAGGACATTATGCTGAGTAAAATATCTTAGTCACAAAGGGACAAATACTGTATAATGCCACTATTGTAAAGTAGGACTGACATCGGGGTTGGGGAGTAATCTAAGAAGAGAAGATAAATAATGTATACTGCATTGAAACAGATGAGGGAGAGAACTATTTGAAAGGAATATATGATTAGGTATTATTTTCATGACAAGAGTCCAGAATGAGAGCTGCCTGAGGGAGTGGATTGGGGAGGGGGGAGGGATTGTATAATAATGAAATTGTTGGGTTTGGGTTTTTTTACTTTTTTTTTACTTTTCAAACAGAAAAACCAACTGAGGGGAGGTGTGGCAGGGAGAAAAATGTGCAACAATGAATGAATGGAATTCCAAAGTCTCTATGAACTTTCATTAAAATTTCAATTAAAGAAAGTGAGCTACAGTGCTCTTGGAAGGCAAAGATGGCTAAGCTTCACTTCTCGTACTTTGTAGATTAACTAAATGAGGCTATTCTTTGGAAAAGCATATCATGTGAGAAAAGGTGGAAGGTGAGCAAAGGATAGGAAGACCCCAAAGAGGTGGATTGACGCTGTGACTTCAGCAATGGGCTCTAGTGTGTCAGAGATGATGAGGATGGCACAAGATAGGGCAGGGTTCAGGTTGGCCCTTCATAGGGTCATTGTAAGTCATACTGGACTCAGTGACATCTAACAACAACGTGTCTATTGTGTAAACATAGTTTAATATACACCTATAATATTCTATGTGTATATTGTAGGTATTTTGTAATATATGTATACTTTTATTATGTACTGTTGAGTCAAAAACAGCTCATAAGTGACCCTTCAGCAAGTTTTCAGAGGCAGTGAATTGCTGGGAGGAGATTGCCCATCTTGCTCCCAGAAACCAGATGGTGAACTTGAATCATCTACTTTTGAGTGTGATTACAATAATTCACCACTAGACCACCAGAACTTTCTATATGTATATAATATATACTACAAATATATATTACATGTAAGAAGCTATACTATCATAATGAGTTACATGTTGGATGACTAACTGGAAGTTTAACAATTTGAATCCATGAATTGCTGGACAGTAGAAAGAAGGGTACTCTCCATAAATATTTACAGCCTCAGAAACTTAGTGTTTGGCCAAGTTCAGAATCCACTCAACAGTAATAGGTTTGAGTTTTATTATATATGTCACATAAAATATTTGTACATATTTTATATATAATTATACAGATATATGACAGAGACAGAGGCAAAATATGTCAGTAAACTGGCTCATCTCACTTTGTAACATATTGGAAAACATCTAAAAATATATATTCAAAAATACTTGAAGTAAAAAAAAAATTAAGCAATGATCTTGTGGATAAATAACTTATCCTGCCAGAAAATAAGGACCTAAGGGTATAGCAGTTCCTTTGAAATCATTCTGGGTTATCTTCAAATTATTTATTTTCCAAAAAGATTAAAGTCAGATTTTTCAATTTTAGTTTCAGTTTATACTCCTGGGACTTGTTAGCTTTGTTACCCAGAACTGCACCCTTTTCAAGGCCATATGCCAAAACAAACAAAAAATATTTTATTTGTTTTCGTGGTTTTGTTATGGAGAGGTTGAAGGTTCCCCCCCCCCTTTGTCGACATGTAAGTTACAATAGCTTTCAAAGTGTCCTAGCTGATAAGAAGTAAAAACCTTGTAAAAGAGAAAAAGAAAAATTTTGACTAAGAAAGGAAATTACAAAATAGAAAATTTTAGTTGTCCAAAATTTAAAAGCACCCTGGAGTTCAAGCAACATGACTGAGATCTTCCTTTCTTGTTATTTTCCAAAGGCTTATACAACAGCAAATAGATAATCCTGCAAATAAAGCAGAACCCTTCACTCTTCCTCACCTCATCCTCTACCAAGAAAAGCTTCTCAAGTCCAAAGAGTCACTATAAACTCAAGAGTAGTCCCCTCAAGTAAATATTATTCTCCTGCAGTTCTCAGGTCTTTTAAAAGGAAGCATCAACAAAGCTAGACATGATTCAATGCAGTATAAGAACTAATAGAAATTCTTGGAATCTCTTAGATGGAAGGTCTCTATTGATTTAAAAAAAAACAAAAACATCTCATGTCTACCAAGTTGGAGTCAACTCATAACTGACCCTCCAATAACATTGTTCTTTTTTTTTTTCTCTCTTTCTCTCATTGCTGTGGAGTTTGAACCAACTCATCATAGCTGAGCTTCTGGTGGGTTTTCAGAAGCTGTAAATTACAGAGGAGGAGATTGTCTATCTTTCTGCCTCCACTGGATAACTAATTAGACTAATATCTAGTTAGTTCTTATTTGGAGCTAATGTGATAAGAAAAGTGTGCACAGCAGGGACATAGAATGGAGTGACAAATTCTAGTTGTTGGTAGAAGCTGTTGAGCCAAATTCAACTCCTCGAGACCTTATGAACAACCTCAGATAGAAAATTTGCCCTACCTTCCACCATGCTCTCATCCTTCATCATGCTCAAATACATTTCTACACTCACTGTGTCAGTACAACTTGTTGAGGGTCTTCCTCTTTTTCATTGACTTTCTACTTTTCCAAACACAATGTGTTTTTCTATCCTTGACAACCTATTCAAAGTACACTTGACAGCATTTCACCATTCTCACTTCTAAGGAGCACTTCCTCCAAGGCAGACCCATTTGTTCTTTTAGTAGTCCATAGTATATTCAATACCCAGGACCACAATTCAAAGATATAAACTTTTTGGTCAACTTTCAAAGGCTTATGAAACAGTGGAAAATATCATTACTTGAGCCACGATAACCTCAGTATTTAAACTGACTTCAACATTCTTTAGCACTTTGGAGTAGTCATTGACAAGATTTCCCAGGGCAATACATTTTTTTTTTAAGTTCTTGATTGCTGCCTCCATGAGTTGGCACCTATGAAACTGTGGATCCACCTAAAATGATCCTTGGCAATTTCAATCTTTGGATCCAGAGGCCTCAAACAGAGGCTGGAAGCGGTAGTGGGGGCAGCTGAGTGTTCTAAGCAATGGAGCAAAAGCTGTTGTCGGTGATGGAACAGGCATGCTAACCCTAGGAGGGACTCTCAGACCGTCAGAGATAGTGGCCCTTGGGTCTATGTTAAGAATCAGTACCAAAGATTTATCTGTACCACTGTCTGTGTCAATACCTGCCGCATTGCCTCAGTTGTTGTCGAAGGCATGATATTTGTATGCCTGGTTGTCTTTACAGTTTACTAGAACAATGATGTTAGTCAGGAGACCAAGGAGCATCTGACAGACCATAGTCTACGCAATTACTTGCTATGCACCAGAAAGCTGGACCATGACTAGTCATGATAAAAGGAGAATTGATGCCATTGATCTATGGTGCAGGAGAAGAGTACTGAATATACCATAGATTACTAGGAGAACAAATAGACTCTCCCTGGAGAGGGTGAAACCAGTCTATTCCTTGGAGGCAAGGATTCTGAAGTTCCATCTCACATACTTTTGGCATGTTGCAAAGAGTGACCAATCCTTGAAGAGGGGTGTCATGCTAGGGAGCATGGAGGGACAGCGCAAGAGAGGAATACCCTCAATGAGATGGATCCATTCAGTGACTGGGGTAATGGGTGTAGGTGTGTCAGAGACAATAAGGTTGCCACAGGATAGACCAGAGTTCTGAGTTGTTGTACATATAGGGCTGCTATGAGTAGCGAGTGACTCAATGGCACATAACAACAACAACATCGTTGTTGATGTGTACCATCAATTTGGAACCAACTCATAGCTGACCTTCCAGTGGATTTTCAGAGATAGTTAATTGCATGAGAGGAGATTGTCTATCCTTCTCCCATGGAGGAGTTGGTGGATTCTAACCATGTGCCTTTAGGATTGTAGCAGAGCTTCTTACCCTAGGCCACCAGGGCCCCCTTAGATGTGCATATGCTTGGGTATTATTATTTCCTCTTATTATTAAGGTATTTGTCTGTCAGTTTGCTAGACTGGTGTAGGCTGTGGGACGCTCTGATGCTGGAATCTGTGCCACCAGTGTCTAAGGTACCCAAAGGGTCATCCATGGTGGACAGGTTGCAACAGAGCACCTAAATTAAGATAGACTTAGGAGAAGGCTTGGCCACCCACTCATGAAACAAAGGGCTTTCGAAAACTCTTTGAACAGAGGAATGTGAGTAGTTATAGTATTATACATACATCTTAGATAAGAAGTCACTTAAAATTAGTAGAAACAGATAGACATAATCATTAATAATTGGAACATGGAATGTAGGAAATCTGGAAGTTGAAAAAAAAATAAAATAGAATGCACGAACATAGACATTGTAGCCATCAGTGAACTGAAATGGATAAGCATGGGCCATTTGAAAAAGATAATGACATGATTTTCTAGTCTGGGGATGAAAAACTAAGGAAAAATGCTATAGTTTCTTAGTTACAAAAGGAAATTTCACGATGCATTCTAACATACACTACTGAGAGTTATAGGATACGGTCCATTCACTTACAAGAAAGACCTGTTATTATAACTGTTATTCAATATATATTTCAACAATAAAAGCCAAAGGGGAGGAGATTGAGAAAAATTGACCAAACATGCAATCAAGATGCATTAACAATTATTGCTGACTGGAATGCAGAAGTTTGAAACAATGAGGAAGGAAAATATGGACTTGGTTACAGAAATCAGGCTAGAGATTAAATGATCAAATTTTTTTGTGCTCAATGATTTATTTATAGTAAATATCTTTATAAAATTACATAAACATGGACCTCATATGATGGAATGCACAGGAATCAGATTCACAATATTTGCAGAAAGAATTGTTGGTGAAGCTCAATATCTTTAGTCAAAACCAGACCAGGTGACAATTGTGAAAAAGACCGTCAATTACTCATGTGTAAGTTTAATTTGAAGCTGAAGAAAATTCAAACCAGTCCATAGGAACCAAATAAGATCATGATTCTAGCTCAGTTGAAATTAAGATTCATCTCAAGGACAAGTTTGAGGCATTGGACATCAATGAAGACCAGAGGATTTGTGAGAGGACACTAAGGGTATTTTCCATGAAGAGAGCAAATGGTCATTACAAAGAAGGAGGCAGAAAAACCAAAATGGATGTCAGAAGAGACTATGAAAATTGCATTAAAATGTCAAGAAGCCAAAAGAAGAGGAAGAGATCCATAGTAAAATATGAACAGAAGATTTCACAGGCCAGCCCCAGAAGATAAAGCTAAATATTATAATGAAATGTGCAGACATCTGGAGCCAAAGAATAAATAGGGAAGAACTCACTAGATATTTCCCAAGCTGAAAGATTTGAAGAACAAATTCAAGGCTCAAGTTGTAATACTGAGAGGTGCTATGGGTACAGTCTTGACTGACGGAGGAAGCATCAAAAGAAGACGGAAGGAATCCACAGAATCCCTGTACCAAAAAGAATTGGTTGACACTGAGAAATTCCAGGAAGTACCATATGAACAAGAACCAATGAAAATGAAGGATAAAGTTCAAGTTACAGTAAAGGCATGAGCCAAAAATAATTCCCAAGTATTTATACAATACCTGTTGACATATTTTAACTAAGAGATGCAGCCCTGGATGTGCTTACCAGTTTATGCCTGGAAATTTGGAGGACAGCTACCTGGCCAACTGACTTGAAGAGATCCATATTTTGTCTCTAGGGATATCATTAGTGCTGTTAGATGGATCCTGTTTGGAAGCAGAGAATACCAGAAGAATCTCTATTTGTGTTTTATTGACTGTTTAAAGACATTTGACTGTGTGGACCATAACAACTTAAGGCTAACATTGAGAGTAATGAGAATATGACAACACTTATTTGTGCTAATATGAAATCTGTACCAAGATTAAGAAACTGTTGTCTGAACTGAGCAAGAGAACACTACCTGGTTTAAAATCAAGAAAGTGTGCTTCAGAATTATATCTTTTCTCCATAAGCATAATCTGTATACTGAGCAAATAATTCTGGAAGCCAGGATGTACAAAGAAGAGTGTAGCATCATAATTGGAAGAAGACTCATCAATAATTTATATTATGCAGATGACACAACTTTGCTTGCTGAAAGTAAGGAGGCTATGAAATACTAGCTGTAGAAGATCAAGGACTATAGCCTTGGATCCATACTACAGTATGGATTACATTTCAACATCAAGAAAACAAAGCTCCTCACCACAGGACCAACAATCATCATTATGATAGATGGAGAGAAAAAAAATGAAGCTATCAATGAATCCATCTTCTTCTGATCAGCAATCACTGTTCTTGGTACCAGCAGTCAAGAAATCAGGAGACATATTGCATTACGCAAGTCACTGTCAGGTACCTCCAAAATGCTGAAAAGCAATGCTGTCAATTTGAAGACTAAGATGCACCTGATTCAGGCCATAATCTTCTCAGTCACCTACTTTGCATCAGAGAGCTAAATGATGAATAAAGATGATAGAAGACTTGATACCTTTGATGATAGAAAAAGACTTGATCCAAACCAGACATGGTACTGGATAAGAGAACCGACTATTCCATGGAAGACCAAAACAACAAATAGATATGGATTATTTCTTGGAAAGGGACATTGTGCTTGGAAAGGTGGAGAGTCAGCAAAGGAAGGGAAGACCCCTAACAAAATCTATCGACATGGTGACTGGAGATGATGAGGTCAGTACAGGTTAGGGAAAGGTTCAAGTCAGTTGTTCATCAGGTTGCATTGAGTCATATTCAATTTGATGGCACCTAATAACAGCATTGATATTGCCTGTTGACCCAGATGTGAGGATTTCTGCTTTCTTGGTGTTGAATTATAATCCATATTGAAGACTATGATCTTTCAGATAATTTGTTGTGTCTTTCTATTAGTCACCATTCCAAGTTGTATATATATATATTCCATGGAGTCTCTGGATAGTGTTAACAGTTAATATGCTTGATTACTAAATGAAAAGTAAGAAGCACAAATTCAAACAAATGTGTCTTGAAGGAAAATTCTGACTTCTGAAAAATCAGTCATTGAAAACCCTATGGAGTACAGTTCTACTCTGGTATACACAGAATGGCCATGAGACAGAATCTACCCAATGACAACTAACGTATTCCAGAGAGAGCAATGTAATGTTCTCGTTTGGGGGCAAAAAGCAGAGAAACACCCTTCCTTTAATTTAAGCCCTTTGTCTTTGCTTCTTTTGATTATCCATCTCCTTCTTGATTAATTATTTGACCCTAATATCAAAATATAAGGGAGGATGACACATATACAAAATCAATCTGCTCTAATTATTAAGAAACTGTGCATATCAAATTTTACTTTTTTAAAAAAAAAACGTATTTTTATTTGTTTTAAGTTTATACAGCCAGGAGAACAAAACTACTCTGATGGTACTGGTTTGAACAGAAAGAAAACTATGATTAAGACATTGAAGACTTCTGCACATATGGTTCAAAGGCCTTTCACTGTAACATGGGATAAATAAAAATTATCTGAAGAAATGTTAAAGTGCTTTGGAAAGGCTGGTCTCTTCAGTATGCTAAATATTCCCCTCACAGTAAACATTCGGTTGTGAACCAAGAGGTTGCCAGTTCAAATTCACCATCCACCAGAGAGGAAATCTGGTGATGCGTTCCGCTAAAGATTACAAACTTGAACCTCTATGGAGTGGTTCTACTCTATCTTACAGGCTGACTGCTATGAGTTAGACTCAAGGGCACACATCAACAACACTCTTGTCTGCAGGGATAATTAATGCAACAAACCCACTACTCGTTGAGGTAAGTTTTGGTCCCAGCTTTAACCAATTATCAGTGAGTACTTTCTAAAAGCCCATCACCAGGGCTGCAATCCAGGGTATTGATTCACAAGAGCTCTCTTCACCTGGGAAAGTGAGGCCAGGACTTCCATTCATTACCAGGGATTTGTCCAGGGAGACGAAGCTGCCAGAAATGGCTGTAGTTTTTATCCTGGGTCCTCACGTATTTCCAATATAGATTAGTGCTGTTTCTAGTGTAAAGAGTCTCCAAAGAAAGTTTCCTCCCAGCTTTTAGGACAAGATGTCTCACTTGTCTGGCATGTGAGTAATGTGCTCAGTTTACATTTTTACTTTATTCTATTCCCTTCTCCCTTTTCTCAAATTCAAGTGACAAGAGAGTCATGAACAATAATGTCAGTAACACTGCTATGATATACTGTTTCATCATGTCTCAATGCTGTCCAGAATTTTCATTAAAAATTGATATGTACTTGATCCCTTATTATTACAACTACTTGACTCATATTCTGTGTGGAAATAATCTGTCACAATAGAAGACGGGCAATGAGACAAACAACCAGCCAGCTTAACATAATTGAGCAGGTCCACCTTAATAGGCATGAAATATTTTTATTTCCTTCTCAAATAAAATAGAGAAATCAGAATTTACTTAAGTCCTTTTCATAGCATTGTTAAGTACTGTTGAGTCAGAACTAACCCATAGCTGACTCTTCAGAAGGGTTTGCAAAGACAATAAGTAACAGGAGGAGACTGTCTATTCATCTCCCTCAAAGTCAGTGATGAATTCAACCACAGGCCTTTGAGATTGCAATGAAGCTTGTTACCATTATGTCACCAGAGATCCCTTCACATTGTTGTTGTTATTGTGTACTGTTGAGTAAGAATGGACTCACAGTTGACTCTCAACACGTTGGGTTTTCAGAGGCAGTTTAATCACACAGGAGGAGATGACCCACCTTTCTCCCATGGACCATGGTAGATTTGAACCGTGTACCTTGGTACCTTTTCAACCTGTATGCAGAGCAGATTACCCAGGAGGCTGAAATGAGGCATCAGGATTGGTGGAAGGTCTATCAACAATCTGCTTTATGCAGATGACACGGCCCTGCTTGCTGAAATTTAGGAGGACTGTAGCGCTTGCTGCAGGGGGTCAAAGATTGCAGCCTTCAATATGGATTTAGGCTCAATGTCAGGAAGGCAAAGATTCTCACCACTGGACCAACTGACAGAATCAGGATTGATGGTGAAGAGATTGAGATTGTTCACAGCTGTAGTCAGCTTGGCTCCACAATCAACACTCTTGGCACCAGTGACCAGTAAATTAAAAGATGTATTGCGATGGGAAAGTTACTGTTAGGGTCCTCTCTAAAGTACTGAAGAGCAATGGTGTCTCTCTGGAGACTAAGGTGCATCTTATACAGGCCATGGTTTTTGCAATCACTTGTTATGCATCAGAGAGTTGGACATCGACTAGGGAGGATAGAAGGAGAATTAATGCCTTTGAACTTTGGTGTTGGAGAAGAGTATTAAGGGTACCATGAACTGCTGAGAAAACAAACAGATTCATCCTGGAGAGGGTTAAACCAGACTGCTCCTTGGAGGCAATGATTCTGAGGCTTCATCTGACATACTTTGGTCATCTTGTAAGGAGAGACTGGCCCTTGGAGAAGTACATCATGCTTGGGAGGGTGGAGGGCAGGCACAGGAGGGAAAGACCCTCTATGAGGTGGATTGATTCAGTGCTTGGGGTAATTGGGATAGATGTGTCTGAGACAGTGAGATTGGCACAGGACAGAGCAGAGTTTAGGGCTGTTGTACATCGGGTCGCTATAAGTCGCAAGTGACTCGACGGCACATAACAACAACAACCACCTTGGCAAAAACAGTGCAGCTTCTTACCAATAGACCACCCGAGCTCTTGAGTTCAAGCAGTTAAGTGATCAACTACTAGGTGACAAGTTGACAAAAGATCATAGCCTTCAAAACCCTGTGATGCAATTCTTCTCTCCATATTTGTGGTCATTATGAGTCAGACTACGTTCAGTGACAACTAACAACAAATAAGGTCAAAATGATTGGTAGTGTCTAAAATTTGTGGCTGAGTTTCAATAGAAGTTTTTTTCCTCATAGATGAGAGTGTTCTCTGGAGATAAAGATGGCAAAGCTTCTTACATATTTTGGATACGGTAGGAGAGGCTACTGCTTATAAAGGGACACCACTCTTGGAAAGATGGAAGGTCATCAAAGAGGTAGAAAACCTTCAATGAAATGGACTGATATAATGAGATTGATTGATTGATTGATTGATAGTGTTTGTAGAAATGGGCTCAAATGTGTTAGGGGCACTAATGATGGTGTAGGATAAGACAGGATTTAAATCTATTGTACGTAGGATAGCCTTGTTACTCAGCTCAAGGACACTTAACAACAAGCAGATAAAATGTTATACTGACAACCCAGTGGCAGGCAGTTCGAATCCATCAGATCATTGTCAGGAGAAAGACAGGCAATCTCTTCCCACGTGATTTACATTCCTCGGCAAATCCACAGTAGGGTTTAGGTATGGGTCCGTTCTGACTCAACAATGGTAATGAGGTGGGGGTGTTTTTTTGTTTTTTTTTTTACTTTTTTACTAGTTTATTTACAAAATTCTAATACAAACTCAAACAAATTCTTTCCATTTCCTTCACCCCTCCAACAAATTTTACATTACAATGATTAATCCCTTCTGCCCCCTGTCCATCCACATCCCTCTGCTTCCAGCCTCTCCAACCCCTACTGGTCTTATACAATATTTATCCTTGTGGGACTGATTTAGTTCACTCATCATAATGCTCTCCAGTCCCTCCCAAGTTAGCTAATAATTCACACCATATACAAAAGGTGGGTCTGAGACCTGGGAATAAAGCTCAAAACCATAACGTTCATGAGTTTGTTTTTTAACAGAGTTCTTTAAAGTAAGTTTAATTAGACCTTTGTAGATTATTCCTGCATTCAAAACAAAACAAAACACACAAATATTTCAAGGACTTTCTAAGGCAGAATTTCTTAGAGAGTGCTCCATTTCTAACACAAACTAAAGCCTCATGAAACATAAATGGTTATATGTGTGTGTGTATTTGTGTATGCACACACACTTTTTAAAAAGATAGATAAACTCTTCTAGAATATGTACCTAATGAATGAGATGTATTCTCTGAATCATGGTTAGCATCTTCTGACCTTCGTATATACCACATTAGTTACCAGAAAAAAATAGATCTTTTATAAATCATTTACAATATGGTTTTATCTTTTTTTCTCTCTTGTAAATACATGAAAGCAATTGACAAAAATATAACTACTCAACTACTTGCAGAAAAAAAGAAAAGTGGAATGTTAGGAGAGTGAGACTGTCATGCATGCTGATTCAAGGTAGGACTGAGGGGGAAGAAAATCTCTTATGGAAGATCCTATTTTGCCCGTGACTCTATGTTAAATTTTCCCCTACTGTGTTGCTGAGTGACAAGATAAGACAGAATAGGAAGCAAGAGCTTTTAGAAGGATTTTGTGGGGACCCAAGAGCTTAAAGTTTCTAAAACTAGCAAGAAGATGTTAAATTCTATTTGGAGTAATTGGAGTAAACATCCAATTAAAGGATTTTTTTTGCCAGAAGTAACAAGTCAACAACATTTCACAGTACTTCTTTAAATCCCAATATACCACCAAAGAAGGGAATGTATCCGAAAGGCAATCCATGCAGAAGGTTCTCAGTGATCCTTCAAAGGCCAAATAAACACCAAATACAGAAGTATTGACTGACAATGGCTGACTTTAGAACAAAAAGGCTCTTACATTTAAGTGTATTTGTTTTATTCATTCACCCACAGGTAGCCAAACATTTTCTCTGAAGACGTTAATACTACACAAATAAACTAATTATGAAAGATTTTTTAAATGCTTATGTTATTTAACTAAAAGTAAAATTAGATGAGTCTGATAGTAAAAGTTCTCAAAATTTCAAGCCTGCTAATTTAGCATACTTGCCAATTCTGTTATTTTTAATAGGTATATCAAACGTGGTTATGTCAAGAAGTCTGAAGGACAACTACACAACTGACTGGAAGAGATCCATATTTATTTCTATTGCCCAAAAAAAGATGATCCAACAGAATGTGGACATTATTGGATAGAATCATTAATATCACATGCATACAAAGTATTGCTGAAGATTATCCAAAAACAACTAGAATAGTACGTCAACAGAGATCTGACAGAAATACAAGCTGAGTTTCGGTACTAAGGTTATCATTGCTAATGTCAGATGAATCTTGGCTGAATGTAGAGAGTACCAGGTGGATAGCTATTTGTATTTTATTAACTATACAAGGGCTGTAACAATCACAACAAAATGTGGCTAACTTTGAGAAGAAGGAAATCCCAGTGTATTTGATTGTGCTCATGTGAAACCTACATAGGCCAGAAAGCTGTCATCCTAACAGAGTAAACATACCTTGCATGGTTCAAAATCAAGACAGTGCATTAAGGATATATTCTTTCTCCATATCTTTAATCTATATACAGAATAGGTCATTTGAGAGGCCGGACTTGATGAAGAAGAATGTGGCATCAAGGTTAGAGACTCACCAGCCACCTGCATTACTCAGATGATCCAACTTTGCTCTCCTAAACTGAGAAATTGAAGCATTTGTTGCAGAAGGTCAGGAATTGAAGCCTTCACGATGGATTGTATCTCAACATCAAGAAATCAAAAATCCTCACTACCGGGTAAATAGGCAATACCAAGAGATGAGAAAAAGGTTGAAGTTGTTAATGATTTCATCTTGCTCAGGTCCACAATCAAGACACTTGGTACCAGCAGTTAGGAAATCAAAAGACTAGTTGCACTGGAAAAAAAATCAGCACTGAAAAAAAAACAACAACAAAACCGTCTTCAAGTGCTAAAAAAGCAATAATGTCAGTCTAGAGATTAAGGAACACTTGATCCAGACCACAGTTATAGGTTATGCAGCTGAGAGTTTGACAATGAATAAGGATGACAGAAGAAGAACTGATTCTGTGCTGGGGAAGAACATTGAACATGCTGTGGACTGCCAAGAGAACAAACAGGTCTCTCCTAGAGAGAATGAAATCAGATTGCTCCTCACAGGCAAGGATTTTTAAACTCTGCCTCAAATACTTTGGGCATGTTGTCATGAGGGGCTAGGCCTTGGGGAAGAACATCATGCTTGGAAGAGTAGAAGGTCAGAGCAGGAGAGGAAGACCCTAGATAAAATGGATTGATATAGTGTCTGTGACAGTGGGGTCAGTTATTTCAAAGATAGTGAGGCTAACTTAAGATAGGACAAAGTTCAGAGTCATTGTTCATAAGATCGTTATGTCATAGTCCATTCAACAGCAGATAAGAACAACGAGGCAGCAGAAGCCCTAGCGGCATAAATGGTTAAGTACAAACAGGTTGTTAACTGAAAGCTGGGTAATTGAACATACCTGTCGCTCCTCTATAGAACAACCCTGATGATCTGCTCCTAAAGTTACAGCCTAGAAAATGTATTGGGGCATTTCTACACTATACAGAGGTTTACTATGAGTTAGGAAGGACAAAAATGTGGCAGCCTCTGAAATAATCAGCATAATATAAAAAAGAAATAAAGCAATCTAGAGGAAATTCCTTGCAAATCCAGTCTTGGTCTATTTACTTAAAAATTCACAAAGAATTAGTAGAGAAAGGGAAAAGAAATATTGAATAATCACACTTGTATAGGAAGTGAAGACAAAATTGAAGTCCTAGAAAATAATTATTTCATGCTTTAAGTAGAGTTATTGTTGTTGTTGTGTATATTGGGTCAAGACCAACTCATTGCTGATGCTCTAGTGGGTTTTCAGAGGCAGCAGCAAGGCAGTAAATCAACTATCTTTCTTCTCTAAAGTAACTGGTGGATATGAACAGCATGCCTTTGGGTTGACAGTACAACTCCTTACCACTAGACCACAAGAGTTTCTGAAGAAAAGTTGTAACATTTTGTTTCTAGAACAAAAAAAAAAAATCATAGTTTGCTATAATGCTTTGTTTTCTGTATAATTATAGATCATTTACTATACAATTTATGTTTAATTCAAATTTTAAATATTATTTTATGTTTAAATCTTCTAAATAATATTTTCAAAAGTTGGCTTGCTGTGAGTCAGCTGTTCCGATCCACCAGTTGTTCCATGGAGTAATCTGCTCCCGTGTGATTTACAGCCTCTGAAAACTCTCTGAAAGACCGTCTATAAGTGGTTCCAACTGGATAACACATAAGAATAAAAACAATGAGCTAGAATTGATGGGAAGGCAGTAGGAGGGGTTTTGTGTAAATTGTAAGGGCCTTAGATTCATACATAGGGAATGGCTGGTAAAATGTCTTTATAACAACCTCCAGAGGGCATGTACTGTTGGAAACTAAGTCAAAAGGCCACTCAAGAATAGTTTCAGGGGAAAAAAGGAAAATGCAGTGTGTCAAACTACTCATTCTTCTTTAGTTTTGGATTTTTTTTAAAAAAATTTCATTTTGTATTGGTTTATTTACAAATTTTGTATACATTGTGTTTCACACTATCCTTCATTCACATTGTGTTTCATACAATCATCCCCCCTCATCAGGAAAGAAAGAGTAATTACAAGCATAGTTGAATGGTAATTAAATTTATAAAACATAATGAATGGTTATTTGGATAGTTTTAAAATATTTTATTGGGTTTTATACAATAATTCATTTACACTGCATTTCACTCATTTGCATTAAATTCCGTATAATCCCTCATTTACATTGTGTTTTACACAGTCATTCTTATATATTGTAGCCCAAATAGTCAGTAACTATTGATCCGTACCTATTATTACACTGTCTTTTCAAGTCCCCATTGAATCTTTTCCACTCTCCCTCTTCTTCTCAATCAACCAACTAAGCTCTGCTCTCTCAATGATTTCCACCTTTTCCCTTTTTCGGCCTCCTTCCCTCTCTCCTCTTCCCTTTTCGAACATCTACGCTATTTGGATATTTTTATTATAAATTTAAATATATTAATTTATGATTTAATCATGTTTTTGCAATCAACTTTGAATCATTCTCCAACTATAAAAAATGTAAAATGCAGACTGATTAGGGGAAAAAAGATCCTGAGGCAAAAAATGTATGATGCTTGTATTAAGCTTTAAAATCTATGGTTTCAAGTGTAAAAGTAGAAAAGATAAAGACTAGGCTATAAATGGCCTTGAACTATATAAACTAAATAACAATAGCTTAGATTTTTGATGTTGATTATCGTCTAGATTAATTTCATTTTTATAAGTCTCATAAATATGTAAGCCTCATAAAAACATATATATATTCACACACATACATTCTCACACACACACACACACACACACACACACACACACACACACACACAAATAGTTGCTGAGACTACTTATATACAACCAAAATCTGCATGGCATACGGTTTTTTGTTTTGGAGGTTTAAGTCATGATTTCGTGGGACATCCAGTTAATTGTGAGTTTAGTGAGTCTGTTCTACCTCCTAATTTCACACATGGTGTCCGGTATATTAAAAGCTTGCAGGTGACCATCTAACACACAATAATTAGTTTCTGTTTACTTAATACAACAGAAAAAGCAGAGCCAGAAATAGGATGAGGACATGGATGGTGTGTGTAGTGGATTCCATGAACTACTGCCTCCTTTGCCGTAAGGCCAGAACTCAGTGGTGCCTGGCTGCTCTGACAATATTTTATCCAAAGATTCCATAGAATAATCTTGATGAAAAAGAAAAGTCAGGACAGAAATTTAAATTCTGGTGAATCTTGGCTTTAGTGAGCCAGGGAGGTTGGATGAACCCCTAAAACTATTTTCCTAAGACAATCTTTAAACTTTAAACCAAAAATACCGCCTGGAGTCATCTTAAAACCAAATAGCAATTACATTTAGCTAGTGAAAATTGTCTGCCTTGAGCATTACTTTATATTAGAAACTATCTATACAGGATCAAATTGACATAGCAACCAGAGAGTTTGATAGGGACCTTAGAGGGAAACGAGTTTATGTTAATCGGGAAGGAACAAGTCCAAAAAGGAGGGTAATAGTGATTACACAACTCAATAGATGTAATCAACATCTAAATCATGCATGAAGAAACTGGTATATGTTTTGCTGTGCTTATCCTCAACTTCAAGAAAAGATAAAAGCACATATAAATATTTTGTAAGAGTCTTATAATCATATTCAGAAAATTTAAATTATTAAATTGATTCTATTCCTCAATAATCTTCCTCTCAAGCCTGCCACCTCTATTCTACTTTGTGGTACAATTACCTATTTCTATTTCCCAATCATAAATGTATGGAGATCTGGTGACCTAGTAGTAAAAAGCTGTTTTGCAATCCCAAAGGCACATGGTTCAAATCCACCAGCTACTCCATGGGAGGGGCCTGGGCAATTTCCTCCTACATGATTTACTGGCTCTGAAAACTCACTGAAGGGTCAGTTATGAGTTTGTTCTGACCTAACAGCACAGACCAATAACAATCATAAGGATAAGTATCTCAGATGGGATTAAGTCCAACAGTATCTTGACAAAAGAAAGATGAACAGTCTCCTCCTGTCTAGAATTATAATCTCAAAAAACTAATAGAAGGACCACTGTAAGTCAGAACTGAATCAATAACAAAGGATTTTATTTAATTGGAGCTAAGGGCCCAAGTTTGCCCATGGTTCTTGACTTGCCCTCTTCCTTAACCTGTGAAATACTTGTCAAACTCATCTTCTCTTTATATTCCCATTCCCATTTCTCTAGTCCAAACTTTCATATGTTAAGTACTTCATTTACATCCTTATTGCATAGTTGCCTCCAACATTACCCTCTTTCATTCCATCTGACCTAAAACCACACCACATTGAATTAGAACAAGGGTAGTCGTTTGGGTGGTCAGAAAGGATAGGATACTAGCTAGATGATCTTGTCAGGATTATGTGTTTAAGGGTGCCATAAATGGTTCAATACTCTGCTGTCAATTGAAAGATTAGTGGTTTGAATTGACCACAGGTACCTCGGAAGAAAACGCTGGTGGTACACTTCTGGAAAAGGAGCCACTGAAAAGACAATCAGCACAGTTCTACTCTGACACACACCGTGTCTATATGAGTTAGAGTCTACTCAGTTGTAAATGCTTTTTGTGGTTACTGGTGGTGTATCATCAACAGAATAAGATCTCAACGCCTTGACATCTATAAGAAAACACTTTATGTCTTATCTCTGAAAATATTCCCTTTACCTCATATAGAGTTTGTTCTGTGTAAACTTCTTCAGTGCATTATGATTATAATTGCACTTCTCTGATAGAGAATATGGGTATGTTGGAGGGAGGAGGAATATTGGCCTCAGAGTTCATATTTTCCCTGGTTCCCTCACTTCAGGGAACCCTTGGTCTGGCTGCTTCCTTCAACTGAAGACCACATTTTGTCAGGCTACCTTTTCACCACATCTTCTGCCAGCTACGTTCCTAAGTGTTGCCTGTCTGTCTCTGGAACTGCTCTTGGTGAGTGGTGTTGAGTCAGAATCAAGCCATAGTTGACCCTCCAGCAGGTTTTCAGAGGCAGTAAATTGCATGGGAGTCGACTGTCTATTTTTCCCCATGGGGTAGGATCTTGCATATGCCTTTGGATTGGCAACACAATTCCTTATGAAAGACCACCAGAGCTCCCTCCATAACTGCTAGCTCCTTTACTTTTAGAGATAGTAGCACTGTTCTCCGATCTGAGGTTACTACATAATTTCTTGTGGTATTTCTTTGTCACTGTCAGTTTGCCGGCAACTTGACAATGACACCCTGATGGGGGTAAGCACGATGGAGATACACCACTCTGGGAGAGGATCAGAGAGTTAATCCAGATCAATATTATTGGGATCTGCAGTGCACTTATATACACAGGAAGGCAGGATATGGTGGGTTTGCAGATGTGGGACATGTGGATTGGTAAGGAGAACGTCAGCCTCATGTGGACCACTCCCAGGTCAACAGACATGGTCAACCATTTTCCCAGGTGGTGAGCTTTCTCAAGCTGGTACAGCCAAACACAAGGGAGCTTTCTCTACCCCATATTAAAGGCTGTTGGGAGGCTTGCACTTAACTGAAGCTTAGGCGATCTGTCCTGGCCAGAGACCCTCCCTTCCTCCCCAACATTCCACAACATTTCTTAAATTATTTTTGTCAGTTATTCTCTTTATTAAACTGTCCAAAATGATGTCTATCACATAGCTGAGATATTGACATAGTGCTCTCAGACGTTTAATTTTCTGGAAATTTTTAGGAAAAGTGTGTGTCAGATTTATATCCTTTCCTCACATCTATTCAATCTATCTGCTGAGCAAATCATTCAAGAGGCTGGTCTATATGAAGGAAAATGGGGCATTATGATCCCAGGAAGACTCATTAACAATCTGTGACATGAAGATGACAAAACTTGCTGCAGAAGATAAAAATGTACGATCTTTAAGAAAGACTACATTTCAATATCAAGAAAACAAAAATCTTCACCACCAGACCAATAGACAACATCATAATAGGTGGAAAAAAGATTGAAGTTGTTGAGTATTTCATTTTACTGAAAATAGTACTGAATCCACAATCAACACCCACAGTAACAGCAGCTGAAATATCAAAAGATTTGTTGCAATGGGAAAACCTGCTGTCAAAGACCTCTCCAACATAACTGTTTATCATTTATCAACATACCGGGATATCAGTTTAAAGACTAATCGGGATATCAGTTTAAAGACTAATGTGTGTTTGATCCAAGCCACTGTCTTTTCAATTCTTTCCTATGCATCTGAAAGTGGCACAATGAATAAAGGAGACTAAGAAGAATTTATGCCTTTGAATTGTGATACTGAAAAATAGAATATACAGTAAACTACCAAAAGAACAAACAAATCTATCTTGAAGGAAGTGCAACCAGAGCACTGCTTAGGGCAGGGATGGTGAAATTTCATCTCGCATACTTCAGGCATATTGATAGAGGGTCAGAGAAAGAGACGAAGACCCCTAAAAAGATTGATTGATCCAGTGACTGTTACAATGGGCTTAAGTATATCAGAGATCACAAGGATGACATAGATAGGGCAAGGTTCAGATTTGTTCTTTATTAGGATCAATGCCTTTGAGTTGTGGTGTTAGAGAAGAGTGTTGAACATACTGTGGACTGCCAGGAGAACAAAGGGGTCTGTCTTAGAGAGAGTGAAACCAAGCTGCTCACTGGAGAAAAAGATTTTGAAGCTCTATCTCATATACTTTGAGCACATGGCCAGGAGGGACCGACCAGTCATTGGACAGCAACATCATGCTTGGAAGAGTGGAAGGACAGCACAGAAGAGGAAGACCCAGGATGAGATGGATTGACTCAGTTACAAGAGAAATAGGATTAGATCTGTCAGAGACAATAAGATTGGCTCAGAATGAGGTATTTTAAAAATATATTTCATAAATCAATCCTCACAGCAAATTTTATTTCTCTATTTCAGTTTTTCAGCTATGTACTTACAAATGTGAAATGTATTATTTCTTCCTTACATAATTCCAAAAACCCTATGGTTTGTAAAATCTTCAGTTTTCTATTTAGAATCTTAGAACTCTAACTCCAGAATTATACTTTGGTAAAATAGAGATAATAGTACTCTCCTCCTAGAGTTGATATGAGGATTGAATGAAATAATCCATTTTACATTCTTAGTCCAAGCTCTGTTAATGTTGTTATTTTTATGAATGTTAAACTCCTTTAAATCTGAACTCTCAATATCCTTGTTACATATTCTTTTTCCTACTATTAGGAAAAATTATACTTCTTAGAGTATCTAATTATATTTAGTAATACAAGATGACAGATAAAGGATACCTTTGCTTATTATATATCCTAATTATCTAATAATAAAGAAAGTATGCTTGATGTGGGCCATGGTCTTGACAGTTACTTGCTATGAAGCTGAGAGCTGGACAGTAACTAAGGATGATAGAAGAAGGATCTATGTCTTCATTGTGGTGCTGGAGAAGAGTGTTGAACATACTGTGGACTGCTAGGAGAACAAACAGGTCTGTCTTGGAGAGAGTGAAACCAGGCTGTTCCTGGAGGCAAGGATTTTGAAATTCTGTGTCACATACTTTGGGCACATGACCAGGAGGGGCCAGTCCTTAGAGAGGGACATCATGCTTGGAAGGGTGGAGGGACAGCACAGGAGAGGAGGATCCAGGATGAGATGGATTGACTCAGTGACTGGGGTAATGGGATTAGGTCTGTTGGAGATGATGAGATTGGATCAGGATAGGGTAGAGTTTAGAACTGATGTACATAAGTTTGCTATGAATTATAGGTGACTAGATGGCACATAATAACAACAACAAACAATAATATTTCATACGAACTCTGAAGGCCTAATGAGTAAAGAATGTGGTGCCAACCCAAAGGCCTTGATTCTAATGCACAAGTTGCTCCTAGAGAAAAATGAACAATCTCCTCCAGTGCAATTCACACCTGCTGTAGGGTCAGCTGACTTGATTTTGATTTGTGCTAGTTTAGTTCAGTAATATGTATTTATTAAAACCTAGATGATGCAATGTTATTAAGAATCCTATCACCACTAAAATGCCCTTCCAAAACAACTTACAACCATTAATTTGAGTCCCTTTTAACTCATGATGAGTTCATGTGTTTCAGAATAGAACTGTTTTATTAGCTTTTTGTGATTGTGATCGTTTGGAAACAGATTGCCAGGCCTTTTTTCTGAAGCATTTTGGGGTGGATTTGACCAAATAGTCTTTCAGTTGGTAGCTCAGCTATTAACCATCTATGCTGCCCAGGCACCTCTATTTAATTTGTGGTTTACAGGTAAAGAAATGAAGTGTTAGATTAAACGACTAGCCCAAAGTCATAAAAAAAAAGCTGGGATTAAATCTGAATTCTGTCTGCTCCGAAGCTGTCTTTCCTTTACAATTTCCCAATCCAATATCTAGCACTTTCTTGAAAACTTTGAGTCAACCCAGTTGACCACTGCCTTAAAAAAACCCACATGTACCCAAATAGTTAAAGATTGAATCTGTCTTAGTAAATACCAAGAAGCAAAATGAAAGTTGTATATACAAGAACCATAAATGTTATAAACTGTCATATAAGTAATTTACAGTTCTGTCTAAATGTTCTGAAGAGTACTAAAAGATTATTACTTCAACATATATGGGTATGTCTGCTTGGAGTCTATTATTGTAGCACTTCTACTATTACATAAAATCTTCAGGGCATGTTCAAAATTCTGGCTATTGCCTTCCAAATTAAAAATACAATAAGCACACCTCTATTGACCTACCTATGTTTGCAAAACATTTTTTTTCTTCTGACGATGATTAGAAACTTCATCAATAGCAGCTAGAGGGTTAGAAGTTTACTGAAGCTTCTTTGATTAAAACAAAACAATTCAAGTCTTTGCCTTTGTAGAGCCTCCTGACTTCCCTATTGCCATTCTTGACTTTGCCTGTTAACAGCATGTCAGCGGGGCACTTTTCTCCCTACATCTGCTCAGACAATTTAATTTACTAAAACAAAGGTTACCTAAGGAACGCTAACTTCCTTTCACTGCGCAAAGCAATAGGACTGCATGTCACTGACGCTAGAGGGGAAGAAACAAAAAACCAAAAAAATTGCCAGACACATCCTGGTATGGTACCAGTTTTTCATGCATTGGTGAGGGAAAATACAATTGGACACCTCCTGATCACACACAAACGTGCTTTGCCTGCTTCAGGCTTCAAAGGAGCGGCTAGCTCTGAGGAGTCCTGACTGCCTCTCTGTTTGAGCCTTCAACTTTTGTTTCTAATTTCAGCTTTCTTCTTTTCACTTTGTCCGTCATCCTTGTAGTGTTTCCTTTTCATCTCGTCTCCCCCCCCCTTTTTTTTAAATTTTCCCACATTCTTCACTTTGTTTTCAGCCATAATGTATTGTTAAATCAAATTTAAGTGACGGCAAAAGAAAGCTTGAAAGAGAAATGGTTCTTCTGTATTTCTTCCTCTTAATCCATTAACATTTATTAACATTTTAATCAACATATTATCTTTAGTATATTGAATATATTTGGGGGTTTGTATCTTTACTGGTCATAACCTAATTGATGTCATGTTGTTTACATCTCACATCATCCCTACAGGACAAAATAGAACTTCCCTATGGGTTTCCAAGCTTGCAACTCAAAAAATCAAAAACCCTCATCATGTTCCCAAGGTACCACTGGTCATTTCAACCCAATGATCTTTTTATTAGTAGCCAAGCACTTAAACGTTGTGCAATTAGGGCCATGATGCTCTGTTTCTTCACTGTTTTGTGAACATTTCCCTCTCTTCAACGCTATCACATTGAACATTTTCATAACTGTGCAATATTCTAGTGATATATTTATGTTTTGGGGTTTTGTGTGTTTGTTTCATCTCCTTTTTATCTCACCCACTCAGGAATCTTTTTCTTAGTTAGCTCTGCTACAACTGCACTCAATCAGAAAAAGATTGGTTACACAATCAATAAAACCAAAAACCCATCTCAGACAAGTTGATTTAGTCTCATTTGGACTCATAGTGACCCTTTAGGTCAAAGTAGATCAGCCTCCAATGTTTCCAAGGATGCGATCTTCATGGATGCGGATGGTGACAACTTTCTGTTACAAAGAGCACTTGTTACAATTGAAACTCCCAAGCTCTTAGTTTGAGGCTGACCATAGGGTTCCTTGTCATTCTTATGTTTTTGTTCCTATTGTTAATTGCCATTGAGTCAAGCACGATTCATCGACTCATCATGGCCCTATGAACAAAAACCCTACTATAACCTTCAGAGAGTGGTGCTTTGATATTAATTTTAATTGGCCTTGAATTCAGTTTACCTATTCCTATTCTTAGATTTCCATGGCATTTTAAGGAGCATCCATGCCATGTGGTAAACATAAAGTCATTGCCACATTTATCTTAAATATTATCTGAGAGTTTATGGATATTTATGGTTTCTTATCCTCAGATTTACTTACGCAGATGCTGATAAGTCTTATGGATCATTATTCCTTGTCAGATATGAAAAGCCTGAGTTGTGTATATGTTATGTCAGTTATTTTAAAAGCCTTTGCAATTTCTCAAGCCTTTACTTCACTCTCAGAACCCTCATGACATAATTCAAGTCTACATTTTTCTTGATCTGTGGAAATGCTTCTGTTTCTAATTCACAAGTAATTTTCCTAGTTAACCGAAACTGTATTTATATTTATTTGTACAACTTGTCTGGAAACAGAAGGCCAAAGAATAAACTGGGCCTTGTGATAAGCATTTTTATCTGCTTTTCTCATCATGGACTAATATTTCCTGCGGTCCTATGTGCCAGGCCATGTTATCTAATAATGCTCTCAAGTTTCGACTGAGCCTATGAACAAACTCAAGACACAAGTCATTCCATTATCTTGGCAAAGACATATAAACCAAGAAAATGAACAGTGACATTGTAGTTAAAGCCTGTAATCTTTAATCTACAAAGGCAGACTTCTGTAAAGGGAGAAATGGCCAACTCATGCATCAGCGACAGAATTTGTTTTTTGTTATGTTTTGATTGTTAGTGTTCTCCCTCAGCCTTGCAGTAATCACAGTATGTAATTTCCTACAACTCCCGGCAAAGCAAAGAAACACATTGTTGTGCTGTCTAGTCTGAATTAGCTCTTAGTTGACTCTCCAGAGGGTTTTCAGAGGTAATTAATCACACAGAAGGAGATTGCCAATCTTTCTACTAGTGTGGGAACATCTCATATAGATATAGTTGGTTGACATCTTGTTGCACACCATTGAGTTGGAACTGACCTATCGCTAACCCTCCAGCAGGTTTCCAGAGGCAGTTTAATTGTATGGGAAGAGATTGTCCATTCTTCTATAGAGTAGCTGGTGGATTCAAACCACGTGACTTTGGGATTTACAGTGCAACTTTTTACCACTATCCACTGTATATAGATATGTTATTGTGGTTATGTGCCATCAAGTAGACTATGAATCTACTTGACTAATTGCTAGAACAATTTCTGTGAACCCTGTCCTATCTTAAACCAATCTCACTGTCTCTGAAACACTTTCCTCCCATTTCCACGATCACTGGGTCCATTAATCTTATTCAAGATCTTCCTCTCCTACACTGTTCCTCTACCCTTCCTAGCATGATATCTTTGTCCAAGCACTGTTCTCTCCTGTCAACATGGCCAAAGTATATGAGACAGAGCTGCACAATCCTTGCTTCAAAAGGGCAACCTGGTTTCACCCTCTCTAGGCCAGATCTGTTTGTTCCTTTGGCAATCCATGGTATGCTCAATACTCTTCTCCAGCATCACAACTCAAAGATATTAAATCTTCTTCTGTCATCCTTAGTCATTGTCCAGCTCTCAGATGCATGACAAGTAATTTAGAAGACCATGGCTTAGCTCAAGCACACTTTAGTCTCTAGACTGACATGGTTTGTTTTTTTAGTACTCGAAAGAGGTTCCTGACAGCAGACTTTCCCAAAGCAGCTCTTCTTTTCACTTCCTGACTGTTGGTGCCAAGAGTGTTGATTCTGAACCCCAATAAGATGATATTGTTAATAACCTTAATATCTTCTCCATCTATCGTGATGCTGTCAATTGACCCAGGAGTAAGAATCTGATTTCTTTTGTTGAGATACAGTCCGTGTTGAAGACTGCAGTCCTTTAACTTATGTAGTAAATGCTTTTTGAGTGTGTGCATTTGTGGGTGTTGTTGTTGTTGTTGTTAGGTACCTTTGAGTATGACTCATAGCAACCCTATGAAAAGCTGACTTGAACCCCGCCTTATCCTGTGCCATCATCATCATCTCTGAAACATTAGAGACCATTGCTAAAGTCACTCTGTCAATCCATCTCTTTGAGGTCTTCCTCTCCTTCACCTATCCTCCATATTTCCAAGCATTCTGTCCCTTTCTAAGGAATAGCCTCACCTAGCTACATAGCTACATATTCAAAGTATGAAAGATGAAATTTTACCATCTTTGCCTCCAAGTAGAACTCTGGCTGTACTTTTTCCAAGACATATCTGTTTGTTCCTTGGACAGTCCATGGACTGTTCAGTACTCTTCTCCAGCACCACAACTCAAAGGCATCAATTATTCATCTGACACCCTTATCCATTGTCCAGCTTTTTGATGAATAACAGTTATTGAAAAGACCATGGCCTGAATCAGGCACACTTTAGTGTTCAAATAGACATCATTCCTCTTCAACATTTTGGAGAAGTCCCTGACAGTAAACTTGCAATACATCTCCTGATTACTTGACTACTACTATGAATGGTGTTTGTTGATCTAAGCAAGAAGGAATCATTGATAGTTTCAATCCTTTCTCCATCATTCATAATGTTTGCTGTTAGTCCTGTGGTGAAATCTTTGCTTTCTTGATATTGAGATATAATTCATTGTGAAGGTTGTAGCCCTTGATCCTCGGCAGCAAGTATTTTTTAACCAAATCTCTTACATATATACAAGTATTTGTTGTTATTAAGTGCTGTTGAGTTGAGTATAACTCTTACCCACTCTATGAAGAACAGATCTGAACCCTGTCCTACCCAGTGCCATCCTCATCATCTCTGACACACTTGAGCCAATTGCTACCATCACTCTATCAATCCATCTTTTTGAAGATGTTATTCTCTTTCACTGACCCTCTACATTTCCTAGCATGATATCCTTTTCCAACGAATAGGCTCTCCTAGCAAAATGTCCAAAGTATGAGAGAGGAAACTTCACAAGTTTTGCCTGCAAGAAGCACTTTGGCCCCACCTTCTTTAAGACATATCTATTTGTTCTTTTGGTAGACCATGGAATGTTCAGTACTCTTCTCCAACACAACAACTCAATGGCATCAATTCTTCTATCATCCTTATTCATTGGTTAGCTCTCAGATACATAACAAGCAATTGAAAAGCCATGGCCTGAATCAGGTGCACCTTAGTCTTCATATTGACAACCTTACTTCTCAGTATTCTGTAGAGATTTCTGACAGCCCCCTTATCCAGTGCAATGCATCTCCTGACCTCCTGACTGCTGGTAGCAAGAGTATTGACTGTGGATCCAAGCAAACGGAAATCATTGACAATTCAATCTTTTCTCTATCTATCACGATGTGCCTTATAGGCTCAGTGCTGAGGACTTTTGTTTTCTTCATGTTGTGATGTAATCCATATTGAAGGCTGTAGTCCTTGATCTTCTGCAGCAAGTGTTTCAAGGCTTCCTCACTTTCAGCAAGCACAACTGTATCATCTGCATAATGTAGGTTGTTCACATACACACGAAAAAAAAGCATGCATGCATGCGCACACACACACACACACACACACACACACACACACACTTTGGGCAGGTTGCAAGGAGGGGCCTTGCTTGGAGAGAGAAATCATGCTTTGAAGGGTGGGGGGCAGTGCAAGAGAGGAAGATCCTGGATGAGGTGGATTGATTGACTCATTGACTCGGGTAATGGTGTTAGGTGTGTCAGAGACAATGGGGTTGGCTCAAGATGTTCAAAGCTGTTGTCCATATGGTAGCTATGAGTCACAAGCAACTCCATGGCACATAACAATAAACAGCGATAGATAATAGATAGATAGATAGATAGATAGATAGATAGATAGATAGATAGATAGAGTTCTGGTGACCTAGAAACAAGAAGTTCAAATGCATTAGATGTTCCACAAGATGAACATGGACAATTCCTCTTGTGATTAAACTGTCTCTGAAAACCTTCTGGAGGGTCAGATATCAGTCAGTTTTGATTCAGTGATACATAACAACAGCAGATACATATATACATGTATATATAAAATGAATAGTTTTAAATAAATTAAAGAAATATAATTCATTTATATTATTGTTGTTAGTAAGAAAAATAAGATTTGAATGATTGAATCCTGGTACAAATGTTTAATAGTTGTATGTACAAAGAGGTAGTATGGTGTGTTATGTGTTGGTCAATAGTTTGAATATATCTGCTTCTCCAAGAGAGAAAGATAAGTAGTTTCTTGTAATGTTTTATTGCTGTGAAAACCTAATAAAAGATTCCTTGAACCAGAATTTACTAGATGGATGTGGGTTTGGTTTTTGGTTTGATTTTTAGAAATATATTTTAGTCTCTTTATTATTAATGTTGTTGTCATTGTTATGTGCTATCTAGTCATTTGCCACTCATAGCAATCCTATGTACAAGAGCCCTAAATCCTGCTCTATCTTGTGCCAACCTCACTGTCTCTGGCATGCCTATTTCCATTACCCCAATCACTGAATCAATTCATCTCATTGAGGGTCTTCCTCTCCTGTGCTGTCTCCCCACTCTCCCAAACATGATGTCCCTCTCCAAGCACGGGTCCCTCCTTGCAACATGTTCAAAGTATGTCAGAAAAGCTTCAGAATACTTGCCTCCAAGGAGCAGCTGGTTTAACCCTCTCTAGGATGCACCTGTTTGTTCTTCTAGCAGTCCATGGTCTATTTAACACTCTTCTCCAGCACCACAGCTCAAAGGCACCAATTCTCTTTCTATCATCCCTAGTCACTATCCAGCTCTTCAGCACAGTAGCACACAATTGCAGAGACTATGGCCTGGGTCAGGTTCACCTTAGTCTCCAGCCTAATCTCATTGCTCTTCAGTACTCTGGAGAGGTCCCTGACAGCTGACTTTTCCAGTGCAATTCATCTCTTGATTTCCTGGCTGCTGGTACCAAGAGTGTTGACTGTGGAGCCAACCAAACTAAAACTGTGAACTATCTCAATCTCTTCACCATCCATGCCAATGCTGCCAATTGGCCCAGTGGTGAGAATCTTTGTTTTCTTGATGTTGAGCTTCAATTCATATTGAAATCTGGAGTCCTTGACCTTCTGTAACAAGTTCTTCATGTCCTCCTCAATTTCAACAAGCAGGGTTGTGTCATCTGCATAACACATGTTGTTTATGAATCTTCCACCAATCCTGATGCCACATTCCTCCTCGTACAGCCCAGTGTCCTGGATGATCTGTTCTGCATACAGATTGAAAAGGTATGGAGGCAGAATATATCCCTGATGGACCCCCTTTCTGATTTTTGAACCATACAGCTTTTCCTTGCTCTGTTCTGATGACTGCCTCTTGGTCCAAGTATAGGTTTCACATAAGCACAAGTAAATGTTCTGGGATTCTCATTCTTCTCAGAGTCAGCCATAGCTTGTTGTGATCCTCGCAGTCAAAAGTCTTCTTATAGTTAATAAAGCACAGATAGACCTTCCTCTGGTACTCTCTGCTTTCAGCCAGGACCCATCTAACATTAGCTATAATATTTCTAGTATCACGGCCTCTTCTAAACTTAGCTTGCATATCTGACAATTCTCTGTTGATGTGTGCACCAGTCATTTTTGGATAATTTTCAGCAGACTCTTGCTTGCATGTGATTTTAATGCTATTGTTCAATAATTTCCACACTCTGTCACATAAGTGTTATTAGTTATCATCAATCTGATCCTGATTCATGTTGATTAATGGGTTACAAAATAGAACTGACCCATAGGGTTTTCTTTGAGGTAATCTTAATGGAAGCAGATTGCCAGATATTTCTTCACACTAGGTGTGTTGAAACCACATGCTTTTAGTTTAGGAATCTTGTACAAACTGTTTGCATGACCTAGGAAACCAGAGATATTTTTGTGAATACGCACTGTATGACACATTGGTTACTCACTCATACCTTGCTATTAAGGAACCACTCAAAGCTGAATCTGTGGTGGATTTCTGAGGCCATAAATGGTGCAAGATGTGCCCATCTTTCTCTCATGGATGCACAATTGGATTTGAACTTTCAGAAAGATGAAGCCTTTGGTTGGGCAGAGCAACTCTACATGAACTACACCACCAGAGCTCATGCCAGTTTGTGTGAACTCAAATTTCTTTAATGTCTTTGAGTTTATTTTCCCTTAATAAATGGATTTACGTTACTGTGAGAACTCAATTATATCTGTAAATTCTCTTACGTGAAATCTGTTATATACTATACACACATGTTTTATAAAAGCTAAGAAAACAAACAGATTCATCCTGGAGAGGTTTAAACGGGGCTGCTCCTTGGAGGCAAGGATTCTGAGGCTTCATCTACCATACTTTCGACATGTTGTAAAGAGGGACAGGTCCTTGGAGAGGGACATCATGCTTGGGAGGGTGGAGGGACAGTGAAGGAGGGGAAGGCCTCTAGGAGATGGATTGATTCAGTGACTGGGGTAATCAGGATGGGAGTGTCAGAGACAGTGAGATTGGCAGAGGACAGAGCAAAGTTTAGGGCTGTTGTACACAGGGTCGCTATGAGTCGCAAGCGACTCGACAGCACATAACAACAAGCTTCTCATTAGCTATGCCATTATTACTGTTTTTATTTACTTGGGTTGGTCTGTGAAAATTGTCAAAGATTTAGAAATGGGCAAAAGAGATTTCTGGACATCCTTTCAAAAGAATACTAAACCTTTAGAGTTGTAATAGAACTTTCTGAGACAATGTAATGTGTTGTATCTCTTCTGTCCTTTATGGTAGCTACACTTCATATGTGACTTCTAAGTACTTGAAATACAGCTATTGTTTACCAACTCAAGTTATAATTTAATTAGTTCAGTTTTTAATAGCTTCAGACAGCTAATGGTTACCATATTGGGCAATGTAGGTCTATCAAACCTTCTAGGGACTAATCCATAGTGATTTGAACCTTTGATCAATTTTCTGCTTACTAAACCATTTTATAACTCTTTAGAACTGAAAGTTAAATCATAGAAAACTAATATGAATGCAAATGATTACAGAAAAGGAAATAAGTCTTGCCCTACATTTTCATTGTTGTGGTTGTTATGTGTTGTTAAGTGGTTTGCGACTCATGGCAACCCTAAGTACAAGTGCCCTAAATATTGCTCTATCCTCTGCCAACCTCATTGTCTCTGACACACCTACTCTCACTACCCCAATCACTGAATCAATCCATTTCATCGAGGGTCTTCCTGTCCTGCACTGTTCTCCACTCTCCCAAACATGACGTCCCTCTCAAAGGACTGGTCCCCCCTTGTAACATGTCCAAAATATGTCAGACAAAGCTTTAGAATCCTTGCCTCCAAGGAGCAGCCCAGCTTCACCTTCTCCAGGACAAAACTGTTCTCCATGGTATATTCAACACTCTTCTCCAGCACCACAGCTCAAAGACATCAATTTTCTTTCTATCATTCCTAGTCACTGTCCAGCTCTCCAACATTTTCTATAGGAATTAATTAATTTTACAATAAATAATATTTTATTTCAGCATACCTGATTACTTAAAATTTTATTTGAATTTGGTTTTAGTATGTTTGATCTCTTTAATTAATGTTTAAAATCTTTATACATATTCATTTTATATTTGTAGGAGAGTAAGAATTTTATTTTGAAAAATGAGGTAGGCTCTCTTATTTTTTATTAGTTCTTTTGCTTTAGAGCAATTAAATGGCAAAATGAATTTCCTTTTTTTAATATAACTTGTGTTCATAGTTGCTCATATGTTAGGAGCTCAGCTGGCCTAGTGGTAAGAAGGTGTACTGTAATCCCAAAGGCATGTGGTTCAAACCCACCAGATGCTCAGTAGAAGAATGAACAATCTCTTCCCATGCAATTACACTGCCCCTCAAAACCTGCTGAGCAATAGGTCAGTTCCAACTCAATGGCATGCAACAACAAAATAATAAACCAACTATATCTATATGAAATGTTCCCACACTGGCCATTTCACCAGTGGGGTGGGGGAAAAAAGAGCAAAACTGACAAAACTCTAGAATTGATAATATGAGAATTTTCTCTAGAAAACAGGAGTAGGTAATTCCTGGGTTAGAAACATTTGACTTTAGAGTGTTCTGATTGTTTTGTTTGTTTCATTTTGAACAATCTCTTATTAAATAGAAGACATTGTGTGCACATGCTTTCTCTACATTAGCTGGAATAGAAATTTCATCCCTTTTCTCCTAGACTCCATTTGCTTAAAGCATTTGCTTAGATTGAGGATAGAGAAGATGAAGTAAATGGGATGAGGAGGAAATTAAAGGAGCCACTTAACTGTAGGAAAGTATGTCAGGCATTGAGCATCACAATGGAAATGGTGGAAGCAAAAATCTTGGAAATTTGATAAGAGAGAATCTAATACAGTAACATACCTACAATATTCAACATCCTTCTGCATACACACACACAATGGGGCTGAGGATTTCCAGAGCTCTTTCTAAAATGAACTAATCTCCTGAAGCACATTGGCCAAAACACAGGCTCCTCTACCCTTGAAATCTGAGCAGACCTTATGGCAGAGCCCAAGGATGAAATCCTAGCATGCTAATCATCTGCACAATCTTACCCTTTGCAAATGCTGTGTTTTTCTAAACACCTTGTGACTGTATACACATCTCAAAAAGGGAATGCCTTCTCATTTTCAACGTTCAGGGCTCATGTTCAGTGTCAGTCAGGGCTGCCATCATGAATCCGACATTTTCCCTCTTAAATCTACATGAGTTTCCTTTTTCATGATGCGAGCAAATTGAAATCTGTGTGTTAGTGATTTACAAAATGCACCATGCTACAGAGAGAGCTGCTGATTAGTCTAGCCCTGCTATCATCATTAGTTTTCCGGGAGTAATTCAGGAAATGTTCTGAATGCAGCCTAATTCCCACTCACGTGATGAAACACAGGAGGATTTTGCAGATAGAGATTTAATACACAAGTAGTCAAGAGAAATCGTTCAAATGAATTTTATTGTGAAGATCCAGCTAGGACTGTTGCCAAGAAACATGGCTGTATTAGTTCTTTCTCCAGAAATGCCTGAGATAATTGTGTTTTAAAGGGAAGAAGGTACTTGAAACCAGATCTGCCTGCATTCCAAACCCTTCAGGTAGTCTGAGAGGTTTATGATAATGAAACACCCCCCTTTATTCATTTACATTTCTTTAGTGGATATTTTCTTATGCAAATGCTTTGGGTTTGGATTGTTGTTTCGGTTTTGGTTTTGTTGTTGGTTTTCTTTAGGTTTTTTTTCCACTACCAAGACACAGATTTATGGATGAATGAGTTCCCTCCTCCTAATAAAAACATTTCAGCCCTTCTAGCCTGGAAGTCTCCAGAAGCATATTTGTTTGGATGATTATAAACTGCTTTGATATTCTACTACAATGAGCTTGGAAAAATAAATAACTGTATCATTTGTGACTGTAACAGAATTCAACCTTCAGAGTGATCATATTTCCACTTAAACAAAGAAGCAAAGTCAAATCTGGTATTTAAGAAATCATTATATGAATACAAGACTATTCAATACATTGGGAGGAAAATGCCAGCAGTTACTCCAAATCTATTTTCAACTGAAGGAGGAACATCTCTGATGCGAAAACAGAACTGGTGTCTGCAGCTGTCTGTTATTTATCAGGAATGTTCACAGGATAGTTTCAGGAGTAATTTGTGCCTAGAAGTGTGGTCTATCAAATCTCTTTGTCCAAGGTTCTTGACACTGGTCTGGTAGAAAAAAAATGATGGAACAGCTTAACACAGGAAGAAGACTTGTGAAGATTCATCCTCTTCTGTGCTAGGAAATCCACAAAAAAGCAATAAAAATGATAATTACTTCAAGCATACTCTTGACCATGCCAGGAAAGTGTTTTCTTATTTACTAAAGTGTCAGAAGTAGATGTATTATCATTTAAGGATCAGTTGTTTCACATCATTTCACTGATTGATGAAATAATCATTTAAATATATATGACTGATGGTAAAAATAATTTTACGATTGCTTTTTCATTTTGATAGACTGTTCCAGGTTTTGATAGGCAAGCCGAGGGAAAGGTTTGATTTTCATACTAAAATTTCTTTCATCTAAAAATTCAAAAATGCTCGAAGACTTTTGTAGTTATCTAAATTCATATTGATTTAAGAAAATTCTCAACTTCTCCCTGAAATGTTAAAGGACAGCACACACAAAAGCCTTTTTACATTGATGCCAATAAAAATATATTTTGGAATGAAGAAGGCATATCTGAGTTCTTAATGTATTTCAGTTGAACAATTAGCCAATCAATCCAAAATCACTCAGTACCATTTTTACTAATTATAAGACCATCTTGGTAATTAGTTGTTATATATAATGATTTCTATTTGTATTGAAACCTATTTTAACTCCACGACTGACCCTCTGTCAATTTTTCTTTCTTTTAATTGATATTTTAATGAATTTTATAGAGCATTTCCATTTATTCACTGTTGCATATTTTCCTCCCTGTCAATCCCCCCCCCAAGGCCCCCAATTCTCTGATCTCTTTGGAAAAAAATAAAATGCTTTCATTTTTATACAGTCACCCATTCCCCCCAATTCCACTTTACTATGCAGCTCTTCTTCTGGACCATGTCATGAGAATAATACCTAATCATATATTCCTTTTATACAGTAATCTCCTTCGTTGGTTCCAATGCTGTGTGGGTTATTTATCCCCTCTTTATTTAGTTTCACCTCAACCCCCATGTTAGTTCTGTTTTATAACAGTGACATTACTCAGTATTTGTCCTTTCGTAATTGAGATATTTCACTCAGCGTAATTCCCTCCATGGTCACCCATTTTGTAAAATATATCATGAGTTTCTTGGTTTTCAGTACTGCATAATATTCCGTTGTGTAACTATACCACAGCTTCTCTATCCATTCGTTTGCTGATGGGCATTGGGTTGTTTCCAACACTTTGCTATTGTGAACAAAGCAACAGTGAACATGGATGTGCATATATCTGCTTAGGTGACAGCTCTGGTTTATTTAGGGTATATTTCCATCCAGTAGTAGAGTTGCTGGGTCAAATAGTATTTCTATTTCTAACTTTTTGAGGAAGCATCATACTACCTTCCATAGTGGTTGCACCATTTTACACTCCCGCCAACAGTGAATAAGGGTTCCAGTTTCTCCACAACCTCGCCAGCATTTGTTGTTTGCCGCTCTGTTAAATTTTGCTATTCTTACTGGGGTGAGATGATATCTCATAGTTGTTTTGATTTGCATCTCTCTTAGAGCTAGAGATTTTGAACATTTCGTCATGTGTTTGTTTGCAATCTGAATGTCTTTTTTTGGTGAATTGTCTGTTCATATTCTGTGCCCATTTTGCAATTGGGTTGTTTACCTTAGTCTTGATGGTGCTAGAGTATTCTATAAATTTAGATTTAAGTCCCTTATTAGGCATGCCATTACCAATATTTGTTTCCCAGTATGTGGCTTCCCTTTTTGCCCTTTTGGAGAAGTTTTTGAATGTGCATAGGAATTTGATTCTTAGAAGGTCCCATTCATGTATTTTGTCCTCTCCTGCTCATAGGTTTTTCAGAATACTTGGAAGACTGTTCAAGTTGTGGATTAGGCTTTCTACAGTTCTTCCAAGCTTTTTTGTAATGAAGTTTATAGTCCTTGGTTATTATTTTAGGTCCATGATACACTTTGAGTTGCTTTTTTGTGTATGGTGTAAGCTGTGGGTGTTGCTTGGGTTTTCTGCAGATAGTTTTCCCTTTTTGCCAACACAATTTGATAAAAAGGCTTTTGTTTTCCCAGTTAACTGATTTAATCTCCTTGCCAAAAATCAGTTGACCATAGGTAGATGGGCTGATTTCTGGATTCTCAATTCTATTACATTGATCTATGTGTCTGTCTTTGTACCAGTACCACACTGTCTCAACCACCATGAAAGTTTAGTAGGATTTTAAATCAGGGAGTAAGATGCTTCCTACATTGTTTCTCTTTTTAAGGAGTGATTTGCTTATTCGGGGTCCTTCCATTCCAAATGAAATTGGATATTGCCTTTTCTATCTAGTTGAAGAATGTAATTGGTATTTGTATATGGATTGCATTGAACATGTAAATTGCCTTTGGTAGGATTGCCATTTTCACAGCATTGAGTCTTCCTATTCATGAGTAAAGTATATTCTTCCATTTTTCCAGGTCTTTTTTTGTTTCTTGTAGCAATGTTTTGTAATTTTCTTTGAATAGATTCTTTGTGTTTCTAGTTAGATTTAATCTCAAGTATTTAAACTTGTTATTAGCTATTGTGATGGCTACTGTTTTTCTTAGCTCCAGTTCTGTATTCTTTTTGTCACTGTAGAAAAATCCAATTGATTTTTGTAATTTGATCTCGTATTCTGCCACTTTGCTGAATTGGTCAAGTCTGGCCAGTAGTTTTCTTGCTGAGTCTTTAGGGCTTTCTAAGTATACTATCATATCATCTGCATATTGGGATAATTTTATCTCCTCTTTGCCAATTTAGATACATCTTATTTCTTTCTCTTCTCTTATTGCTACCACTAAGACTTCCAACACAATATTGAATAGGAAAGGTAATAGTGGGCATCCTTGCCTAGTTACTGTTCTCAAAGGGAATGCCTTTAATGTTGGCTTTTGGGTTCACATATATACTTTTTACTATTTTGAGGAAATTTCCTTCTATTTCTATTTTTGTTTAGTATTTTAATCGGAGAAAAGGTATTGGATTTTGTCAAAAACCTTTTCTGCATCAATTGATAGGACCATGTGTTTCTTGTTCTTTGCCTTGTTAATGTGATGAATTACAATGATTATCTTATGTTGAACCATCCTTGCATACCTGCTATAAGTCCCACTTGGTTATGGTGAATTATTTTTTTGATATTTCTTTGGATCTTATTGGCCAGGATTTTATTTAGAATCTTTGCATCTATGTTCATAAGTGATATTGGCCTACAGTTTTCTATTTTGTTGGTGTCTTTACCTGGCTGGGGAAATTCCATCTTTTTCTATTTCCTAAAATACTTTATGTATAATTGGTTACAGTTCTTTTCTGAATGTTTGATAAAATTCACTTGTAAAACCATCTGGCCAAGGGCTTTTTTTGGTTGGAAGTTGTTTTATTACTTTTCCAATTTCTTCTTTTGTAATGGGTCTGTTCAGGTGTTCAGTTTTGGTTTGTGTTTTTTTAAGTATTTTTTTTTAATTCCTAAGTATCCATTTCTTTTAGGTTTTCATATATGTTTGAGTATAGTTTTTCATATTATGCCATTGTTAACCTTTTTATTTTAGTTGGTTCTATTGTAGCATTACCCATTTCATCTCTTTTCGGATTATTTGTATCTTTTGTTTCCTTTCTTTTGTTAGTTTTTCTAGTGGTTTGTTGATTTTATTGACCTTTTCAAAGAACCAACTCCTAGTTTTGTTGATGGTTTCAGTTGCTTTTCTATTCTCTATTTCATTTATTTCTGCCCTAATTTTTATAATTTTAGTGCTTTTAGAGGTTGTTGGTTTTCTTGCTGGTTTTTTCAATTTGTTGGAGATGTTGGGTTAGAGAGTTAATGGTCATTTTTTTCTGCCTTTTGATATGTTTGCTTATTGCTATAATTTGACCTCTGATTACAGCTTTGGCTGTTTTCCAGAGGTTTTGGTGAGTGGTGTTTTCATTGTCATTTGTTTCAAGAAACTTTTTAATTTTAGTTTTTATTTCTAATATTACACACTAGCAAAATCCTGCTGAAGATTATCCAGAAATGTCTGGAATAGTACATTGACAGAGAACTACCAAAAATACAGTCTGGGTTTAGAATAGGTGATGGCGCTAGGAACATTATTGACAATGTCAGATAGATCTTGGCAGAAAACAGAGAGTGCGAGAAGAATATATATCTGTGGTTCATTGACTATGCAAAGCCATTTGTGTGGATCACAATAAATTGTGGCTAACCTTGAGGAAAATGGGAATCTTATAGTACTTGATCATGTTTATAGGAAACCTATAGAAAACCTATACTTGGACCAAAAAGCAGTCTTCAGAACAGAGCAAGGAAATACTGCATAGTTCAAAATAAAAAACGGAATGTGTCAGGAATGTATCTGTCCTTGTACCTTTTCAATCTGTAATCAGAACAGATCATAAGGTAAACAAGGATTTATGAGGAGCAATGTGGCATCAAGATTGGAGGGAGACTCATTAACAACCTACAATATACAGATGATACAACCTTGCTTGCTGAAACTGTAGGAAACCTGAAGCACTTGCTGCAAAATGTTAAGGACTATAGTCTTCAATATGGACTGAAGCACAATATCAAGAAGACAAAAATGTTCACCACTGGTCCAATTAGCAGCACAATAATAGATGGAGAAGAGATTGAGGTTGCTAGCAATTGCAGCTTGCTTGGATCCACAATCAATACTCTTAATAACAGCAGTCAGGATATCAAAAGATGAATTGCATTGGGATTATCTGCTGTCATGGACCTCTCCAGAGTGCTGAGGATCAACAATATCAGTCTACCCACAGAGGTATGCTTAATCCAGGTCATGGTATTCTCAATTACTTGTTATGCTTCAGAAGGTTGGACAATGACTAAGGACGAGAGAAGAAAAATAGATGCCTTTGAGTTGTGGTACTGGAGAATAGTCTTGAACATACTATGAACTGACAAATAAACAAATAAGTCTATCTTGGAGAGGGTGAGACCAAGTATCTCCTTGGAGGGTAGGATTTTTGAGCTCTGCCTCACTTACTTTGGGCACGTGGCCAGGAGAGATCAGTCCTTGGAGAAGGACATCATGCTCAGAAGGATGGATGGATGGATGGATGGATGGATGGATGGATGGATGGATAGCGCAGGAGAGGGAGACTCTAGATGAGATAGATTGATACAGTAATTGGGTTGATGGGGGTTGGTGTGTCAGAATTAGTGACACTGGCTCAGGGCAGGGAAAGGTTCGGAGCTGCTGACATAGAGTTATTATGCATCACAGGTGACTCAACCAATAACATTCTATGATAGGTTTGGAAGCAGGAGTGGCATCCACTTCCTAAACAACTTGCCTCCAGAAACTCTATGAACTTTGATAAATGTCCATAGTTGTAGAGGGGCTTGATGCCTTTTATTCATAGGGTTGCTATGAGTTGTGCTTGACTTGAAGGCAATCAACAGAAACAACAATATACTTGGTTCTGGAAAATTTGACTATGATATGTCTTGGTGTTTTTCTTTTGGAGTCTATTCTGTACAGTGTTTGTTCCACTTCTTGAATATATATTCTTTCATTCTTCATTATGCCTGGATAGTTTTCTAATAATTCTTCCACAACTTTTTTGGTGCCTTTAGTTGCTTGTTCCTGTTCTGGGATTTCGATTATGCACATGTTATTTCTTTTGATGGTGTCCCACATTATTCTTAGGGTTTTTGTTTTTTCTTTTTCCTTCCATTTTTATCCTGTTTTTTGCTCTAGAAGATCAGTGGTGGCAATTCTATTTTCTAGTTCACTTGTTCTGTGTTCCGTATCTTCAACTCTATTCATGTGCCCGTGCATCATGTTAGCAGCATCTGAAACATTAATTCTCGTGTTTTGGATTGTGGTTTCTTATTTTTCCAGAGCCTCTAATGCCTTTTTTGTTTTATCTGTATTGTTTCGGATTGGTTTTTTTAGCTCTTCCTTGGTTTTGCTTGCAGTGTCTTGTAATTCTTCACGTTTGTCTTTCACCCATTGAAAATATTCGATCATTATTCTTTTAAATTCTGTGTCAGAAAGTTTCATCAGACTTTATGGCCTCAGGAAATCCATTGATACTGTGTCACTTTTCAGGGTGACATCTTTCTTTGACCTGGTTGGGGGGTTAGGTAGCCTGCTTCCTACATGACATTGCTATGGTAGAGTTTTTCATGCCTGAGGTGATAGCAGGTTCTTGATCTGATGTCACTGCTCCAAAAGAGAGTGGGACAGCTACCTTGCCTAGGTTTCTCTCTGCCTTCTGACCCCAGAGATTATCCATTTCTTTTGGTACAGAAAAGGCCTGTGAAAGCCACCTCCTCTGTCAGACAACTGCCCCAGGTAGGTCATCACAAGGTGTTCCAGCCTAAAGGCAAATAAAGCACTGGACATGAGAAGATGCAAAGCATAGCTCAGAGACCTGATTAGAAAACCAGGAAAGCTTGGTTTTCCTTTTAAGAACAAACTCCAGCTATCTTGGTCCCTTCTGATTGAGCTTAAGAGGTACCACAATGATCTAACCAAACAGCAGTGACCCTGCCACAAAGTGCCTCATTCAAATTCCAGTGTCACTCCTGATGCATGTTGTTCCTGGTTGCTCCTAGCACAGTCAGGCATTGGCTGCAGTGACTCCTGGCATGGGCAGCCAGCATTAGCAGCAGCTCCCAGCTTGGCTAGGTGGTGTCAGCCTTCAACACTTTTTCAAGGGTGTAAATCCTTACAAAATAAGACTCCTTACTTTTCTCTTACAAAGTAGTTGGTAAAATTTGAGTCAATGAAAGTCAGTAACCCAGAAAGTTATGGACTGTGTCATCAGGCCTTCTATATATGATGGTTGTTGTTATGTTCCATTGAATTGGAGCTGACCCTTAGCTAACCCTCCAGCATCTTTCAAGAGGATGTAAATCACACAGTTCTCAGAAGATTGCTCCTGCAGAGCAACTGGTGGAGTTGAAATGTGTGCCTTTGAGAATGCAGCACAGTTTTTTACCGTTAGGTCACCAGACCTCCCTTACATAATGGTTAGTTGCCTTCAAACCAGCCTCGACACACAGTAAGCTAGTATATAACACAGCAATACATTACCTAGTCCTTCACTATTTTCCCAATTGCTGGTATCCTTGAGTCCGTTGTTGCAGGTTTTGTACAAATCCATCTCATGGAGGGCTTCCCTTATTTTTGCTGACTCTCTACTTCATCAACCATGATGTCTTTTCCCAATAATTACTCTTTCCTGATGACATGCTCTAAGTTAAAAATAGTTGAATTCTACACAGGCCTGCTAAAGTCAGATATTTCCTACTAATAAAATGTGCTTACAGCCTATTGTAACAAATACTTAGTTCCCATTAAGTTACTTTCCAGGAAGAACTGACCTGAACTGATTCTTTAAGCATGAAGAGGCCACCATCCTCTAATTGCTAATGACCTTCCTCCAGAGGCAGCAAATTATCATAACAAATTGTGCCTAACATTGAGAAAAAACAGAGTCTCAGAACACTTAACTGTGCTCATGCCAAACCTCCGCATAGAGCAAAAATCTGTTTCCAAACATGGTTTAAAATCAGGAAAGGTGTTTATCAGGGCTGTATCCTTTATCCACCCCTATTCAATCTGTATGCTGAGCAAGTCACTTTAACAACATCAGAATTGGAAGAAAATTCATCAAAAATCTGCATTATTTAGGTGACACAATCTTGCTTAAAGATAGTGAAGAAGACTTGAAGTCATTATTTTGAAAATCAACATCAAGAAAACAAAAATTCTTTCCCCTGAACCAATAGACAATATCATGATAGGTGAAAAAAAGATTGAAGTTGTCAACTATTTCATTTTACTTGCAACCATAATCAACACTCATGGCAACAGGAGTAAAAATTAGAAAAAAAAACACCAAAAACTAAAAATGAGAAAAGCTGCTGTAAAGTATCTGCCTAATGTGCTAAAGAGTAAGGATGCCAGTTTAAAGAGTAAAGTGTGCCCAGTGCAAGCCACAGTACTTTTTTCAATTGTTTCCTACGCATCTGAATGTTGAACAACAAACAAGGTTGATTGAAGATGATTTAATGCCTTTTAATTATGTTGTTGGAGAAGAGAATTGAATATCCCATGGATTTCCAAAAGAACAAGCAGATCCGTCTTGGAGGAAGTGCAACCAGAATTCTACTTTGAGGCAAAAATGGTGGAGCTTCATCTCACATACTTCAGGCACATTCTCAGGTGGTGCTAGTTCTTGGGAAAAGACATCATGCTGGGAAAGATAAAGGATCAGAGAGAGAGAGGAAGTTCCTCAATGAGATGGGTTGACACAGTGACTGTAGCAGTGAGATCAAGCATGCCAGAGATCGTGAGGATCATATAAGATAGAGCAAGGTTCAGCTCTGTTGTTTATATGGTCACTATGAGTCATAGTCGACTTGGTGACACATAAGGGTTATAATGCTTGGAAAAGTGTTAGGGGGTCAGGAAGACTCTCAACAAGATGAACTGATACAGTGACTGCAACAATGGGCTGGAGTGTACTAGAACTGATGAGTATGGCACAGCATAGGACAAGGTTCAGATCTGTCATTCATAGGGTTATTATGAGTTGTACTCAACTGATGGTACATATAAGAATTGGACTATAAAAAGTGAATGAATTGGAGAAAGAGACATCAATACTTCCACTATGAAACAGATGAAACAAACTTGCTTGCAGAAAGAAGACTTGAAGCCATTATTGATGAAAACCAAAGTTTATATCCTTCAATAAGGATTACATATCAACAACAAGAAGACAAAAATCCTAACTACACTAAAAAACAGTATTTTGACAGAACGAAAAGATTTTTCTTAGATTACAATCAGGTACCATAGGAACAGCTGTCATCAAATCAAATCAATCACATATTGCTTTGGGTACATCTGCTGCCAAGGACCACTTTAAAATGCTGAAGAGCAAGAATGTTAAGCCACGGTGTTTTCAGTTGTGAGATATACATTTGAAAAGTAGGCAAAAAATAAAGAAGATGAAGAATTGATGCCATTTATTTATGGTATTGGTGAAGAATGTTGAAAATATGATGGACTGGTAAAAGAAAATCAAATCTGTTTTATTGTGTTGCATACAGGGTGGCTATGAATTGGAGATCATTGAATGATAGTTAAAAATGAGTTAGAGAGGAAGAAATCTTGCTGGCTAAGTGGTCAAGCACTTACTTGCTAACAAAAAAAAAAGCTTGGTTGTTCAGATTCACCAGCTGCTCTGTAAGTGAAAAATGTGGCCATTTGCTACTGCAAAGATTGCAGACTTGGAGCAGTTCTACTTTGCCACATAGGATCTCTATAATCGGTTCAACAATGGTTTGCTCAGCGAAGTCATACTTCAGTATATATTCAATCATTTTTATTATTAGATGCCATTGAGTACAACTCATAGCAATCCTATGAACAACACATAACACATTTAAATACTGTCCTACCCTGTACCATCTTCACATTCCCTGACATACTCAAACTCATTGTTGCAGTGCCGTGTCAATCCACCTAATTAGGGGTCTTCCTCTCCTTTGCTATCCCACCACCTTTCCAAGCATGACATCCATTTCCAAGGTATAGCCTTTCTTAGCAAAAAACCCAGAAAATGTGAAATGAAATTTCACTATTCTAGCCTCCAAGGAGCATTCTGACTGCACCTTCTCCAAGACATATTTATTCGTTCTTATGGCAGTCCATGCGATATTCAGTACTCTTCTCCAACAGCACAGCACAAAGGCAGAAATTATTTTTCTGTCCTTTTTAGTCATTGTCCATCTCTCAGTAAGTATTGAAATGACCATGGCCTGAATCAGGCACACCTTAGTCCTAAAAGAAACATATACATATGTATATAACATGTTTTGTCATTGTTGTTGTGTTCCGTATAGTTGGAACCAACCCATAGCTGACCCTCCAGAGGGTTTTCAGGGACAGTTAATTGAACGGGAGATTACCCATCTTTCTTCTGCAGACCAGCTGCAGCCTTGAACTGCATGCCTTTGGGACTATAGTGCATTAGTGTCATTAGGCCACCAGAATTCCCTATATAACATAATACATATATGTGCTTGCTATGCAAATTTATGCAACTTATGCAACTTTAAGAACTTTTTATGAACTAAATTGCACTCTTTTCTCATTGTCTTTAAGTCAGAACTGACTCATAACTCCCCCTCCAGGGGGTTCTGGGAGGCTGTAAATTAAAGCACACAGGAGACTATCTTTCTCTGGAGGAATTGTTGATAGATTTGAACTGCCAGAGATGCTTCACCTTTAGGTTAGCAGCACAGCTTCTTTCAGAATACACCATCAGAGCTCCCTTAAACTGCATTATACTATACAAATAATCACCTACCTATACACGTTCTTGTAGTTAATGCTGTACTTGATGATACTGCGTATCTCCTTATATAGTCACTTTACCTCTTGTTACCTGATGCATCCTACTGAACCCACTGGCATTGGGTCTATTTTTAACTCATAGAGACCTTCCATGGAGTTTCTGAGGCTGTAAATCATTAAAGGAAGAAACACATATCTTTCTCATGCAAAGCTACTGATGAATTCCTACTTCCAATCTTTCAGTTAGAAGACCAACACATTATACACTATACCACTAGGGCTTCTTTACCTGCTGCTATTGTAAGAAGAAGCATAAGGATCCAAGATGGGTGGGAGAGGCTGGAAGTGGAGGGATCTGGATGTACAAGAGGAATAGGGGATTAATCATTGGATTACACAATTTGATGGGTGGAAGGTGAGGGAAATTGAAAGAATTTATTTGAATTTGTATTAGAATTTTGTAAATAAACTAGTAAAAAATTATTTTTATTTTTACGTTATTATAGTTCATGAAGGTGTATATTTATCTTAAAATGTTGACGACATTTAAATTATAGTTAATTTTTTTTAATTTGGCAAAAAATGTGAAAAAGGCTCATTAAAGTAATGCAACAGGCACATGGCTGATGAAAGAGATAGGTAGTGCTCAAGAGTTAAAGCAAAAAGAAAAGAAGAAAAAGGGAAGGAAAACCCTTAGAAACTCAAGGGTGGAGTCAAATGATTTGGCTCATTGTCAGTAGAAAACGAGAGCTAACTACAAGAACTCAGTCTGATTTTCTTTTTTTTTATCATTCTTCTTTAGTATGTTTATTGGCAATTGTGTTTCTTATATAATGCCTCTACATTTATTTTTAAATTGGTTATAGTATATTGATAGTCCTTTTTAAAAAATGGGTAGTGGGAGTAGGTGTGTCAGAGACAATGAGGTTGGCACAGGGTAGAGCAGGGTTTAGGGCCCTTGTACATAGGGTAGCTATGAGTCGCAAGTGACTCAATGACACATAAAAACACAAGAGTTCTTGAAATATTATTATGTTGTTATGTGTCATGAAGTCAGAATTGACTCATAGCTGACTCTCCAGCAGGTTTTCAGAGACAGTAAATTTCATGAGAGGAGACTGCCTATCTCTCCTGCAGGACAGCGTGTGGACTCAACTCACCTGCCTTCCAGTTGCCCATACTTCTTACACTAGGCCATCAGAGCTCCCTTCTTAAATATTAGAGCTATTATTTTTATGGATGCTAGTTGTATGTCTTTCCTGCCGTTTCGAAGTTTCTCTTAACTTTTTAACATACTGTCATACATTTTTACAGAAGCTTTAGCTGGTTATACAGCAAGTCTGTCCATCATCTCCTGTATCAATTCTAAGATTTATGTATTTTCTAAGAAGGCCTATCTATCTGGAGTTTATAACAAGAATCTGGTATTTTCTATTACTTTTGCATTTTATTTATTTCTATTTCAAGGTTGATTTATATTCTTCCAACCACTGTCTAATAATTTCCACAACCATGATTTGAAATGTCACAGGTGATATACTGAGGTGATGATAATATTGATGTCTCCAGTTGTTGGCATCACTGCAAACACATCCACCACCTCTCATCAAGATTTGGAATTTTTCTCTCTTCCTGATGAAACCTTGCCTCACATACTTTGGGTATGTTGTGAAGAGGACCAGTCCTTGAAAGAAGACATATGTTGGAAATAGTGGAGGTTCAGAAACAAAGAGGAAGATCCTTAGTTAGATGGATTGGCACAATGACTATAATGTTGGGGTAGAGTATATCAAAGATGGTGAGAATGGTGTAGGATAAGGCAAAGTTCAGATCTGTTGTTCATAGGTTGCTATGAATTGCACTTGACTCAGGAGCTCTGGTGGCTTCATGGTAAGAAGCTTCACTGAAATCCCAAAAGCACATAGTTAGAATCCAGTAGTTGCTTTGCAGGAGATAGATAGATGGGCAATATCTTCCCGTGCAATTAAGTGCCTCTAAAAACCCACTTGGAGGGTTAGAAATGGGTTGGTTTTGACTTGATGATACCCAAAAACAATGGCATCTAACAACAACTTGAATCCAGAATGGTCTTGTTTTCTGGTCAAAAGAATACAAATACTAATCTTAAGAGGTGATGTACATTTCAGTTTCCACAATCTCTTTCTCAAGAAACCAATTTTAACCTGTTGTAATATGAGACCACATGAAAACTACTAAGTCTTGGCATTCTCAAACTAGTCTATAAACAATCAACTCTCAAACACACCAGCAAGAGCCCAGATGAGAACAGCAAAATAATCTTCTGTACTCTTAACTGATAACAGCTCAACGAGGTAGCCTTGCCAAGACCACAAATGTCCAATTCACACTCAGTGGTTCACTGGCAATAACAAAACTAATGATCTTTAATTCCTGAAGTTTGAGGTAGGTCGTCATATAGCCATGTTGTTGTTATGTACCATCGAGTTGCCTGCAACTCATAGCAACTCTATATACAACAGCCCTAAAACTCTGCTCTGTCCTGTGCCAATCTCACTGTCTCTGACACACCCACCCCAATTACCCCAGCCACTGAATCAATCCACCTCATAGAGAGTCTTTCTCTCCTACGCTGTCCCTCCATCTTCCCTAGCATGACATCCCTCTCCAAGGACTGGTCATTGCTTGCAACATGTTCAAAGTATGTCAGATGAAGCGTTAGAATCCTTGCATCCAATAACTGACTGATAAATATACTTTTACATTAATATAAACATATATGTGCAATTTTTATGAACTTTATTCTGCAATTTATTGCCATAATTCTGAGGCCTATCTTTATATATTGTCATTGTTCTGTGTCCTTTACTTGTGTTATTTCTGCACTACATAACTTGGTATGTTGTTTTGTTTTTATTTGCTGTCAAGTTGGAACCAACGCATAGCTGTCCTTCCAGCTATTTTTTTCCAGTAAATTTTCAGAGGCAGTAAATTGGCCAAGAGGAGAATGTCTATCCTTCACCTTTGGGGCAGCTGATGGATTTGAAACATATGCCATTGGGATTGCAGAGCAGCTTCTTACCATTAGGTCATCAGTGCTCCTTCAACTAACAGCAAGAATATTAACAAAGGATTGCACTTTCACTCATTTAAAATAAACTAACCCTCATAGGCAATTCAATAGATTGGTCATCCATTCCAGATATGATGGGTCTCAGAAAACCTTATGTACAATAGACAACACTCTGGTGGCCTAGTGGCAATAAGCTGTGCTGCAATCCCAAAGACATGGAGTTTGAGGCCACCAGCTGCTCCACAGGAGAAGGATGGGCAATCTCCTCCTATGAGATTAACATCCTCTGAAAACACGTTGGAGGGTAAGCTTTGGGTCAGTTCTGACTTTATGCTATACAACAAAAGAGTAGACTAGCAGATATGGCACTAGAGACAGAGCCTTCTTACTGGGAATCACAAAAGAGGAGGAATACTTGCATACACACACTACTTATTGGAAAGTGGAGTTTGAGAAGTATGAATATAGGAAAACTGGAGATTGTTAAGGACAAAGTGGAACACATATATGTTGACTAGGCATTGAAATAAGTTGACATGGACATTTTCAATCAGATAATCAGAAGATCAAGGACTGCAGCCTTCAAAATGTATTGAAGCATCAAGAAAATGAAGATTCTCAGCACTGGGCCTATTGGCAGCATCATGATAGATGGTGAAGAGATTGAGGTTGTTAATATCTTTAGTTTGCTTGGCTCCACAATTAACATTCTTGGTACCAGCAGCCAGGAAATGAAAAAAACAAATTGCTTTGGGAAATTCTGCTGTCAAAGTCCTCTCCAAAGTACTGAAGAGCAGTGATTTCAATCTGAAGACTGGGTGCACCTGATCCTGGCCAATCACTAGCTATGCATTGGAAAGCTGAACAATGACTAGCAATGATAGTAGGATAATTGATGCCTTTGAGTTGTGATGCTAGAGTAGAGTATTGAATATACCATGGACTGCTAAGAGAACAAACAGGTTCATCCTGGTGAGAGTGAGATCAGGCAATGATGGAGGCAAGGACTCTGAAATTTTATCTGATATATTTTGAGCATATTACAAGGAAGGAGCAGTCCTTGGAGAGGGATGTCATGCTTGGGAGGGTGGAGGGACAGCGCAAGGGAGAAAAACCCTCAATAAGATGGATTGATTCAGTGACTTAGGTAATGGGCATAAATGTGTCAGAGACAATAAGATTGGCACAGGACAGAGCAGACTTTAGGGCTGTGGTACATAGGGTCTCTATGAGTTGCAGGTGACTCGACAACACATAACAACAATAATCATATGATTCACTGAAAATGAAAAGGAAAAATGGGGTTGCTTTCATAGTTAAAAAGACCATTTTGAGACCCATCTTGAAAGATAATGTTGTGGCAGGTTAATATCCATGTACATGCAAGGAACACCTGTTAATTCCACCATCATTCAAATATATGCACTAATATTCAGAGCCAAGGAGGAGGAAATAGATGACATCTATCAACTTTTGCAGTAGGAAATCGACTGAATATTCAACCAAGATATCTTGATAATAATGGGTGACTGGAATGCAAAAGTTTAGGACAGGGAAGATGGATCAGTAGCCAGAAAGCACGGACTTGGTGATAGAAATGAAGCTGGAGACAGAATGATGGAATTCTATACATTCAATGACCTAGTCATTACAAACAAATTTATGACTTAGATTTCACCTGATGATCTACACAGGGATCAGACTGACTATATCTGTGAAAGAAATCATTGGAGAAGTTCAATAATAGCTGTGAAATGAGGACAGGTGCTAATTGTGGAATAATCCATCACATATTCGTATGCAAGTTCAAGCATAAGCAAGTTCAAACTGAAGCTAAAGAACATAAAATGTTATTGAATCCAATCAAATCAAATCTAGAGGAATTAAAGTTTGACCACAAGTCTATCACACCTGAATTTAAAGACCATCTCAGAAAGAGGTTTGAGGCTTTGAGTACTAATAAGCAAAGACCAGATGAGCTTTGGGAAAATATCAAGAATATCATTCTCAAAGAATACAAAAAGTCATTACAAAGACATAGGAGAAAGAAAAGATAAAAAGGAATGTCAAAAGAGACTCTGAATATTGCACTAGAGTGCCAAGAAGCCAAAACAAAGGGAAGAAATCAAGAAGTTAAGGAGCTAAACAGAAGATTTCAAAGGGCAGCTTGGGAAGACAGAATAAAGTATTATAATGAATGTGCAAGGAGGTTGAGTTGGAAAATCAAAAGGGATGAAATTGACCAGCATTTCTCAAGCTGATGAAACTGAAAAACCAGTTTAAGCCTCAATTTGCAAAACCTAAGGATGTTATGGGCAGAATATTGAATGAAGCAGGAAGCGTCAAAAAAAGATGGAAGAAGTACACAAAGGCACTATACCAAAAAGAATTGGCCGACATAGAAGAATCTAATGAAACAACATATAATCAAGAGCCTGTGGTAATGAAGGAGGAAGTTCAAATTGCTTTGAAGAAACTGGCAAAAAACAAGGCCCCAGGAATTGATGGAATACCAACTGACATATTTCAGCAAACAGATGCTCCCCTGGATGTGCTCACCAACTTATGCCAAGAAATTTGGAGGACAATTACCTGACTAACTGACTGGAAGAGAGCTGTATTTATACTCATTCCAAAAAAAAGGTGACCCAACAGAGTACAGAAATTACTGCACAATATCACTAATATCACATGCAAGCAAGATTCTTCTTATCCAAAAATGATTGAAACAGTACATCAGCAGAGAACTGCCAGATGTGCAGGTTGGGTTTAGAAGAAGCCATGGCACTAGGGATATTATAGTCAATGTTAGATGCATCTTGGCCAAAAGCAGAGAGTACCAGAGGAATGTCTTAGTTCCATTGACTATGCAAAGGCATTTAACTGTGCAAATCACAACAAACTGTGGCTAACCTTAAGAAGAAAGGGAATCACAGAACACTTAATTGTGATAATATGAAACCTATACTTGAAGTAGGAAGCAGTAGTCAGACCAGAGCAGGGAAACACTGCATGGTTCAGGTTCAGGAAAGGTGTGTAGTCAGGAAAGCATCCTATCACCATACATTTTCAATCTATTTACAGAACAGATCATTCAGGAAGCTGAACTTTATGAGGAGAAATGTGGCATCAGGATTGGAGAAAGATTTATCCACAACCTGTGTTATGAAGATGATACAAACTTGCTGTGGAAACTGAAGTGGACATAAGGCATTTTCTGTTGAAGATGAAGGACTATAGTGTTCAATATGAATTTAAACTCAACACCAAGAAAACAGATTCTTACCACTGGACCAATTGACAGCTTTATGATAATAAATAGAGAAGAGATTGAGATTGTTAATAACTTCAGCTTGCTTGGTTCCACAATCATCACTCTTGGCACCATCAGTCAGGAAATCAAAAGACAAATTGCATTGGGAAAGTCTCTTATCAGAGACCTCTCTCAAGAAATGATGCAAGTCTGGAGACTAAGGTGCACCTGATCCAGGACATGATCTTTGCAATTATTTGCTATGTATCTGAGAGCTGGACAATAACTAAGGATGATAGAAGAAGAATTGATACCTTTGTGGTGTTGTGCTGGAGAAGAGTGTTGAACATACAGTAAACTGAGAGAATAAACCTGTCTTCCCTGGATCCGATGATTTTCAAGCTCTATCTCACATACTTTGGACATGTGATCAGGAAGGATCAATCCTCAGAAAAGGACATCATGTTTGGAAGAGTGGAGGGACAGCACAGCAGAGGAAGACCCAGGATGAGATGGATTACTCAGTGACTGGGAAAATGAGATTAGGTCTGTCAGAGATGATAAGATTGGCTCAAGATAGGGCAGGGTTCAGAGCTACTGTACATAGAGCCACTGTGAGTTGCAGGTGACTCGATGTCACATACAAACATCAATAACAATCAATATGAATAAAAACAATAATATTAATAGATTAGAAAATATCTCATAAGAGGAAAAGATCTCATAGTTCAGTTTTTTGCAAGAAACAAATGCCAAGACATTGAAAGATGGGAGAAGCAATAGGAATAAAAGACATGGGGGAAAAAACTGAACAAAAAAACAACACAAACCTGAAAGAGGAGTGAGACAACAGTTAAAATTAATAAGCACATAACAGGACTCATATTAAAAAGAGAATATAGTATTGCCTTCTCCCAACGCTACTCTGTGCATAGATATATTTACATCATAAAATGTGAATATGGAAATACCTGTCAGACCTATCTATTGCCATGAATGTAGTCCTTTTCACCTGCCCATATCTGACTCATCCCACCTTTCTACCTGTATATAAGCTATTGACTTCCTGTGTACGCCTTTCTCTTTCCTTTCTTTAGTTGTATTGTGCTGATATTGTGCATTGCCTTTACTTCCTTATCTTAATATCTGGCAATTATATATATATTTATTAATTTTAATTCCTCTTTCTCCTTCTTTTATCTGTAAGATGGGCATAGTGACAAAAAAGGAATCATTGTTTAGTATGGCACAAATACTTCCATTTTTGGCCTGTTCAGGACTTTTCATTCCTTTTGAATATCTATTGAACTATGACATATGTGGTAGAGAAGAAAAATAGGACTAAAAGGACAGAAAACAGGGGAAATGTGGTTTTTTATTATAAAATTACAAAATAACTTAATAAAGAGGCTCCTTTTTATCTTATAAATAAAAAAACTGAGTCTCTTGGCCTAAACAGACTTTTTCATTTTTCCAAATATTGTTAATCCATAGAAATGTGTGTTCTCCAATATCATAGCAGCCTGAATCTTCCAGTAGCTGGAATATGTTCTATTTCCAGGCTAAAAGCTCTGTTTTCATCCTTCTTTCCTTCTTATGCAGTAAAGCTAGATCCTCTACTTTATCTCACTTTATATATTAATAAAATTGCTGCATGTTTTGAGCTTTAATTAGACAATAAAGCACTTTTGAAAATTTCCCTGATCAGTCTGCGTAAGTGAGAAGTATTACTAATTTAGTAACCATCATATAAAAGAAATCCCCTTAAATGTGCAGGCACACTTTTAAGCACCCAAACAATTTCAACAACATTTGGTGTGATAAAAACTAAAAACTGATGAGAACCTTCATCTTGGGATGGATAAACTATGGTGTGCTTGCTCTCTTTCTAAATTTCTATTTATACCCCCTCTTCATTTAAATGTTTAATTAGGAAGGAGCACTTCCATGCATTATAATGAAATGCCAGCACAGATTCTCCACCACAAAAGAGTCATTTTCCATTCAGTATATACAAAGTTTTGTTTTGTCCCCGAATGAATCAATATGAAAATTAAGCTGGTTGTCTGAAAGCCTTTAAAAGAAGTATAGCTTTCATAATACAAGGAAGATTAAAATGAATTAAAAATCTCAAAGCATATCCTTTTAGAATAATTGCATGCTATATTCTTGCAACCCTTAAAGGTAGCTTTCCCAGAGAAAAGAAAATTAACAAAAGAGGCCTTTCGTTCCAGTTTATCTTCTTTTAGAAGCTGGAACCTTTCACAGTTGAAGCACAATTTTTCACTTTTAATTGGTTAGCTTGTAATGGGAAGATTGTGGGACAAAAGAAATCCTTGTTCTGATTAGTAGTGGAGTGAGATTTGTAAGGGTTTGAAAGTTTGGAGGTAGAAAAGAATAAAAGATCTTAAGTTTACATGTTTCTTAGATACTTCTCCAACATTCTAAGGCTTTCATAGCTATAGAATTTGACCAGAAAACATATACATAAGAATGTACTTAAGCTACAGAATTCTTCCTTTTTGTCTTCAGTCCTGATTTGCCATATACTAAAGTTCATGTGAAATGTACATAATATTAAAGAATAAAAGTTAGTCCTTAAATTCTTTTATTTTGAAAACTTTGTCTGCTTTTATCTATAATGTATATGTGTATATATGTGTGTTACATATTTTTTAGTATATATCTATCTATCTATCTATATATATATATATCTATATATATATCTATCTATATATATCTATATATCTTTCAGTAACAATTCAAGACTACGTGAGAAAAATGATGACTCGTGGAAACCTTTCTTCTAGTATTTCTGTTAACATTTCACTCTCCCGTTTCTTTAAGGATCTTGAAATTTAAAAAGCTGAAACTAGTGTTCTTAAGTTGATGCTAGCTCATAGTGATGTCACCTGCTGTAGAGTAGAGCTATGCCACTCAGTTTTCAAAGTTGTAACTTTTCAGAAGTAAATCACCAGATCTCTCTTCCAAGGCATTTGTGGGCAAGCAAGTTCAAGCCACCAATCTTTTGAATAGTTATAAAGCACTTTGCCATTTACACCACTTAAATCTCCTTGAAAATAGTTTCCATTGTAAAGTATATTCTTTCTTCTCATCTTTAAAGTATATTACATGTGAGTTCAAGTTCAAATTGACCTTGCTTAGAGCAGTTCACAAGTTAACGGAATGATTTATTAATTTTGGATGTTGATGTTTTAGTTTGAGCATGGATGTGTTTAACCCGTTAAAAGAGAAATGGATAATTTCAGTATTTGTGTGTACAAGCTGCAAGTACTTAGGCAGAGACAGATGGTGCCTTAATTATTGCAGTGTTCACAAGCTAATCTATAGGAATCTGTTTATCAGCACTTAAAGGGGGTGTGTTTTCCACCTACTCAGTTGTAGGAGAGAAGACCGTGGAAGTCACTAAACCATTGTGATTGGAAACTGTGAGTCTACTAACTGAGTGGTACTATCTTGCTATATTATGAATTGAACCAGAAATCTGAAGCTGAGCCAGATAGGGTTGAGTTAGGTTGGGAAAAACATCTGATAAACAAATGTTCTTGTTGCTGTTGTTGTTGTTATGTGCCATCAAGTCCCTTGTGACTCATAGCGACCCTGTGTACAACAGCCCTAAATTCTGCTCTGTCCTATGCCAATCACACTCTCTGACATTCCCATCCTGATTACCCCAGTCACTGAATCAATCTACCTCATAGAGGCCCTTCCCCTCCTATGCTGGTTTTTTTTTTTTATGTTTTAGAAAGAAAGGATGGAAATATGTCAGTAGGAGCAGTTGTAAAATTCCAATAATTCCTTCCACAGGTGTAATCAATCTGATTATTCCTATACTATCCATCATCAGGTAAAGTCTGTGTGCAAAGTCACCATATGTGTTCTTTAAAAAGGTATTTTCCATGAATAAATGAATTGAACATACAAAATTCAATTATTCCCTTTCTGGCCTTATTTCTGTCACCAAGTCCATACTTTCCAATCACCATTTATTCTTCATTATTTCTAACTTTTGCATTCCAGTCACCAAATATCATTAATAACATCTTGATTGCATGTTTGGTTGATTTTAAACTGTAAGATTTGGTAAAAATCTTACATTTCCTCCTCTTTGGCTTTTGGGGTATGTATTTGAATAATAATAGTATTAACAGGCCTTCCTCGTATGTGTATGGATAATATTCCATCACTTAAAACATTGTACTTAAGGATAAAACTTGAAATTGTCTTTCTAACTAAGAACACCATTCTCCTGTTTCTCATTCCCAGCATAGTAGACCATGTCTGATTCAGAGTAGCCAAACCCAGTGCATCTCATCTCACTAATGCCTAGACTGGCAATGTTCATGCATTCCATTTCATTTTTCACAACTTCTAGTTTTCCAACAGTCACCCTTCATACATTCCATGTTCGAAATTATTAAACAATGTTTGCTGCTGTTTTTCCTCATCATGATTGACTTCCAATCTGGGCTCTACCACTAATACTGTGGTATTAGTAATTCATGTTCCTCTATTCTTCAAGGCTTTTTCTGTGGTCTGCTGTTTAAGAAGTGGATAGCCAATCCTGCTTCCTAGTCTGTCTTAATCTGGGAGCTATGCTAAAACCTGTCCACTAGAAGTAAATCTTCTAGCGTTGTACATACCAGTGGCATAGCTTTTACCATCACAGCAACTTACAATTTATCTAAATACAGCAAACTGACAGACAAGTGCTGTACTAAAAAGAATAAAGATAAACAATGATGAAAATATATAATCTAAAAAATCAATTAGCAACATTCAGATCATTCCTTCAATATAATAAATAACTGATAAATGCTGTACCTCTAATAGCAAATAAGCATATGAATATCATGAAACTGGACTCTATGAAGAAAAATGTGGCATCAGGATCAAATGAAAACTCAGCCTACATTATGCAGATGACACAATCTAGCTTGTTGAAAATGAGGAGGACTTGAGGTACTTGTTACAGAAGATCAAGGAATACAGCCTTCAATATGGATTGTCTCTCAATGGCAAAAATTTCTTTCTCAAGAAAGCAAAAAGTCTCATCACTGTACCAATAGGCAACCTCTTCATAGATGGACAAAAAATTGAAACTATCAATGGTATCACATTACTTGGATCCACAATCAACACTTTGGACCCAACAGTCAGGAAATCAAGTGACATATTTAATTGAGAAGTCTGCTGTCAGGGACCTCACCTGATTCAGACTATGGTGTTTTTAATAATTTACTTGCTGTGCATCTGAGAGATAGAAAATTAGTAAAGATAACAGAAGAAAAATTGGTGCTTTTGACCTGTGGTTTTGGAGAAAAGTACTGAATATCTCATGGACTACCAAAAGAACAAATAGATGGGTCTTGGAAAAGTTGCAGCCAGAATGATCCTTGGAAGTGAAGATGATAAAGCTTCATCTCTCTAGGCATGTTACTAGGAGAGGCTATTCCTTGGAGAGGGACATCTTTGCTTGGAAAGGTGGAGGGTTGGCCAAGGATAGGAAAACCCTCAACCAGGTCAATTAACATGATGACTGGAGCATAAGCTTAAGTATGTTAGAGATTGTAAGAATGACACAATATAGGACAGTATTCAGATCTGTTGCTCATAGGGTTGCTATAGATAATATCCAATTACATGGCATCTAACAACAAGAGTAGTAAAATTAGTGATTAAAAAGTGATGAAACACAAGACATATGCATAATCTCTAATAATGTATGAATTAGATAATTTTAATTACAAAAGGAAAGATAACAGCTTTATACCAGAGAAAAATTGGTGATGAAACATTAACCAAATGTTAAAAGCTGATGTCACCAGCAACAAGACATATCATGTCATGGAATTCTGATATAATACTTTAGAAAGGGCTCTGATGTTTTTACAAAAACTGTACAACTCAATCTAATCTTGAGAAAGTATCAGAAAAATTCAAATGGAGGGACTTTCTACAAAGTAATTGACCAAAACTATAAAATATCAAAGTAATGAAAGATCAAGAAAGACTGAGAAAATCTTACAAATCAGAAGAGACAAAGGTGATGACAAAATGTAATATAGAAACTTGGATCATAAAATAAACCCGGTTTCATGGGAGAAACAGCAGAAATTTCAAAAAAGTGTTTAGATTATTTAATAGTATTGTGTCAGTATAGTTATGTAAGACACTGACATTAGAAGGATCAGGATGAGGGATGCTTAGAGTTAGGCTAGTTAGCCTTAGTTAAATGTAGCCTTACACATAGTTTTGCTTGGGTTGGGCTTACGTAGAGATAGATTTACTTAGGCTTCGATTTATGCTTGTTAGACTTGGGGTTAGTTTTAGTTAAGCTTTGAGTTAGACTTGGTTTTGCTTAGACATAGACTAGTTAGGATTAGATTTAGGCTTAGCTAGGCTTAAAGTTAGGTTAGTTCGGTTTTGGTCTAGTTAAATTTAGAGTTAGTTTTACTTTGGCTTCTTGTTATGTGCTATCCAGTTGGAATCAACTCATTATTGACCCTGTGGCCGGTTTTCAAAGCAGTAAACTACATGTGAAGGGATTTCCCATCCTTCTCCCATGGATCAGGTGGTGGATTTGAACCACATGCCTTTGGAATTGAAATGTAGCTTCTTAACACTAGCCTACCAGAAAACTCTTCCTTGATAAATCTATTCAGGTTCCTTGATTTTGTAATTTGGCTTAGTTAGGTCGTTTTTTGGCATAGAGTTAACCTTATAGTCTTAGAGTTTGGCTTAGTCAGATTTTGAGTACAACTGTACCAGAAGGAATTGATTGATACTGAAAAATTTCAGGAAATACCATATGACTAGAAGCCAATGGTATTGAAAGAGGAAATAAAAGCTGCATTGAATGCATCAGCAAAAAATAAGGCCCCAGGAATCTCTGGGATACCAATAGATTTGTTTCAATTAACAGAGGCAGCCTTGGATACACTCAGCAGTTTATGCCAGGAAATTTGGAGGACACTGTCTGGCCAACTGATTGGAAGAGATGCATATTTTATTCCTATTCCAAGGAGAGTGTGATCCAACTGAATGTGGAACTTATCAAACAATATTACTGATATCACATGCAAGTAAAATACTGCTGAAGATAATTCAATAACAGCTAGGCCACTACATAGATACGGAATTACCAGAAGGTCAGGAATTAGAAGAGAAGAATTCAAGATACTAAAGAGTTGAACAGAAGATTTCAAAAGGCAGCGCGGGATGACAAAGCAAAATATTACAACGAAATGCGCAAGGAGTTGGAGTCAGAAAATCAAAAGGGCCGAACTCGCTCAGTGTATCTTAAGCTCAAGGAACTGAAGAACAAATTCAAACCTCGAGTTGCTATAATCAAGGATGATTTCGG
>NW_006399897.1:5174901-5175539 GCF_000299155.1 Elephantulus edwardii | reverse complement strand
ATTGATTCAGTGACTGGGATAATTGGGATGGGAGTGTCAGAGACAGTGCACGATTGGCACAGGACAGAGCAGAGTTTAGGGTTGTTGCACATAGGGTCGCTATGAGTTGCAAGCAACTTGACGGCACATAACAACAACAACAACAACATGGCACCAGGAATATCTGCTAATATATGGATCCTGGCTGAAAGGAAGGAATACCAGAAGAATGTGTATTTGTGCTTTATTGACTATGCAAAGGCATTTGATTGTGTGGCTTAGACAAGCTGTGGCTGACATTGAGAAGAATAGGAATCCCAGAGCTCTTAATTGTGCTCATGAGGAACCTATACCTGGATTAGGAGGCTGTCGTGTGAATGGAGCAGGGGAGCACTGTGTGGTTTGAAATTGGAAAGTAGGTGTGTCAGGGATGTATTTTCTCTCCATATCTGTTCAAACTGTATGCTGAGCAAATTATCTTAGAAGCTAGACTCTATGAATAGAAATGTGGAATCAAGATTGGAGGGAGACTCATCAATAACTAGCATTGTGCAAATGACACAACTTTGTTTGCTGAAAGTGAGGAGGACTTGAAGCATTTGTTACAGAAGATCAAGGAATGCAGCCTTTAGTATTGATTGTTTTTTTTTCTATAATTA
>NW_006399897.1:5161306-5172867 GCF_000299155.1 Elephantulus edwardii | reverse complement strand
CATGATGTCCCTCTCCAAGGACCAGTCCCTCCCTGCAACATGCCCAAAATATGTCAGACGAAGCTTCAGAATCCTTGACTCCAAGGAACACTCTGGCTTCACCCTCTCCAGGACAAACCTGTTTGTTCTCCTAGCAGTCCATTGAAACTGTCAATAGCTTCATCTTGCTTAGATACACAATTAACATCCTTGGTACCAGCATTCAGGAAATAAGGAGATGCATTGCATTGGGAAAATCTGCAGTTAGGGACCTTTACAAAGTACTGAAGAGAAGTGATTTTATTTTGAAGACAAAGGTGCATCTCTTTCAGGCCATGGTCTTTCCGATTACTACCTATGCATCCAGAACCTGAACAATCAATAAGGATCACAGAAAAATAATCAATGCCTTTGAGCTGTAATTTTGGAGAAGAGCACTGAACATTCCATGGACAGCCAATAAAATGAATAGATATGTCTTGGAGAGGGTGCAGCTGGAGTACTCTTTGGAGGCAAGAATGATGAAGCTTTGCCTCATATACTTTAGACATATTTCTAGGAGGTGCTATTTCTTGGAGAGGGACATGATGCTGGGAAGAGTGGAGGGCCAGCTAAGGAAAGGAAGACCCTCAACCAGGTTGATTGACAAGGTGACTGCTGCAATGGTCTCTTGTGTGTCAGGAAGTGTAAGAATGGGGCAGGACAGAACTAGGTTCAGATCTTTTGTTCATAGGGTCACTATGAGTCATACTGGAATCGATGGCACCTAACAACAATAACAACAACAACAACAAACAACTTTGAGTTAAGCCTAATTAACCCACGGTTACGAGTTATGATGGCACAGGATAGGACAGAGTTCAGATCTTGGAGTTTAAGTTTAGTTAGGCTAAGAGTTTAACTAGTTAGTATTAAAGTTAGGCTTTGTTCATCTAAGAGTTAAGTTTAGTTAGACTTAGGCTTAGACTTGTTGTAGTGAGGTGTCATAGAGTCAAATACAACTCATAGCGGCCCTATGAACAGTAGATATGAATCCAGTCCTGTCCTTCACCATCCACACATTCTCTGACACACTCAAGACCATTGCTGTAATCATTGTATCAATCTACCTGGTAGAATGTCTTCCTCTCCTTCATCATCCCTCCATCTTTCCAAGCATGATGTCCCTCTTCAAGGAATAATCTGTCCTAGCAATGTGCTCAAAGTATGTGAGATAAAGTTTTATCAACTTTACTTCCAAAGAAGTATGCACCTTCTCTATGATACGTCTATTTATTCTTCTGGCAATCCATGAGAATGTTCAGTGCTCTTTTCCAACACCACAATTTAAAGGCATCAATTGTTTTTCTGTCATCCTTATTCATTGTCTAGCTCTCAAATGCACAGCAAGTGACTGAAAAGACCACAGCCTGAGTCAGGTGCACTTGAATCCTCAAATGACATCATTGCTCTTCAATAACATGAAAAGGCATTGATTCTTCTGTCTTCCTTAGTCATTGTCCAGTTCTCAGATACATAGCAGGTGAATGGAAAGACTGTACCATAAATCAGGTGTACTTTCATCTTTAGATTGACATCATTGTTCTTCAGGACTTTAGAGAGATCCCTGACAGCTGATTTTTCAAATACTGTATACCTTCTCATATCCTGACTGCTGGTACCGAGGTTGTGGATGTGAATCCAAACCAAATGAAACCTAAGGCATAGGAAATCTTAATTAGGATTAGAGTTAGGCTTAGACTTTATTAGGCTTAGGCAGCTTTAGTCAGGTTTAGGCTTAGTCAGGCTTAGGCCTTTTGCACATTGCTGTTGAATTAGAACTCACTTACCGATGGTCCTCCACCAAGTTTCTGAGTCAATAACACAGGAGATTGCCCATATTTCTCCCACAGAGCCACCTCTGGGTTAGTGACACAACTTCCTACAGATTACACCTTGCTCTCTATAGAGGTATATGTTGTTGTTGTTGTGCCATTAAGTTGTGTGCAACTCATAGAGACTCCATGTACAACAGCCCTAAACCCTGCTATAACCTGTGCCAATTTCACTGTCTCCAACATGCCTATCCCCATTATCCCAGTCACTGAGACATATATATATCTCGTATATACAAATATACATTCTTTTATATATTGTTGTTATTATTCTTAAGTACTGTCAAGTCATAGGTGACACATAGGGACCCTACAAATGAAAGACCTGAACAGTTGAATAACTTTCATCCATTCTCCAGGTTCATAGGGTTTCCAGAGGCAAGCTATTTCAGAAGTGGATGCCACTCCTGCTTCCAAGCTTGTTTTAATCGGGGAGCTCCACCAAACACTGGCCATCATGGGTAACCATTATCACATTTGATACGTCAGTGTCACAATGTTCAGCATCATGGCAACCACGACTTACTCTATACAACAAATAGACAGACCAGTGCTATATGATCTAGAAGAATGTTTGACCAAAATCAATTAAAACCAGGTCTGAGGGCTGCAGATTAAAGTCACCCACTTTTGCTTGGTAGCATCACTTTCTGCCCACTAGGCCAACTGAGCTCTCTCTATGTTGTTGGTGTTGGTGTTAATAAGTGTTGTCAAGTTGTAAGTGACTCATAGTGACCCTATAAATGAAAGACCTGAACACTTGTGTAATTTTCATCGTGGTTTTTTTTTTGTGTGTGTATACACACACACACACACATACATATACATTTTAATATCTAATTAACAATCTGTGTTATGCAGATGACACAACCCTGCTTGCTGAAACTGAGGAGGACCTCATGTACTTGCTGCGGAGGGTCAAGGACTGCAGCCTTCAGTATGGACTGAGGCTCAATGTCAAGAAGACAAAGATTCTCACCACTGGACCAATTGGCAGTGTCAGGATGGATGGCGAAGAGATTGAGATTGCTCACAGCTTCAGTTTGCTCGGCTCCACAGTCAACACTCTTGGCACCAGCAGTCAGGAAATCAAAAAGCGTATCGCGATGGGAAAGTCTGCTGTTAGGGGCCTCTCTAAAGTACTCAGGAGCAATGTTATCTCTCTGGAGACTAAGGTGCGCCTGATACAGGCCATGGTATTTGCAATCACTTGTTATGCATCAGAGAGTTGGACAATGACTAGGGAGGACAGAAGGAGAATTGATGCCTTTGAACTGTGGTGCTGGAGAAGAGTACTGAATGTACCATGGACTGCCAGGAAAACAAACAGATTCATCTTGGAGAGGATTAAACCAAGCTACTCCTTGGAGGCAAGGATTCTGGGGCTTCGTCTGACATACTTTGGACATGTTGCCAGGAGGGACGGGTCCTTGGAGAGGGACATCTTGCTTGGGAGGGTGGAGGGACAGTGCAGCAGGGGAAGGCCCTCTATGAGATGGATTGATTCGGTGACTGGGGTAATTGGGATGGGTGTGTCAGGGGCAGTGTGGTTGGCGCAGGATAGAGCAGGGTTTAGGGCTGTTGTGCTTAGGGTCGCTATGAATCACAAACGACTCGACGGCACTTAACAACAACAACAACAGCAACAACAACAACATGTATGTATATCCAGCTGCTCCATAGGAGAAGAATGGCAGTCTCCTCCAGTGCAATTTACTGCCTCTGAAACCCATTGAAGGGTTAGCTATGAGTCTCTTCCAATTTCACGTCTCACAACAACAAGTACAACATGTATCTAAGGGGATGGAATTTATTCTGACTTGTGTCAATCCTCCATCAAGTTTCTGAATCTATCTTTTTATAGACGGAGACTGTAATCTTTCTCCCATGCACCAGCTGCTATATTCAAACAGCTGACTTTTTTGTTAGTCGTCCAACATTTAACACATTAAACTACCAAAGTTCTTTTCTATGTGTGCATGTGTGTTTTATATTGTAAAAATAACATGTACATGGGGGTAGTAGTAGCTGACATCCACTATATTTCCAATGCAGAAGAATTTGCATAGAAAGAAACAGCACAAACTCAATTCCTGAAGATGAGACATGTCTGCACATTTTGCACCCCAGACCTTTCTCATACCAGATGTACTTCTCTCCTGAATTTGATAATTTGTTGCAATGATCACAGAGAACTCACTGACAATACTCATAATTATAGGGGTAATAGGAAAGGAATAGGTTACAAATCAAAATCAGAAATTATTCCAGTCACAGTTCTTCCATGAGGACAGCTTCTTCTCAGCTATGTAAAAAAGTAGATCTTCCTCTGACACTTAGGCTCCTAGGCCAGCCTCAGTCTTGCTCAGGCAAGTGTTAAAAGCTCTTTAGCATCTCTCTCTGGCTCTTGGCTTCATGACCTTGGTCTCTCCTCTGCTTAGTGAAGATCTACACAACTGTTTTAACTCTGCCAACTTTGGATCCAGCAGCATCCTCTCTCTACCAGTAAGCCTAAACCCAGAAGTATCCAGCTCTAGCTCCGTCAGTGCTTGAAGGCACCCATTCTACTTGTAAGCACACAACATTCTCACTGCGTGGGTCAGGATCCCACATCCCTGAAACCAGTTTCTTGGTTCTATCTACCTCTTCTCATACAGTTTTGCTGCTTGAGACTCTGGTGTCACAGTTTCCCACCTTTAGTTTGTGCACAGCTCTCCTGTCCAGAGGATGTGCTGCAACCCCTGGATTTTCTTTCTTGATGATCAGTAAATCCTCTTTCTCTACCTCTGCACTGATTCTTTTAAAGTTTCATGGATTACAAACCTGAGCAGTCTTACATAGCTTAGTGGCAAGGCCTCATTCAACTAAGTGTCATTTACCTTATTTACATTATTAGAAAATTTTTTAGTTCTTTACTTGGGCCCCAAACACCTCAGATTTGCATAGTCCCACACAGCCATGTGACAGGAGTTACAAAGACCATGGCCAGAAAAATGCACACCAAGCCATCCATTGTAGCATATACACACACAATTTAAATGTATTCCTATAAAAAGCTGTAAGGTAGGAATACAATTATTATCATTTTACAGATGAAAAAGTCAAGTCTGAACATTTTGGGTGACTTACATTTAGGAAGTAATAAAATTAGAGTCACTCCGCAGGCTGCCCAGCTCTCAGGGTTTTCTGAAGTTTACCAAGGTTGCTTTATTCACTTTTAAGAAGAATTAGGCTAATAGTTAGTCCAGAGGATATCTAATATACACATTCAAAAACAATTTAAACTGCCAGAAATAAAAAAGTTACGATTGAAACACAAGTTTACTCAGAACTGTCCCAACAGAGACAAACGATCCAACCAATGTGGCTTTCTAAAAAGACAGCACAATATTTATCCTTGTGAGACTGAGTTAGTTCACTCAGCATAATGCTCTCCAGTCTCTCCCAAGTTAAGTAATAATTTACAAAGCTATTGCTCCTGTGTGCTTCATAGTATTCCATTGTATGAATGTACCATAATTTCTCAATCCATTCGTTTGTGGTTGGATATTTGGGCTGTTTCCATGTTCTGTGATGGTGAATAATGCTACTATGAACATTGGTGTGCAAATTGTAGAATGAGTATAATGATCCAGGAAGGATGGGAGAGGCTGGAAGCAGAAGGATGTGGATCTATAGGTGGAGGGATGGAATAATCATTGGGTTGTACAATTTGATGGGTGAGGGAAATTGAAAGAATTTGTTCGAATTTGTATTCGAGTTGTGTTAACAAACTAGTTAAAAAAAAAAAGACAGCACATGCTGGCTTAAATACCATTGAATAGGGAGGGTTGTTTTGTTGTTGTTGTTTGTTTGTTTGTTTTATCATTGATGTTTTGGTAAATGCTAACCTTGAGGCCAATGGTTGGAATCCACTAGCCACTCTACAGAAGAAAGATGAATACAATTTACAGCCTCAGAAACCTAATCTGAATTAACTCTACAGTGTCTTTGGGTGTGGTGGTTTGTTTGTTTGTTTTGTTTTGCTTGGGGGATTGTTTTAATGGTTTTTGTAAATTTTATACTGGTTTATTTACAAAGTTCCAATACATAATTTTTCACACCAGATCTTCCCATTTCCTTCACACACCCGCAACCCCCTTCCATCAAATTGTGTGACCCTATGATTAATCCCCTACTCATCCTCACCTCTCTGCTTCCACTCTCCCCTTCTTTGGATCCTCATACTCTTCCTTTGTTTTTGTTTTGTTCATTTGTTTTAATCTGGCTATATTTGTATTAGGGAGCTCAGGTGGCCTGGTGGCAAGAAAATGCCCTGCAATCCCAAAGGGACGTGGTTCGAGGCCACTAGCTGCTCTGTGGGGAAAAGGATGGGCAATCTCCTTCTATGTTATTAATGGTCTCTAAAAAACCTGCGGGAGGGTCAGCTATGGGTCAGTTCTGACTCTATGGTACACAACAACAACATACTTGGATTGGAGGGCAGAGGAAGTGGGGTAGGGGTAGGAGGACTGCTCTGTAGCATCTGCTTATTTTCATGGTAAAAATGCAGTCAACTTGGCTGATTTCAAGTTAACCAAGGTGACATCAGCAAGCATTCAAAAATTCTAAAACTTTAAAAATCATCTCTTGAGCAGGTATAAACAGGCTCCAGCCTGCTACTTAATTATCATTACAACAATCATAATCTGATATTTTAAAAAGGTAGAGTGAGAAAAAAAATAGTTTGCAAAAGTTGAAAGCATACCTTGTATTAATACATGTGATACTTGTACATATATAAAGAAGAAAATGCATACAGATAATTACTTTTTTGTGAGCTCCTCCATATTTTTAATCTATTCTCTGTGGAAGGCTAAATCATTTAATTACAATAGTTTTAAAGTTGTTTTATTGATTTTTCTCCCTCTACTTACCTTGTGAACTGTCCATGTTTACACACAAAAAAGGAGTATAGCAGTGTGCCTATATTATAGGGCAGAGATAGAAGGAAACTAGATAAAAAGGAGGAAGCCTCCTAGGCATGCTAGCTATAGGCTATTAAGACTCTTCAAAGAAAGTTACAAACAGAAGAACAATAAAATGGTTTCAAATGTGTAGTGCATACTGAAGTGGAAATGTTTTCATGAAGAAAACAGCACGTGGTTATTGAATTAAAAAAATAGCATCTTCTTAGTGTTTTCATTTTTGTGTTTGGGGACATCTGGCACCAAGATAGTCAATATTTAAAAAGTGTGTCTTGCTGAAAAGAAAGAATGTTTTGGGTACAGAGAACAAAGCATTTATTTGTTGGTGATATGGCACATATTTGGGGCATGCTATCAGGAGGTGCCAGACCTTAGAGATGGACATCACATTTGGAAAAGCAGGAGATCAGCACGTGGACAGCCCTCAGTCAGATGGGTTAATACAGGAGCATGGCACAGAAATGCATTTTTAGTCGGTTTCATTGTGTTGTTGGTAGGGTGAATGACAATAAGAGCCAACTGTTTGGCACCTAACAATGCCAATAATTAACAGAGAAGAAGACATGGGTAGCCAACTTGTGAGATTTAGTGAAAAAACTTAACATTTAACTATTGTCACACTCATTTCCCCAACTTGCTACTTCAAAACAAGAGATTTACAATTATTTTTGTCTCAATTATTAAAATTACTTAACCACTCTCAGTCATTAAAAACAAACAAAAACCCTTATATTTTAGTGTTTTTCTATTACTTGTAAGGTAGTCTTTCTAAGATTAAAGACATGTACTGAATGCGGTAGGCATGTTCGCTGCCCATATATTCAAGTCAATAATTCATTAAATTATTAAATAAATGCTATGGATGAAAAAAAGTAAGGTGGTACAACAGTAAGTATACTCTAATGAGGCCTAGATAATACAAACAGTTAACATGGTTGGATACTAGCCAGAAGGTCAGAGATTCAAATCCAGCCAAAGGCATTTTAGAAGGAAAGAAATTAGTCTTTGAAAAAGCAATGGTCTGTTTCCCTCATCTCATAAAATGTGACCTTCTCCTGTGTCCCAGATCATCTTTCTCTTTCTGGCCTTTAACTGTCTTTCCGCCAGTGTCTTTGCTAACTAGGCTTGGGAACCTCTGAGACCCATGTCATGGTGTCCTTTGCATAAATAAACTTCTTTTTCCCACTGGCAAAAAAGAAAAAGCAATGGTGTATAGTTCTCTTCTGACGTATGAGATTGTTTTGAATTGGAAGAGAGGCAGAAGAAGTTATGCTATCTACTAAAAAACACATAATTTGAATCCATTAGCCACTCATTGGGAGATTCAGTGTGATTTATTGCCTCTGAACACCTGGTGGAGGGTGAGCTAGGAGTCAGTTCTAACTCGACAGTACTTAACAACAATAACAAAGGAGCATTAGTGAGACAGTGCTTACTAGCTCATCTGCTAACCAAAAGGTCAGTAGTTATGATCCATGAGCAACTCTGGAGGAAAAGACATAGCTATCTGTCCGTGTAAAATTTTAACTCAGGAAACTCCATGGGAATGTTCTACTTTGCCTCACAGGATTATTGTTGTTGTTAGTTAGGTGCTGTTAAGTAGAGTATGACTCATAGCGACTCTATGAACTCCATGTCCTATCCTGTGCTGTATTTAATTTGAGACCATTGCTGTCACCATTGTGTCAGTCCATCTCATTGATGGTCTTCCTCTACTTCTCTGATCCTCCACCTCTCCAAGCATAATGCCCTTCTCTGAGTACTACCCTCACCTAGCAACAAACCCAAAAATTTCAGATAAAGTTTCTTCATCGTTGCCTCTAAGGAGCACTCTGGCTGCACTTTCTTCAAGACATATCCGTTTGTTCTTTTGGCAGCACATGGGATACTCAGAACTCTTATCCAACACCATAAGTCAAAGGCATCAATTATTTTCATGTCATCTTGATTCATTGTCTACCTCTCAGATAAACCGCAAGTGATTGAAAATATCATAACTGACACCATTGCTCCTTAGTACTTTGGGGAGGTCCCAGACATCTGACTTTCCCAATAATCTCCTGATCTCCCAACTGCTGCTACCAAGGGTATTGGTTATGGATCCAAGCAAGATGAGACTGTTGATGGTTTCAATCTTTTCTCCACCTATGATGATGTTGCTTAGAGTCAAGGAATCACAAAGTTACCTACTATGATGACTTGATGGCTCACAACCACCAGTTAATGTTAGGAAAGTCTGTCAAAGTTTCCCTGAAGGATTCTTCATGAGAAAGATCATTTTTCTCTAAGAAAGATGAATATAAATTAGAAAATAAAACTGGAAGTTGAACACTTGAGAAGGAAAAACATGCCAATAGAGAACCACAGTTTTAAAATATTTGAGGCAGAAAAGTCAGAAAAAGTCAGAGGATTGGGAGTATTTGTAAGCTAAAAGACACAGGCAGGAAACACCCATAAAGCATCTTACAGAATATCAAGGCATTGTATCATACCCTAAGAGCAGTAAGGGACCATTAAAGGGTGTAACAGTGTATGACATAAACAGATTTGCAATTAAAGTAAAGGCAGAAATTGCTTCACTTAGTCCATAAACCCTTCAAAAAGAAGCTGCCAAGAGGTTAAGCCAGTTCATATTGAAAGCACATGACAGTAGCATTTTGGTGGACAGTTAACTACTCTCAGTGGAGGCTGGGGCAGAAAAGGGACTAGCCAGAGTTCCTTGAAAAACAATGCTTCTTCGAACTACTAAGTGAAAGTTTACATTTCTCAGCTGAAAATCTATAGTACATTCCTAAACTTCTACTTTAGCTTATTAAATTTGATTTATATTTAAAGAAGAGTCCAAATTTGTAAGTTCTTATTATGTCATTTCTAAACTAGAAATTGTTGTTGTTGCATGCCAATGAGTTGGAACCAACTCATAGCTGACCTTCCAGCAGATTCCCAGAGGCAGTAAATCACATGGAGGAGATTGCCCATTCTTCTTCCGAGGAGCAGAAAGATATTTTATTGATTTATTGGAGCATACAAAATCTACAATTCCCACAAGTGACAGTTTTGCTTCTCAGCAAGCAGTATTTACTATTATTCTATAGAGGATACTGACCTTTGTTTAACCATCTCTAGTGGCCATATAGTCCTTAGCATATCGTACTGCCAACCAAAAGGCAGTATATCTTGGAAGGTTCAAATTCGCCAGCTTCACCAAGAGATAAATATGAACAGTTTCCTCCTTTTGACAATATAGCTTCAGAAACTTAACACAGGGTTAGGGTTGCTATCAATCAGAGTTGACTTTTGGCACTCTGAGTTTTTCAAAACCTTTCTTTATAAGGTGACAAGCTGAGGCTATGGTAAATGCTAAATCTTCACCCAATTCCTGTCACAATGACAGAGGCACTTAAAAAAAATACAATCTTTCATCTCCTGTAAAGCAAAATATAAGTACATTAGTGGGTCAGAGGGCATTTTGGTGAAAAGTTGTGCTGCCAACCCAAAGGCATGCAGTTCAAATCCACCAACTGCTACACAGGAGAAAGATGGGTAATTTCTTCCTGTACAATTTATGGCCTCTGAAAATCCATTGGAGGACAAGCTAAAAATTAGTTGCAACTCAACAACATACAACCACAGCAATGTGTCAGAAGCTTCGAAATATTTACAAGAGTTGCAAAGTATCTGGAGTTGAAAGATTCCCATCCAATGGGAAACATCATGAGAGATAAAAGAATCCAAAGAAAACTAGACCTAAAAAATAGGTATGATTGCCAACTAAATCCCAGGAAATCTCCTATAACAACTTGTAATGAGGGATAACTTACAATCTTCAAGAAAGAAATGTCTTTTGTAAAGCATGAAGAAAAGACCAACAAATGTGGGTTTATAACCAAAACTTTGAGGCAAAACAAAGTTGTCCTATACTCTAAATATAAACAATAGCAAGGGCAAAAAAATAAGTAATGTTCTGGCAGCATGCAAAGTACAGAAAAGTTTAACACTTTCAATATAAAAAAATTTTTACATAAAAGATGAAGACAAGAAAAATCACAGTAACATAAGGACAGCCAAAATGGCAAGTAGTAAAATAATACAAATGATGATGCATCTCTTTTGGTTTTTGTTTTACTGCCCAACGTAACTAATGTTCAAGAGAATTTTAAATAAAACAATGGAATTTTTTCTTTTTATTTTTTTAACTAAGCAATTTAGCAAAGAGAACATTGCCCAGTGTTGACAAGAGTACAGAAAAAGCAGACAAACTACCTCATGAAAATGCAACATTTTAGAAGTAAAATCTAGAAATAAACACTACGTCTTGTGAATTTTATACACTTTAATTCATAGATTCAAGCTTGAAGAATTAACTAAACAAATGTGTGTATTATATATGTTCTTTGGAACTTTATTTATAATATTAATTCAAGAAACTACCTAAATGTCTACAAATGAGACTTGGGTAAGTAAATAGTAATAAATTTATATAGTGTAATGCTATGATGGCAGTAGAGATAATTAGAAAGCTGTTTGTAGAAGGGTAAGAGGAAAAACTGTGTCCTATAACTATATACAAGCAGTTCCAGTCCCCATGTTATATACCTCTAACGTATTGATATCTCTTACTTGGCCTTTCATGGAGGTCTTTGAACTGTTCCTCTCAAAGAAACAGACAAAAACCCAGACCTGAATTCTTACAATTTGAGTAATCCATTATTTTTTTTTGTATTTTTTTTTTTAAATTTAG
>NW_006399897.1:5152765-5154268 GCF_000299155.1 Elephantulus edwardii | reverse complement strand
TCTGTGTTTCATTGATTATGCAAAGGTATTTGACTGTGTGGATCATAACAAACTGTGGCTGACTCTGAGAAGAATGAGAATACCAGAACATTTAATCGTGTTAATGCAAAACCTGTACTTGGACCAAGAGGCAGTCATCAGAACAGAGTAGGGTAACACGGCATGGTTCAAAATTGGGCAGGGTGTACGTCAGGGATGTGTCCTACCTCCATACCTTTTCAACCTGTATGCCAAGCAGACTATCTGAGAGGCTGGGCTCTATGAGGAGAAGTGTGGGGTCAGGGTTGGTGGAAGATCTATTAACAGTCTGTGTTATGCAGATGACACAACCCTGCTTGCTGAAACTGAGGAGGACCTGAAGCGCTTGCTGCGGAGGATCAAGGACTGCAGCCTTCAGTATGGACTGAGGCTCAATGTCAAGAAGACAAAAGATCCTCACAAAGATTGGCAGCATCAGCTTGGATGGCAAAGAGATTGAGATTGTTCACAGCTTCAGTTTGCTCAGCTCCATGGTCAACACTCTTGGCACCAGCAGCCAGGAAATAAAAAAACGTATTGTGATGGGAAAGTCTGCTGTTAGTGATCTCTCTAAAGTACTGAAGAATGACGGTGTCTCTCTGGAGACTAAGGTGTGTCTGCTACAGGCCATAGTCTTTGCTATCACTTGTTATGCATTAGAGAGTTGGACAATGACTAGGGAGGATAGAAGGATAATTGATGCCTTTGAGCTGTAGTGCTGGAGAAGAGTATTGAGGGTACCATGTACTGCTAGGAAAACAAACAGATTCAGCCTGGAGAGGGTTAAACCAGGTTACTCCTTGGAGGCAAGGATTCTGGGGTTTTGTCTGACATACTTTGGACATGTTGTAAGGAAGGGTAGGTCCTTGGGAGGGTGGAGGGACAGACAGCACAGGAGGGGAAGACCCTCTATGAGGTGGATTGATTCAGTGACTGGGGTAATCAGTATGGGTGTGTCAGAGGCAATGTGATTGGCACAGGATAGAGCAGGTTTTAGGGCTGTTGTACATAGGGTTGCTATGAGTCACAAGCGACTCGACGGCACATAACAACAACATATATATATTTCAAGCCAAAGGTGAGTGATTTTTAATTCACAGCCTGAGGGCCTGTCTTTCATTGTTTTTGTTCAGACATTCCTCTAGGTCATATAGCTCTCATGTGTCCACTTGCCATACAGTGGTAACTTGCGGTTGCTGTGAGGTTGAACACTGTGACGCTGATGTGTCAGTGTGATAATCATTGGTTACCCATGGTGGACAGTGTTGGGTGAAACTCCCCAATTAAAACAAGCTTGGAAGCAGGAGCAGCATCCACTTCCATAATAGCTTGCCTATGGAAACCCTATGAACCTAGAGAGAGGATGAGAGACACTCAAGTGTTGAGGACTCTCCTTCATAGGGTCACTATGAGTCACCTGGGACTTGATGGCACTTAACAACAACAATATATACATATTTGTATGTATATGTATTTGCATGTATG
>NW_006399897.1:5145136-5152006 GCF_000299155.1 Elephantulus edwardii | reverse complement strand
TAATAATAATATACTAATAATATGTTTATTACGTATATATAATGATTTTATTACAACAACAAATTGTTTCTCTGCTTAAGTGCCATAGATTGACTCACAATGGTGCCCTGTGCAACAAAATAAAAGCTTGCCTGACCCTAGGCCACCCTCATAATCATTGCTGTTCGTGAACTCATTGTTGCAGCCACCGTTAATTCCTTTTCCCTAAGGTGCTTCCTCTTTTCAGGTGACTCTCTACTTTACCAAGCATGCTGTCATCCTCCAGGTCGACTAACCTCTCTTGATAGCATGCTCACAGATTGTGAGCTGTGTCCACGTCTATGGAGTTTTCTCCTGTACTTTTTGTAAGACATTTTGTCCGTTCTTCTAGCAGTCTTTAGCATCTTCAATATTCTTCCCCAATACCCTGTTTAACAAATATCAATTTGTCTTTCATTTTCCTTTTGTATTTTCCAGCTTTCACATGCATCAGAGGTCATGGAAATGCTATATTAGAACCAATGCATGTTAGCCCTCACATGAACACCCTTGCTCTTTAACACTTCAAAGAGACCCTTGTCAGCAAATTTGTCATTTGATTTCTTGATTTATACTCCCATAGATATTGATTGTTGATACAAATAAAATGAAATCTTTGACTTCAGTTTTTTCTCCATTTGTCATAATGTTTTTTGTATTGTTGCAGTTGTAAAAATTTTTGTTTTCTTTATGCTAAAGTATAATATACTGAGTCACTGTATCAAAAGGAACTGACAGGCACAGAGAAATTTAATGAAACAACATATGAGCAAGAGACTATGGTGATGAAGGAAGAAGTTCAGGTTGCTTTGAAGGAAATAGCAAAAAATAAGCCCCCCGGAGTAGGTGGTATACCAATTGACATATTTCAGCTAACAGATGCTGCCCTCGACATGCTCACCAAGTTGTGCCAAGAAATCTGGAGAACAACCACTTGGCCAACTGACTGGAAGAGATCTATATTTGTTCCCATCCCAAAGAGGGGTGACCCAACAGAGTGTGGAAACTATAGAACAATATCGTTGATTTCAAATGCAAGCAAGATTCTACTGAAGATTATCCAAAAACGAGTGGGACAGTACATCTGCAGAGAACTGCCAGAAGTCCAGGCTGGGTTTAGAAGGGGTTGTGGTTCTAGGGATATCTGAAACTGACAATGATATCCCTCATTCCAAGCCTCTTCTGAATTAAGCTTGAAGTTCTCTGCTTGTGTACTAGTCCATTTAGATTTGAATCATCTTCAGCAAGAATGTATGTAAATGTAATATTAGTGGTATTGTTTGATAATTCTCATAATTTGTTGCCATTATTTTCCTTTGGAATGAGCACAAATATGGCTCTCTTCCAGCCATTTAGCTAGATACATGTCTTCTAAACTCTTGGCACAGACATATGAGAATATCCAGTGCTTAATCCTTTTGTTGAAACAACTCAATTGTTAATACACAAATTCCTGGAGTGTTGTTTTTCACCAATGCTATCAGTGCACATTGGACTTCTTCATTTAGTACCATTGATTTAGCTCTTTGATCATAGTCTTCCACCTGGAATGATTGAGCAACTACTATTTCTTTTGGTACAATGAATCTACATATTCTTTCCACCTTCTCTTGATACTCATTGTGTCTCTTAATAGTTTGCCCATACATTCAATCCTTCAGTATTACAATTTGAGGGTGAACTTAATTCTTTCAGTTCTTGCACCTCCAGGAATTTTAATGAATTCTTCTTTTCTGCCTTTCTACCTTCAGGATTTTGCACCTTTCCTTGTACTCTTTTGCTTTATCTCTTCACGCTGCCTTTTGAAATCTTCTGCTTATCTTACTTATTTCCTCATTACTTTTTTCCTTTAGCTTCTCTACATTCTAGAGGAAATTTCAGAGTCTCTTCTGACTTCCATGTTAGTCTTTCTTTCTTGTCTTTTTAATAACCTTTGCTTTCTTCATGTATGAGATGCTTGATGTCATTCCACAGCTCATCTGTTCTATCATTATATTTCAAAGAATCTAATTTATTCATAAAATAGTCTCTAAATTCAGGTGGAATATATTAAAGTTTATGTTTTTGACTCTCTTTGGAATTCCCTCCCCTCCAACTTCAACTTGAATTTGTGTAGAAACAGTGGATAACGTCAGTGCCTGGTCTTTCTGATTGAGGTTATTGAGCTTCTTTAAACTGTCTTTCCCTCCAAGATATATTTGAATTGATTCGTGTATACTCTTACCAAGGAGGTCTACATGTAGATTAGAGTAACAGTTGTATTAACAGATCTTCCTTGCATACATAAGAACAACAAGTGTTGAATTTAAGGGTAAATCTTGAAAGGTTCTTCTAGACAATAAATGAGACAGAATTCCTCTTCAGTCTGTCATTTTTGGCTTGAGAGTATATGATTTCCTGATTCAAAATGGGCAGTAGCAGTCCATTTTTGTTCACTGCTATCTAGAGAGGGTGCTCTGGTGGCTTAGTGTTGCCAATGCAATGGTACATGGTATGAATCCACCAGCTACTCCATGGGAGAAAAGATGGCAAACTTCTTTCATATGATTTACTGCCCATAAAAAAACCCTGGAGGGTCAACTGTGGGTCAGTTTTGCCACAATGGCTCACAATAACAACATCTAGAGAGATGATGCTAAAAGAAACTCTTGAGATAAAAATTTACCAAAAATAGAGCAGTTGCTAAAAATACGGTCCATAACACTTTCAACTTTAGTCTCTTTCAGTCCATCACCCAATATACAATTATGAATCTAATCTACTATCTCCATTCTCTTCTGTGTCACAACTTATATGAAAACTTCAAAGCACTACACTATGTGAAACAGAAATAAATGGCCTCATTTTGTTGGGTTATGTTTGGTCATGATTTGCACTGACAACAGGAAAAGAAGACACTGTAAGAATATTCACACGACTGAAATAAAAAGCTTAGTTGCCATAGAATTAATTCCTCCTCATTGTGACACACAAGTATTTGGGTAGGACTTTTCCTCATAGAATTTTCAGTGCTTTAATTTTTCTTTCTCTTTTTTGTTTTTATTATTATTTTTAGCAAATGTTAATTTAACTCACCTACAGAACTGGTCTGGTTCCTGGAAATATAGACAGGATTTAAATGTACCAGTGACATTTTTCAAAAGTAGATCACCAGTTCTTTCTTCCAAGTCACCCCTGAGTGTACTTGAAGCTCCAGTGCATAGGTTAGCAGTTTGAAAATTATAGCCATTTGCAGTATCCAGATAGGAGGACAGTATTATTTCCTTAGGGTCCCTGAGTAGCTTGCTGTCCACGAAAATAACAGTGTAGGGATTTCATTTACTTAATTATATATATTCTATTCTTTCCTCAACTCTGAGCTTCTTAAATGAAGGAGTTATATCTTACTTATTCTGCTTCACTCTCTGTGCCTAGCAAACAGCCTATCAATAATTGAAGAATGAATGATTGAAATGTTCTGATATCAAGCTAGTACAAATTACTTGAAAAGGTAAGAGAACATGGCTTTTCAATTACTGTCCATTTATAATCTTTTCACCAAAAAAAATACAGGATAGAACCTAATAAGGAAATATATTCAGGACTTTATTGAGTCCTAGAAACGTGAAATGTGTCAAGAAGCCAGGTGTTTGTCGTGGACTTTCAATCTGGCTTTCTAGCCATTGACTCACCAAAGGATTGGAATGTTGTTACATGAAGTCCAGCTGGCTCCTGTTCATAGTAACTTTGTGTATAACAGAAAGAAAACCTGACAAGGTATGGACAAAGTTAATAAGGGGGTTGGCCAATTTTGCCATCCTGTTAGGCTTAAACTGAGTGGACTTAGAGGTGGAAAGTGGGAATTTCAATAACAATGAGAAAGAAGAACCAGGGAGTGTAGTGTGTCCTACACTAAGTATCAACTAGAGAGAAAGCTTTCTCACTAGAAAGATTGACTGACGCCAAGATATGGAAGCCCAGATAGCAGTACAGATGATTACGGCAGGAACAGTGGTAGGAGTAGGGGTGGCAGACATGGTAGAAGTGTCAGAGAAGCAACAAGAGAACAGTGTGAGAGAGCTGAGATAGGACCACCAAGCCATGGGAATAGAGCCAGCATTTTTAAGCTTAGTCTTCCTGGTGGAGTAAGAGCAGCACTGAATTGACAGAGTTAAAAAAGCTTTGTAACACTTAGCCAAGTGAGATGGAAGCCAAAGACACAAAGCTGAGAGACAAAGAGAGACATAAGAAGTGGCACTCTCAACTGAAAGATCTGTTTCCTGAGTGTCTCTAACCTGAATCATAGCCTATCACTTCCTTAAGAAACTTCATAATCGTGCATCCATTCTGGAAGACAATTTGACGCTTTCTCAAAAAGCTGAACATGGAAATTCCATATGCCCCAGCTATTCCACTACTAATATACCCAGAGAATATGAGAACTGAGGCACAAACTGAGATTTGTACACCAATATTCATAGCAACATTATTCACCATCACAAGAACATAGAAACAGCCCAAATGTCCAACCACAAACAAATGGATTGAGAAATTTTGGTACATTCACACAATGGAATACTATACAGCATGCGGGAGTGATAATTTGGAAATTATTACCTAACTTGGGAGGGATTGGAGAGCATTATGCTGAATGAACCAACTCAGTCCCACAAGGATAAATATTGTTTGAAACCATTATTAATAGAATGAGTATAGGATCCAGGAGGAGTGGGAAAGCAAAGGGATGTGGATGTGCAGGGGGAAGGGCAATTAATTATTGGGTTGTACAATTTGATGGGTAGGGGGTGAGAGAAATTGAAAGAAATTGTTCAAATTTGTATTCAAAATTTTGTAAATAAACTAGTGGGGGGGAAAGAAACTTCATAATCATGAGTATGGTGTGTGAGTTCTGTGGGCCATTGCAATGAATTCTTGAGCCTTGTAAAGAAATTGGGGAGTTATGACAGCATAATCAGTAGGGAGTTTTGCCATTAACCCAAAGGCTTGTCTCTGGTGGTTTGACTCCACTGGTGGCTCCATGGGAAAGATAAGCAATTTCCTCCCATGCAATTGACAATCTTGGAAACATGCTGGAGGACCAGCTAAAAGTTGGCTTTCACTTGACTTCAATGAGAGAGAGAAAGAAATTGTACAAATGTTAGTGAGAGTCATGGGAGAGTGGTGTAGGTTATCGTGGGAGGGACTATATCTGGTCTCACAGAATTTGTTTTAGTGCTGTTGCTGATGCTCTTGACAGGGATTCTTGTCACTTATTAAATTAGTGCAGATCAGATCTTGTTGCTCCTATGCCCACTGCACTGTTTTTATACTAGGAAGCACATACAGGAAATGATTTAGATTGGGAACAAATAAATGTGCATCATATTTCTCTATTACCTTTCATCGCAGCTTTCATGTTAATAACACTATAAATGATGGAAAGGCAATTCAGTCTTTTGGATTAAATATATTTACATAGAATAGAGTGACGATGAGGTAGTGAATTGATCTGTGAAGTAAAATGCAAGCGGGAAAAGGTGTCAATTAATTAAAGAGAGAACTGAATCATCTCTCCAGAAGTTAGGAGAAAATTTATCTGCAATAGCAAATACGTGTGGGGGAGGGCTGTTGAGTGATCATGAATATGGTAAGGCCAAGAAATGGACTCTCTAATCCAAAAACAACCAGTAATTCAAATTTCTGTAAAAGAAAAAGAGACTTTCACTATATAATTTTTTGAAAGAGTAAGCTTATTATCATAAAATTGTTGGTCTAACTGAATGCTTAATTTTCATAACAAGGGCCAAATTATCATTTCACACGCAATAGTAGGTCTCTGTACAAAGCGGTAGAGACGGATGGTCACCCAAGACACTCACTTTGTCTCCAGGGCAATTTGAACAATGACCACTAATGTCTTTAGTCTGAAAGGAAATAAGGAATCATGTGACCCAAATATATTAATCATGGCATAGCCTTAATAGTAGTTTCTCTATGTCCAAGGAAAAACAGGGCTCAGATATTTATAGGTTGTTGCCCATGACTTAGCAGTACATCAGCACTTCCACTGCAGCCCACTAACAGTTTTCACTCATCTCAGCTGGCATAGGTGAAATATCACAGCAATTATAAAACTCGAGATGCGGGTGGAAGAACTTTAGGAATGGATCCAGTAAATTGCTTCCATTTTTCAACTCTTCCTGAGAGGAGAGGCAGAAACAGAGAGAGGTAAAAAATAAAGCAAATGAGCATGCCTAATACAGGCTGGTTATTCAACGTATGTACATATATAAATATATTAAGCTTCCCTTTTGTGCCTTAGAGAGAAAAAGAGCAGCAATCAGCAATTCAGGGATGAACAAATAGATTAAAGTGAACATCATATATGTCTCAGAGGGACTCACACTAACATCTTTATTCTTGCTTAGCTACTCTCTACTCCACACTGTGTAATGGAATATATTTTATTAAAAACATTTTTTTTACCTGAAGATCCTGTCAACTAACTAACAGAACAAAAAGCAAAGAAACAGAGAATCTTCTTTGTGTGCCAAAAATATAAACCAGTTAAGCATTTTTGTTTATCTTATTTAATAGCAGGAAGCAGAAAGAAATGTGCTTGATTCTCCCCTTGTAACATTAAACAGCATTTTTGCTTCATTGGTGGACTTTGTCTTTAGTATTCCAAAGGAGTCTGCTCATCAGAAATAAAGTTTATATTAAAAGGAAGGAATTTGGAGTTTTACGATTTTAATTTGGGGTTTTACGATATGAAGCTTCTTTATCATCACTACAACATTCAAACCACTTGATCTTATTTTTACCTAGATCACACAGTTTTTGGAACACATTGATTAAAGAATAGTATCATAT
>NW_006399897.1:5108107-5145015 GCF_000299155.1 Elephantulus edwardii | reverse complement strand
AAAAAAAACACAAAAACAACCTTGTAGAGCTTTCTTCAACAGGAATAGGAAAATAAATGACTTATGTTTTTGGTTTTAGGATTTTCCTTTCAATTTCTGCATGTTAGGCTATGGCAGTGAATTATAATTCCAAATTTAATTGTTTTACTAGTATTTATCCAAGTTATCAAACAGCTATAAGTTATCAGAAGGATAAACACAGAAATAGACAAAAATATTTTCCAGAGCTTTCACATTATGTAAGAGCATTATTTCATAAATGTGCTATTTGTGGCATTTCCCTCCTATTCTCTTAACCAAACTTGAGTCTCTCAAAATATACTCAGCTGCCCTGAAAAAGTTTGTGTTCTTTCTCATACAACTTAAAATTACTAGAATAAAACTTACCGTACATCTAGACTTTTTAAGTAATCAGCTTAAAGAGTTTTTTAGCAGATTGCTAACAACCATAATGGCAGCTTCCTTCCTGGTTTATTCTTCCTACTTCATACAATGATAGTATCTATCATGCAGTAGGCTCGGTTCCTTACCTCCTTGCTACTTCTCACAGTAACATGTAATGTCAGATCCTATTATAAGTCATATCAAACAGAAATTCTGAAAGGTATCTTTTGGGTTACTTTTGTTCTCGTAGATATGAAATCTGTAATTTTTATATGACCTGCCTAGAGTAAGTGCTATTATCTTTCCTCCTAATTTCCTTCCCAATTTATGTACTGCTCACTTTTTTTCTAGTCAGTCTTCTGTCAGTACTAAAATTGTGAACATATTTGTGCCTCTTTTTCCATTTTCTAATGCTTATCTTTCTTCCCTTTGTACCAAACTTTCCTAGATGCCTTGGACCCCAGCTGATGCGGTGATAAAATACTGGGCTTCTAACAAAAAGATCAGTGATTTGAATTCACCCATTGGTCTGTGATGGGAAGAAAAGGCAACGTTCTTTAAAACTTAGAGCATTTCTATTACTTTGAACTATGTGTCTGTACCAATACCTTGTTTTGGTTACTACAGATTATATACAAACCAATAAAATTTTTTAATAAAATTTTATTTTAATTGTCATTTTAACCAACATTTACAGAAAAGTTAGATTTTCATTCATTCATTATTGCATATTTTACTCCCTCGCCCTCTCTTCCCTCTCTCCAAGCTGACTTTTTCTCCCACTAGTTTATTTACAAAATTCTAATACAAATTCCAACAAAGTCTTTCCATTTCCCTCAAGCCCCTGCCCATCAAATTGTACAACATAATGATTAATCTCCCTTCCCCCTGTATACCCATATCCCTCTGCTTCCAGCCTCTCCCACCCCTCCTGGATCTTTATACTCATTCTACAATAACGGTCTTATACAATATTTATCCTTGTGGAACTAAGTTAGTTCACTTAGCATAATGTGCTCCAGTCCCTCCTAAGTTAGGTAAAAATTTACAGTTATTGCTCCGGCATGCTGCATAGTATTCCATTTTGTGAATGTACCATAATTTCTCAATCCATTCATTTGTGGTTGGACATTGGAGCTGTTTCCATGTTCTTGCAATGATGAATAATGCTGCTATGAACATTGGTGTACAAATCTCAGTTTATGCCTCAGCTCTCATATTCTCAGGCTATATTCCAAGTGGTGGGTCATATGGAATTTCTATGTTCAGCTTTTTGAGGGAGCGCCAAACTGCCTTCCAGAATGGTTGCAGCATTTCACAATTCCACCAACAATGTATAAGAGTTCCTTTCTCTCCACAACCTCTCTATCATCTATTACTTGCTGCCCTAATAAACTTTGTCACTCTTACTGGAGTGAGATGGTACATCATTGTGGTTTTGATTTGCATCTCTCTTATTGCCAGTGATTTGGAGCATTTCTTCATGTGTCTGTTTGCCATTTGAATATCTTCTTCTGTGAAAATTCTTCCCGTATCTTTTGCCCATTTTGTAATTGCGTTATAAGTCTTTTTCTTGTGGAGTCTCAGGAGTATTCTATAAACTTTTGTTATAAACTCTTGTCTGAGGTGGTATTACCAAATGTTTGTTCCAAGTCTGTAGGTCTCCTTTTCACCCTGTTGGGAAAATTTTTTGATGTGCACAGAGATTTAATCTTCATAAGGTCCCATGCATCAATTTTATCCTCTTTAGATTGTGCATTTCTGATTGTATTTGACAGTCTCTTTTTACCTTGGACTAGTGCTTCTAAGCTTGAGCCCAGTTTGTCTCTTATGAATGTTCTGGTTTGGGGCTTTACTGCTAGGTGTCTGATCCACCTTGAGTTGATTTTTTGTCTATGGTGTGAGATGTGGATCCTGGTTCAGCTCTCAGCGGGCAGAAGTCCAGTTTTGCCAGCACCATTCGTTGAAGATGTTTTCATTTCCCCATTTGAAATCTTTGATTTCTTTGTCAAATATCAGTTGACCATAGATAGCTGGATCTATTTCTGGGTTCTCAATTCTGTTTCATTAGTCTATGTGGCTGTCATTGTACCAGTATCATGCTGTTTTGGCTACCACTGCTGTGTAGTAGGTTTTGAAGTTAGGGAGTGCTATGCCTCCAACCTGATTTTTGTTTCTCAGAAGTGTTTTGCTTATTTGTGGTTTCCTGTCTCTCCAAATAAATTTGATAATTTCCCTTTCAATCTCCTTGAAAAATGAGGAGTGGCAATCTCTTCTTGTACCAGTCAGATCCTATTTGACAGTACACACACACAAAAATAATGTTCTTGTTGTTATGTGCCACTTGCAACTCATAGCGACCCTATGGACAACAGCCCTAAAGCCTGCTCTATCCTGTGCCAATCACATTGCCTCTGACACACCCATCCCAATTACCCCAGTCACTGAATCAATCCACCTCATAGAGGTTCTTCCCCTCCTGCGCTGTCCCTCCACCCTCCCAAGCATGATGTCCCTCTCCAAGGACCTGTCCCTCTTTACAACATGTCCAAAGTATGTAAGACAAAGCCCCAGAATCCTTGCCTCTAAAGAGCAGCCCAGTTTAACCCTCTCCAGGATGAATCTGTTTGTTTTCTTGGCAGTCCATGATTCACTCAATACTCTTCTCCAGCACCACAGCTCAAAGGCATCCATTCTCCGTCTATCCTCCCTAGTCATTGTCCAACTCTCTGATGCATAACAAGCACTTGCAAAGACCATAGCCTGTATCAGGTTCACCTTAGTCTCCAGAGTGACACCATTGCTCTTCAGTACCCTGGAGAGGTCCCTAACAGCAGACTTTCCTGTAGCAATACATTTTGTTTAATTCCTGGCTACTGGTGCCAAGAGTGTTGACTGTGGAACAAAGCAGACTAAAGTTGTTGACAATCTCAATCTCTTCACCATCCATCCTGATGCTGCCAATTGGTCCAGTGGTGAGAATCTTTGTCTTCTTGACATTGAGCTTCAATCCATACTGAAGGTTGTAGTCCTTCACCCTCTGCAGCAAGCATTTCAGGTCATCCTCAGTTTCAGCAAGCAGGGTTGTATCAAAAAAATAATAAAAGAATAAAATTTTATTAAAACAATTTTAAAGCTTAGAACATAATATGAACACTTCTACTCTGTTCTATTGAGTCAGAATTGACCTGACTAAAATTTTCACTTGAATTTCCTACATATTTAAACTCTGAAGAAATTTAGTTTTTCTGAACTCTTATTGCATTTTGGGACCAAACTATGCAACACAGGGCTCAGTAATTGCCTTCCCACTACGTGTTTAGTTGAACTAGAGAGGAAACCCCTGAAAGTCACAGACCAGGAACTTTCCATCATTGCATTCCCTACAGTGTGCAGGACAACACAAACAAGTTGCCCTACAGTAGTGTAGAGTGGTATACAGTGGGGCACAGCCTCAAAAAGCAAATAGGATATCTTACTGTTTAGAAGATGTATTCTATTGCTTAATGATTAAAAACACTCAAATGTTCTATTAACATCTCTGTGATCCCCTATGAATATTTTATTTCACTCATGCCTCAACTGTATTACTATGAATTAAATTTATAGTAGCCCAATCAAAGGTGTCAGGAAGAACCATAGACATATGACTCATACTGATATAACTTAAACCCTAACCCAAGGCTGCGGAGTTGATCTCCACTCATACATAAACAAAGAGCTCAATGTCCTATTCCTGTTCCAGGTATGTAGGGAGTGCCTCTTTTATTAAGGCCTTTTACTAGCTTGGTGGCAGAAAAGAAATCTCATACTTAAAACTGGAAAGAAAAAAAGCTTTAACTATAGTATTATAATGTATTTGATTTCTTGTGACATTCTTTTATTTCTTGCTACATTGTGTTTTTGAATCTTTTTTTAAAAACAAAGCAAGAAGAACAACAAAAAAAAATAACAAAATAGGTAGTGACTCTGCACACTAAAAAAACGAAAAAGTCTCATAATAAAAAGTTAACCAACCTTCTTACAATTTGGAAAACATCACTATTTGAAGCAAACACAAATTTGAAAACTGCTTTAAAATAGTTTAATTTGCTATTGACCTTTTAGGAATAAGAAGATACATTCTGTGCCAACTATTATATACATATGCCCCACATTACTAGTAATCCATATTTTTTGAGCACAGAACTTGAGGAATGGTCTTCAGATAATCACTTTTGTGCAACAGGAGTCATCTGGAAAAGTCTGAAGGCATTTTCTGGTTGTTCTAATTCAGAGATGAGGGTAGTACCTCTGATATCTAATAGGTGAAGGCTTAAGATGATGTTAAACATCCTATAATTAACACAAAATTTCCCTTCCCCCAGCTTAAAATGTCAGTAGGTTGAAAACCGTCTGAGAGTTGAATGAGTTGAACTATCCTGTTTCCCCTTCCTTCATTCTTTTCCCTTCTTTCTTTGTTGTTGAGTTGAAACTGGCTCATCATCGGCTGTCCAGTGGGTTTTCAGAGGCTGTAAATTGCACCAGAGATTGCCCCTTTTTCTCACATAGGGCAACAGGTAGAGTAATTGAGCTGGCAGTGTAATACCTTACCACTAACAAGTTTTTCCTCTTATTATTGTGTACTGTCAACTCGGGACCAATCCATAGCTGACCCTCCAGGTTTTCAGAGGCAGTTCTTTTCAAGGGAGGAGATCGCCCTTCTTTCTTCTGAGGAGCATCTGGAGGATTCGAACTGTGTGCACTCAGCACTGCAGTGCAGATTCTTACCACTAGGCCACCAGAGCCCCCTAAGACAACACTACACTTCAATTTTATGAAGTCTATAATTGCTTCCTTCTTACTGTCCCCACATTTCACAACGCTGGCTAAACAGCCTGCAGGTTAGAGTCTTATCATCTAAATTAGATTCAGGATTCACTTCTTTCTCCCTGCTTGTTCTACGACATGGTGAGTCATTTGACACAGTGATTTCTGGAATTTCATTTGAATAATGAGTACAATTACAGTTCTTAGCTAAGGTGCCATAGTTTATTATTCTTATTGACTACAATATGTTCAGATCTGCTTATGGTGCATTGATGAGGAGTGGTTCTGAGAGTGGAGGCAGGCTGGGCATGGGACTAAACATGTCCCAGTGGAGCCAAATTCCTAGATGTGATTTTTTTTTTCCTAACATGATCTTTGGAACTATTACCACAAGACTGGGTAACTAAACTAACTCATTAACTCATTACTGTTGAATTGGAACTGACTCCTAGTTGACCCTCCAGCAGGGTTTCCAAGGCTGTATAAATGACAAAGGAGGGGATTGCCCATCTTTCTTCTTCAGAGCATCTAATAGGTACAAACAGCTCCCTGTTGGGCTGACAGCACAATGCTATATACACTAGGTCACAAGAGCTCCCTGGGACTATCCATATGTAAAGTGCTTGTCCCCATCAGGGGAATGAATGTATAATTTGTTAATAATGTCAATAAGCAAATGACAACTTTAGAGTTGTTGCTGCTATGTGCCATAGAGTTGAGTATGACTCTTAATGACCCTATAAATAATGAATATGAAGCAGTCCTTATATTATGCCATTCTCATCATCTCTGATATCCTTAATCTTACTGATACAGTCACTCTGCGAATCCATCCATTAAAGGTCTTCCTCTCTAACACTGTTCCTCCATCTTTCCAAGTACAATGTCCTTTTCTAAAGACTGGGCCCTCTTAATAACATGCACAAAGTATGTGAGATGAAATTTCACCATTGTTGCTTCCCAGAAGCACCCTGGTTGCACTTTCTCCAAGACATATTTGTTTGTTCTTTTGGAAGTTCATGCAAAATTCTGTAATCTTCTCCAATACTTAAGCTCAAAGGCATCGATTCTTCTACTGTCATCCTTAGGCATTGTCCAAATTTCCAGTGCATAGTAAGTAATGGAAAAGATCATTACTTGGATCAGATCCACCTTAGTCTTTAATTTGACATCATTGCTCTTCAGAACTTTGGTGAGGTCTTTGACAGCAAAGTTTCTCGCTGTAACATGTCTTTTTATTTCTTGACTGCTGGTACCAGTATAACATGATGTTGTCTATTGGTTTAGAGGTGGGGATTTTGTGTTTTTGATGCTAAAATATAATGCATATTGATGACTGTAGTCATTGATATTCCATAACAAATATTTCAAGTCCTTACTTTTAGCAAGCAAGATTGTATCGCTTGTATAATGAAGGTTGTTGATGATCTTCCTTCAATCCTGATATCACATTCTTTTTCATGAAGTCGAACTTCTCAAATTTGCTCAGCATACTGATCTAATAGGTATGAAGAAAGGATACAACCCTGATGCACATCTTTATTTTATGTGCATTCAGTGTTTCCCTATTCAGACAACAGTTTCTTGGTCTAGGTATAGGTTTGGCATAAACACAGTAAAGTAGTCTGGGATTCCCATTCTTTTCAACGTTAGCGAAAATTTGTTATAATTCCCACAGCCAAATGCTCTTACATAGTCAATAAAACACAAATGGACAGCCTTCTGGTATCCTCTGTTTTTAGCCAAGATCCATCTGATATAAAAAAAAATTATATTCCTGGTGCTATGATCTCTTCTAAATCGAGTTTGAATTCCTACGAGATCTCTGTCAATGTACTATTCTAACAGTTTTTAATTCAGCTTTAGCAAGATTTTACTTGCATGAGATGATAATAATATTGTTCAATAATTTCTACATCTTATTGGCTGACCTTTTTTGAAAATGGGAACAAAAATGAATCTCTTTCCATCAGGTAGCCATCTTCTGGATTTTTGTCATAGCCTGATGATCACACTGAGGGCTGCATCTGTTTGTTGGAACATGTCTGATTCCTCTTCAGATAAACCTTTAGAATAACTCTTTAGGGTTACACAAATAATATATGTAGAAAACTACCATGGAACTGGTGAGTTTTACCATCCTGTCACACTTAAACTGAGCTATCACAGAGTTTGAAAGTGGAGGTGTTGTTACTATTAAAAAAGAAGAGTCAAATATCTCAGTCACAAATATTGCAAAGGGCCACTATTGTAAAACAAGACTGACATTGGGGTTGAGGGAAGACAGAGAAGAAGGGGAGGAATGATATATATTGCACTGCAACAGATGAAGGAGAGAACTGTTTAAGAGGGATATATGATTAGGTATTATTGTCACGACAGGAGTCCAGAATGAAGGCTGCACAGTGCAGTGGACTTGGGGGGAGGGATTGCATAGCAATGAAAGAGTCTTACTTTTACTCATCAAGGAGGAAAGTGAATTGGGGGGGCAGAGAGAAAAGTGTCACAATGAATGACTGGAAACACTAAATCTCTGTAAACTTTGATTAAAATTAATTTTTTTTAAAAAAAAAAAGAGTCAGACAGAACAACATGTCGATTAGATCTGAAATCCCTGAGCCAACTGGAAAGGAAGAGCTGTATCACCAGAGGGATGATAAGAGACCTCAGGTGGGTGAGATGGTAGCAATGGAGGCACAAGCAGAAAAAAAGATTTGTATGAGACAGATGTGTGGGGTCTGAACACAAGAGTGAGAAAGCTGACTGTTTGCTACTAGCTGCTTTCAGAGAGCGGGATTTGCCTCTTCGCAGAGCTAGAGCTGAGCACTTTTGGACACTAGCTTGTGGCAAAGTGGAATGGTTCTGCTTGTCCTTCAAAAATTACAGAATTAAAAGAGATTTGTGACACCTCCTGAAGCATGGAAGAGACCACAGCTGCCAGGCAGAGGGTTAGAAACAGGAGCCTGCTTCAGCAAAGCTAAACAGCTTTGTAAGACTGCCACAGGCATGACAGAGAACAGGCCAGGAGACAAAAGGTCAGAAGGAGAGAGGCTTGTTTTGACATAAGAAAAAACCACTCTGATTGGAGAACTCTATCTTGAGTTGTACTTGATTTCAAATTGTATCCTAATACACCCCTTAATCATGAGTATTGTCTGGGAGCCCTATGTGGTCATTGTAACTAATTATCAAACTCTGAAAAGAAGCAGTGTGTGCTGTGAGGAGAACCCTTGGTGTTAGAAAAGGTTTATAATCGAGACCTGGCTCCTTAGAATCAGTTTTGTAATGTTGACAATAATTGGGATTCTTTCCTTTTATGATGTTAGTAGAGATCGTGCTGCCCTTGTTCTCCCACAACTTTCACACTGTTCTTTACTAATTATATATATAAAACAGCTTCTAAAATACTAAAACAAAAATCTTCCTAACAGGACCAATAAGCAACATCATGATAAATAGAGAAAAGAGTGAAGATATCAATGATTTAATTTTCTTTTAATCCATAATCAGCACCCATGGAAACAGCAGTCAAGAAGTCAAAAAAACCACTAGGTGTATCTTCTGTCGGTGCTAAAGAGCAAGGATGTCAGTTTAAGGCTATTCGTGCCCTTGGTCCAAGTCATGGTATTTTTAAATTGCTTCCTATTCCAGTGAAAGTTGAGCAAGAAATAAAGAAGGCCTTTGAATTGAGCTGTCACTGAGGAACATTGAATATATCACAGATTGAAAAAAAAAAAAGACAATCCATTTTGGGCAAAATACAACTAGAGTGCTACTTAGAAGCAAGGATGGCATGATTTAACTTCATTATCTATAGCCATGTTATAATGAGGGGTCAGACTCGAGAGAAGGAAAGCACGGTCAGAAAAGCAGAGGGCCAAAAAAGTGAGGAAGACTCTCAAGGAGATGAAATGGCACAGTGACGGCAAAAAATGGGCTTAATTAAGCACAGCAGGGATTGTGAATGTTATGCAGAATCAGGCAGAGTTTTGTGCTATTATATTTGGGGTTGTGATGAGTCAGTACCAACTCAAGGACACCTAAAAACAACAAAGGATTTTCATGCATAAAATGGCTCTAAAATTCTTCTCTCTATATAATCCCTTGCTACAAAACAATAAACTGCAAAGTTTTTTCAGTGGCTCAACCCCATTAGCTATTCTATGAGAAAAGATGCGACAGTCTACTTTCAAAAAGTTGTGAGCTTGAGTTGTTGTGCTCTGTTATATAGGGTAGCTGTGAGTTGAAATTAATTCAACAACAATGGATTTACGCACTGTGGTATCAGGGGTTTATAGTTAAAAATGGCTTTCCTAGCCATTGACTTTGACTTTGCCATGTGAATGGGCAGTAATAGGAGAGCAGAATGTGTTAGACTAGCCACAAGGGGACTGGCTAGCCTTGTCATTAAATTGAGCAGATTCAGTGGCAGGTTTTGAGAATCTCACCACTTAAAAGAGGAAGCAAGAGAATTCAGTGTGCCAGCCAGACCCACAGTGGAGCAGGAGCAGCTGCAGCAGAGAACGAGACACCTGCTGTAAGACAGAGCTGATCTTGGGACTGTTATTCCACAGAACTAAGAGCCTTTGCCCAAGTGCTTTTAGAAGACTTGTGGGGAGAGTCACAATTCACAGGACTAAGAACATTGTAACACTTACCTAAAGCTGGGAGGCTGAAGGCCAAGGTGCCTGCAAGCACATTTCAGAAGCTGTCCTGAGTGATTATCTTTGGTACCAACTTGAATGATAGGTCTTGTTGATTTAACTTTATAGGATATTATCTGGCAATGTTTTGTTTTCTTATACATAGGTGATAAATTCAGCACCAACTCAAGGATACCTAACAACAACAAAGTATTTCCATGCATATAATGACTTCTGAAGTTCTTTTCTATATATAATTCCTTGTGGCACAACAGCAAAGTGACTAGCTGCTAAGTGAAAGTTCAACAATTCAAACCCATGAGTCACTCCATGAGAAAAAGATGTGGTAGTCTACTTCCAAAATATTGCCACCTGTGACCTTGAGTTGTTCTGTTTCATCACATGGGATAGCTTGTGAGTTGGAATTGATTCAACAGCAATGAATTTATACACACACACATATATGTACATTTGTATCTATCTATATATCTCTAATACACACACACACACACACACACACACACACACACACACACACAGATACAGAGAGGGAGAGAGTGCTCTGATGGCCTAATGGTAAAAAGCTGCACTGCAATCCAAGCACACACAGTTTGAATCTACCAGATGCTCCGTCAGAAAAGGATGGACAATCTCTTCCCATGTGATTAAGTGCCTCGGAAAACCTACAGGAGGGTCAGCTATGGGTCAGTTCCTACTGCACGGTACACAACCAAGTCATATATAAAAGCTCTTGTGGTCTAGTGGTAAGAAGCTACAATTCTGAAGACACATGGTTCAAAACCACCAGCTGCATTGTGGGAGAAATATGGGCCATTTCCTTCCTTACATGTGATTAACTGTTTTGAAAACCTGCTGGAAGGGCCAGGTTTGGGTTTGTTCCAGATCAAAAGTACACAACAACAACAACTATATATATAAATAGATAAATATAAAAATTTATAAATATATACACACATATTTTAAAATAGGCTTCAGTTCATAAGTAACTCTGAAATAGGTCTGAGAAAGAGGAGAAAGAGAATGAGAGGGAGTTAGGCTGCTAACTCAAAGGCCACATCTCTTTGGAAATTTGAATCCACTAGTGGATACACAGAAGAAAGGTGGGTAAATTCTACCTGTGCTATTTGTCGCTGTTGTTGATATGTACAATCCAGTTGAATGAGATTCACAGCTGAGCCTCCAGTGGATTTTCAGAAGCAGTTAATTACATAGGAATTGATTGCCCAATGGAGGATTAGTTATAAGTTGATTCAGACTCAAGGCTATGAGTGAGTGGGCTTCCAGAGGTTGTAAATGGTACAGGAGATTATCTTTCTCCTGTGAACGTCCCTAGTTATACATAACTGTCTCAATGGTACACAAGAATAATAATATATATTAATTATATATAATGTATAAAATAGCTTGATATATATGTGAAATAACATTTGATGCATTCTTAGAAACTTTGTGAAACAAGAGCTAAGGAATTGAGTTACAGTTTGACAATAAGGCATCAGGGTTTATGGCATTAAATCAGCCTGTATCCAATTGCTGAAGCATTTTAGAATGCCTATGTCCTAACTCCTAAACTAGGTCTTTTTTCAACCCATAAGCTCTTAAGTAATGCTAGCCCTGAAGCCTGCATAGTTGAAGGCAGTGATTTATTCAAGTTATAGCTGAAAACTCATGTTTGGCCAATAAACTCAGATTCACAAAGTTCATGTGAATTCATGTCCATTTGAAAACTGTTTAGATAACAGAGCCAAAACTTTAAAAGACCAGAAGGTAAAATGTCTCTCTGATCAACTTGTTTTATACTTCATGATGCATGTGAATAATGACTTTGGGAACTTCTCCATCTTCTTTGATCATTTATTTCTCTGTCGTTCTCACCTTATAGCTGGTTAACCTGCCTCTGAGACAACCATTGTTAATTGCATATTGTTTTATGTTTCTAACATTTCATTTCACTGACTCATCTCTTATTTGCTTCTCCCTCTTTACATTTCAGTTTCCTGTACCTATTTCTTGATAAGGATCTTTTAAAATCCAGTTTAATCTTGGGATATAAATTAAAGTTGACCAAGTTGTTTGCTACAGTCTTGTCAGCATTTCTGCATTCAGAGCTGTTTGTTGACTCAGTGGCAATAATATAGATTTTTCCCACACAGTCTATTTGACACTTGCAAGTCCAGTCTGCACCAACTTCTATTGTATTAAGCAAATAGGCATACTGCACAGAAATTCCATTCATTGTTAACTCTAAAGCAACAGGATTTTATCCAGTTCACCGACAGCCAAACCTATTGTTATCAGAAAACCCTCTCCAGATGAAATCTGAAAAGAATCATATGACCCAGAAAAAAGATTAGCCTTCAGGAAGTCTTTGAGTTTTGCCATTTTTGTCAAGACATCCCCTGAGGGAGTGAAAAATAATAAAGTTAGACCTATTTCTGGACTGAAGCCTATTTCAAAATAGAGTGTACGAACTTTCAAATTTGCAAGAAAGAGATTCTCAAAAAATGAGAGCCACAAAACTGGGCTACAGTAAACCCGAAGGGACTAGGAGCAATTCAAAACAAGGGATTTAGTAACTTTTAATTGCCTCATTTTCAATTCAAAAGGGAGTATAAGTATTGACATTAAGCTGTAGCTCAATTGTATGAACCAATCAGCTAGTTTACTGTGACACATGAATCCTCAGAGATTCGTCATTACCCAGGATTTCTGTCATTTCAGATGAATTTTCCACCTTGTGGAAACAACATGTGGTACTTCCCTGATCTTATCTTTTCTATGCCTCTATCCTATCTAGGGAGCATGATTTAATTTATAGTGTTGTGGGGGGAAAGAAGGGGGGAAAAAAGTCTGGATAGGAAACAAAACCAGTATCTTTTATACTTGAAAAGGCATCAAGTAAAAGCCTTGTTCTAGAGTCATGAGTCAAAATTGACCCAATAGCAATGAACTTGGTGTTTTGGGTAAAGACATATGGCATTTGTTTATTGGAGTAATGCAAAAGGAATCAAAAGTTATAAAGGCAGGCTTTAGAACTTAGGTAAAATAGTAAAACTTGACATAAACAAAATTAGAAAGCTGATAAACAGAACTAGCTAATAAACTGCCAAGATTTATGACCTGCACCAGTTGTTAGGATGTGAAGCGACGCTCATAGATCCTGGAGTCCTAGAACACCATCCCAACACATGTGTTCATTGACACAGAAACAAGTGAGCCCTCTTCTGATTCATACCATCTTCTAGTGCTTGGTGGATAATAGAGGCCATTGAATTCTTTATTTAATATCATTAGTAATAGTTGAAATGTTCTGTACTCCTGTTTATGTATTATTCATCTATTACTGAGTAATCTATTATCCAAACTTAAGTCACTGTAGTCATCATTAGATGTCATTGAGTAAGCGTCTAATGATGTGCGATAAAATGAAATACAACTCTATCCATCGCCAATCTCACAATTACTCCTGTGTTTGACTTCCTTGCTGTACCAACTGTGTCAATCTCCTTAAGTGTCATACTGGTTTCTGATGATCTTCTGATTATCTTTTATCAAGCATAACATCTTTAGCCAAGACTGGCCCCCTCTGATACTACGCCAAAAGCATGAGAGACAAAATCTCACCATCATTCCTTCTAAGAGGTGTTTTGGCTGCACTTTTTCTAAGACAGACTTTCTGTTCTTTTATCAACTCTTGGTACATTTAATATTCTTCACCAATGTCATAAGTAAAAGGCGACAGCTCTTCTTCAACTTTCCTTAATCATTGTCCACATTGCACATACACGACTTGAGTCACTTAGCCTCAAAATATAACTCTTTTCTTTAAACACTATTTATAAGTCCCTTTCAGCAGCTTTTCTGAGAGCAATATGTTGTTTGATTTATTAACTGCTCTTTCTATGTGTGTTGATCATGGATCCAAGTAAAAAAAATCCTTGACCATTTCAATCTTTTTCTCTATCATGATGTTACTTATTGGTTCATCTTTTGAGGAATTTTGCTTTTTGTAGAGTTATTGTTGTTATTGTTGTCAAGTGCCATTGAGTCAAGTAGTATTCAGCAACCCTATGAGAAACAAATCTGAACCCTGTCCTATCCAGCGCCAACCTCATAATCTCTGATAAACTCAAACCCATTGTTGCAAGCACTATGTCAATCCAAGTAGTTAAGGGTCTTCATCACTTTAACCATCCCACCTTTTCAAGCATGATGTCCTTCTCCAAGGAAAAGCCTCTCCTAACAGCATGCCCAAACTCTTGGAGAATAATCCATTTTAAAAATAGTCATCTAATTTTCATCATTAAATGCTTTAGATCCTCTTCACTTTCAGCAAGAAGACTTTCACCTCCATATCTTAGTAATTCTTCCTCCAGTCCTAATGTTGCATTCTTCTTCATATAATTCAGTTTATCAAATTACTGTATCAACCAAATGCAGGAAAAGATGGCAATTACTTCTTGTGCCCCTGAAAACCTGCTGGAGGGCCAGCTAGAGTTAGTTCTGATTCTACAGTATATAACAACAACAATAGATTAAATGAGTGTGGTGAAGAGATACTGTTGTGGTTGTTTGGTGATGTCAAATTAAGTATGATTCATAGCGACCCTATAAACAAGACGCCTGATCTTCATCTTCTCTGATATACTTGAACATCTCTGTCAATTCATTTGTTGGGAGGTCTTTCTCTGTTTTGCTAGCCCTCCACCATTTCAAGCATGATATGCCTTTTAAAGAAAAAGTTTATCCTAGAAACATATTCAAAATATAGGAGATGAACATAGTTTGTGTTCATCCTTGTCTCCAATGCTGCACCTTTTCTAAGACATACCTGCTCATTATTTTGGTAGTCCATGGGATATTCAGTACTCCTATTCAACACCACAACTGGAAGTCATCAGTTTTTCTTCTGTCATCTTATTCATTATCCAGCAAGCAATTGAAAAGGCCATGACCTGAATCAGGCACATCTTAGTCTTCAAACTGGCATTATTGATCTTCAGTATTTTGGAGAGTTCCCTCACAGTGGCCTTGCACAAAGTAATATGTCTCTTTATCTCCTGACTGCTGGTACCAAGGGGGTTGATTGTAAACCCAAATAAGGTGAAATCATTGACAATTTAATCCTTTCTCCTTCTGTTATAATGTTGTGTATTAGTCCAGTGGGATGGACCTTTGTTTTCTTGATGTTGAGATGTAATCCATATTGAAGTCTGTAGTCTTTGATCTTCTACAGAATATGTTTCAGATCCTCTTCACTTTCAACTAGCAAGGTTGTGCCATCTGCATTAAGTAGATTAGTGATGAGTCTTCCTTCGATCTTGGTGCCATATTCTTCTTTATAGAGTTCAGCTTCATTAATTATTTGCTCAGCATATGGACTGAACAGGTATGGAGAAAGGATACAACCCTGATACACACCCTTCCTGATTTTAAACCATACAGTATTGTCTTGTTGAGTTCAGATAATAGTTTCCTGATCTAGGTATAGCTATCATATGAGCATATTTAAGTGTTCTGAGATTCTAGTTTTTCTCAATGTTAGCCGTAGTTTGTTATGATTCACACAGTCAAATGCCTTTGCATAGAACTATTCTGGTATTCTCTATTTTTAGCCAGGATCTCTATCTAGCATCAGCCATTATAAAGCATTGGTGTCAAAGCCTTTTTTTTTTTTAAAAGGTGTACCTCAGGGTTATATTCTTTTTCCATGACTTTTCAATTTGTAGGCTGAGAAAATTTTTTTCTTTTTTTTTTAATTTAGGTTGTTTATTTTTCATTTCAATGAACATCTACAGAGATTTTGGGATTCCATTCATTCATTGTTGCACCTTTTTTAAATCTAAAGCTTGAACTTCTGGTAGTTCTTTGTCAATATGCTGTTCCAGACATTTTTAATGATCTTAATATTTTGCCTGCATGTGATATTAATAACACTGTTCAATAATTTCCATATTCAATTAGATCACATTTTTTGGGAATGGAGACAAATATGGATCTCTTCCACTCAGTCAGGCAGGCAAGTCTCCTTCAACCTTCCTGGCATAGACTGGTGAGCAAGTAAAGGGCTTCATATGTTAGTTCAAGCATGTCAATCAGCGTCCCATCTATTGCTGGGGCCTTATATTTTGTCAATTTCTTCAGTGCATCTTGTACTTCTTTTTGTTCTATTTTTTAAATAGATGCTTTTTATCATTCATACACACTGTATTTCATGCATGTACATTGTGTTTTATACAGCTTTAAATTATATTTTATTTAAATATTTATAAATATTTATAGTATAAATATTTCTAAATCATTTATATTGTGGGGTTTTCTCTCTTACAATCAGTGTACTAATAACTACTTTCATGATAGCATGTAATCCAACTAATTCATGCCTCATGTCCTAATATCCCTTTTTAGATAGCCAATTTCTGATTTTTTCCATCCATATCAAACCTGTACTCTGAGATTAAGAAGCTTGTCTCTTTTTCAGAAGTATGCTCTTTTTAACTTGGAAACTTTGACAGTATACATCTGCAAGTAAAATCCAGTCCAGAGCAAGCCATCAGGTTGCAGCAATCTACCCTACCTAACAGCATGGATTATCTTATCTTCCTTTGGTGGGGTTCTGGTCAACTCATGTCCAGCCTTCTATGGCTAGGTTCATGTAAGCATCAGCTGCAAGCTCAGGAGACTATACTTCTCACTTCATTCCAGACCTCTTGGTCTCCTCACTTAGCTGTAGACTATGTATGGGGCCAATTCAAGTCAACAACCCAGTGGTAATTATGGCTCCCTCAAGTCAACAAGCCTCCTCTGTTCATTCACACATCTATGCATGCAACATAGACAACACTGAAGGAAGAACACATCCAAGGTCTTGCTGTTTCTCCATTGTTTATCCTTTCCACATCCATTCCTGTGGAGCCAGGTGATCACTGTGAATGAATATACTCAACTTCAGGGCTTGAAAGTGAGCTTTGATGGGCACCAACTTTACCCTGCTGAACTTCTTCTTTTGTTACCATTGGCTTTTGTTCATACGTTACTTCCTGAAATATTTCAGTGTGAACCAATTCTTTTTGGTACATTCTGAATAGTCTCTTTTATTGCTTTCTGAATCATTCAAAATTTTGCCCATAGTATCTCTCAGTATTGTAACTCTAGTCTTGAATTTGTTTTTTTAGTTCTTTCAGCTTGAGAAATGCTGATCAAGTTTTTCCCTTTTTATTCTCTGGCCCCAGTTCTTTGCACATTTCATTATAATACTGCTTTGGCTTCTAGTGCTGACCTTTTCAATCTCCGATTCAGCTGTTTTACTGCGGCATCTTTTCCCTGAGAGGGGCTTCTCGATGCCCTAATTCTATTTTCATAGTTTCTTCTGACTTCCATTTTGGATTTTTTTTCTCCTCTGTCTTTCTAATTACCTTTTGCTTCCTTCATGGATGATATCCTTTATTTCATCCTACAATTCTTCTAGTCTTTGATCATTATTTAATGATCATTATTTTTTGCATTATTTAATGCCTCAAACTTGTTCTTAAGATGATTTTTAAATTCAGGGATACACTCAAGATCATGTTTTGGTTCTTGTCAATTTATTTTAATCTTCAGTTTCAATTTGAACTTACTCCTGAGTAATTGATAGTCTGTTTCACAACCAGCACCTGGCCTGGCTCTGACTCCTGTTCTGAGCTGCTCCAGTGACTCACTTATTTCCTTGCTGTGGTAGTCAGCCTTTAAGATGGCTGCAGAGATTCTCATCTTCCAGGATTCATAAATAGTGTTTATTAATTACTTGAGAAGTAAGACTCAGAAGAGTATTGAATATCCCATGGACTGCCAAAAACCAAACAGCCATGTCTTGGGAAAAGTGCAGTGAGAGTACTCTTTGGAGGCATTGATTGCAAAGCTCTACCTCTCATACTTTGGATACATTGCTAGAAAGAGGCTATTCCTTGGAAAGGGATACTGTTTGGAAAGTCAGTGAAAGAGAGGAAGACCTTCAAAGAGAGTGTGAGTACAACAATGAGCTCAAGTGTATCAGAGAGGATGAAGATGCAGCAGGATAGGACAGATTTCTGGGCTAGGATTCATAGGATTGCTAGCTATGTATCAACAACACCTAACAACAGTAACAACGACAGGATTCACATGGGTCTTTTTCTGGGAGCTCCCGTGGCCTACTTGTAATAAACTGCACTATAATACCAAAGGCACTCGGTTCAAATCCACCAGCTGCTCTGTAGGAGAAAGATGGACAATCTCCTCCCATGCAATTTACCATCTCTGAAAACCCACTGGAGGGTCAGCTATGGGTCAGTTCCCACTAAACTAAACATGACTGAGTTGTGCAAACAGAAAGATGTTGTGGAGAAGACAATGTCTCACTTTGAAGGTTTGGTCATAAAAGACTGATTTCTTCTTTATCCTCTTTCTTTATTTAGAGCAAGGTTCAGGCATGTTCACAGTGGCACCTGACAATAACTATTTCATTTTAATAAACTTTCTTTTTCATTATCCTCTTTCTTAGATCACCTACTCTAGAAGAGCTAGGTATCAAGTTACTAGGCTGTTCAAGCAGGCCCGTCAAAAAATCAACAAGGGAGAGAAAATGAGGTTTCCCACCAAAAATAAATGAGGAATTGAGCCTTCCTAATACTCATTAATGAGGCTTCCTTAATACTCTTCACTTTGCCAACTATCAGTTAGAAGTGTATCCTCTAGCACTTATGAAGACATCAGAAGCTCAAGTCAGTACTTTTACTGCAATCTCATGGAAGTACTTGAGCTAGAAAAATTCATATAATCCACCTGGAAAAGATACAGTTTGGTTTGGTTTGGTTTGGTTTGGTTTGGTTTGGTTTTCGTTGAGCTACTATGTTGTGTGACAAGAGTGTCAAAAACTTGGTAGTCTCTTGTCTGAGAGATTCTGACTTAGGATTTCTTACAAGGTGACAATGAAAATGTTGGCCAAGCCTCCTATCAAGTGAGTCTAAATACTCTGTCTTCAAGATGACTCATTTATCCTTTCTGTGGATCTCTCCATACACTGACTACCTGGCTGCCTTTACCACATGGAGACTGACTTGACCCAATACAAATTATTTGAAAAAGAGACTCAGGAGAAAAAAAACCAACAATGCATTTATATTATGGCCTCAAAAGACACACATTGTCATTCATTCTATTTCTTATAAACCACTAAGTCTATATTTGTGATAAATGAAAGTTTATATTTGTTATAAACCACCAAGTCTGAGTCATATTCTAGGAGAAGAACATTAGACTACTTTTCAAAAAAATCTGTGTACTTATTTTAAAACACCAGAGTCCATTCTATGACCACAAATAATTCGCCTTCCTGACATGCAAAATACAAGCTACACGGTTCAAACTCTATTCTCACCCTATCTCATTTATTAAAGAATTAAGACTCAAGTTCAAGCATCTTGGCATCTAAATCAAACATAGGTGTAAATTAAGATCTTTGTACACGGTCTTCTAAGACTTTTCAACTGAAGAAAAGTTACCTGCACCACTCACCAATACTTAACTGTTGTAAACACTCCCTTTCAAAAATGAATGAACAGAAAACTTTCTGTTTAATAGTAATTCTGTAATCTAGTTGGGCTCTTGTAAGCTGTTCCTTAATTAGGAGTCAAGAACTGCAAATAATTCTAGCTAGTGCTTTACTCTGACTTCTAAGCGTGTGGTTTTGCTCTCTGAATCCTCTTTTTACGTAATATGTGGCTTTTCATTTTCATTAATTAGTCTTTTTAGTCTGCTTTGATCAGCATAAATGAATCCTTCCAGTAAACCTTTTCTGTCACTTGCAGTCCAAGTGAGAGCTATGTTTGCTAATTTTTTTTTATTTAAAACTTTATAGCTCTACTATGGATCACATTCACATTTGCTCTGTTAGCCAAAAGTCACATCTATCTATCTCTTTGAGATAAATATTCCTCTAGACTTTTGCTAAACATCACTTTTAAACTTCTTAGAACCCTTGCTGCTTAAATCAGTCTCTGAAGGATATATTAGATATTTTTGAAGTCTTAATAAAGGCATTTAGAGACACACCCTCAGTTATATCTCCATATTATGTTTTCCTGACAGTGTCCTGGGTTTGATCTTTTAATTTTCACATCATTTGCCATCTGGAGGACCTTGGATCTTTTAAAACTAGCAAGTCCTAGATATTTAATGCTTCACAGACTTTCCTTAAGTTTATCTTTCTTCTCTCACATTTCACAATAAGCAACAACCAAAAAAAGCTAAGTAACTCCTTTAACACTTCACATGGAAATCTTAGTAGCTAGAGCTTACTTCTGTTCATTGGGTATGTTTTCCATTTTCCATGTTAGCATATTCACCAATGCTACTAAACTTGATGACACTATGTCACCAGAATCACTTTTCTTTTATTTTCTAATAACATCTTCTCACTTTCCTTTAGGTAAAGTGGTTTTGTCTGGAGGCCTCAGGGCATAGCAGTTGATGTGTTTGGTGACTGACTAACCAAAAGCTCAGCAGTTTGAACCCACCAATCGTTCAATAGAACAAAGATGAGATAGTCTGCTCCTGTTAAGATCTACAGTCTCAGAAACCCAAGGGAAGGCTGTCAAGAACTGGAAAAGATTTAATGACTGTGGGTATGGGTTGGTCAAAAGCCATGAAGTGCTCTTCAGAACACTAGATTTTAACTAATATTCTCTTGAAAGTGCATCCAGATTCCACAATCAGTTCAAAGTCTTGGCCACATTTTTAGATTTTTGTTATGTCAGTATCCCATTTCCAAAGACCAAAACTCTTGCCACATTTTACTTGTTAAAACCAAACCACAAGTTTGGCCCATACTCAAGGAGAAAAGGGTTGGATGTCACCTTTTAATGGTACATGTCCCAAAGATTATGGACATATTTTAAAAGTATCACGATATGACTCCAACATGCCAAGTCTCTCATAATTTCTGGGCAATGTCAAGAACCACCCAGAAATTCCACAGCAATCTAAGAATGAGATATGCCAGCATACTCACGTCAAGGAAATGTAAAGAAAAATTTAGGGATTGGAGAGTTAGCTTGTGTATTTTTATATGCAAGTAGGTTTTATCTCTTAGCCTTGCAGTAGAGACATCTGGTTGATAAAGAATCAAGAGTATTTGCTTTCCTGACCTGTTTCCTAGCATCCCAAGTATTAAAAAAGCATGCAGATTAAAAAAAAAAAGTGCAAATTTTCTTGTCAAACAACATGAAATAAAACTATTTCATCACTGGAAGAGGAGAAGGAGTCAAAATGGTTTCTGATGTAAATACTAGAAATTTTGTGTGTACTATCAACTAGTTTAAGCATTATTTCCAAAATATTTTGTACAATGTTATATCAGTAATTTGGTTTTGGAGAAGTATTTGTTTGGGTAAGTCAAAAGTACTGAAGATGTGATGCTCACCGACTTAATAAAATATTTACAATAAAAAGAATATTATAAAACAAGTACAAATAGGAAATAGACATATTCATTTGGTAACTAGTGGTTAGTTCCTTCATCTATCTAGTTTCCTAGGATTGGCAGTACAAAATATCACAAGAAGCTGGTCTGAAAGAACAGAAATTTACTTTCTCACAATCCTAGATGTTGGAGTTCCTGACTTAGGATCATGGCCATATTGGTTCCTTCTGAGGACTTTGAAGGTGCTCTGGTGGTATGTTGTTGTTGTTGTTGTTGTTGTTGTTATGTATTGTGAAGTCAGAACCAACCCATAGCTGACCCTCCAGTGGGTTTCCAGAAACAAATAATCACACAGGAAGATATTGTCTATCCTTCTTCCATGAAGCAGCTGGTGAATTTGAACTGCATGCCTTTGGGATTGCAAAGCAGCATCTTGCCATGAGGCCACAAGTGCTCCTCTGGCACTATCAACCCAGTAGCACTTGCTTTGAATCTTCCCACTGCTCTATGGGAGGAAGATACATAATCAATTCCTGTGAGATTTACAGCCTCTGAAAACCTGTTGGAGGATCAGTTACTAATCTAGCCCAACTCAATGGTACACAACAACAATAACCTGCTTTAATGAAACTGATAATATATGCCAAGAAAATAACCAATTGTCCCAAATATTCACCAGAGCAAGGATTGGAATTTCTCCATTCATTTTTAAAATCTGATTAAATCTGTAACAGTGGGGGGAAAAACACACACACAAAGCAAAAAGATTTAGTTCTTGAGGAACTTGTAATCCAGTAGAAAATCAGGGGGAAATCTGTCATCAAAGTATCCCCAAAGTGCTAAAGAGTGAGTAAATCAGTTTAAAGACTAAGGTATACCTGATTCAAGCTATGGCATTTTCATTTGCTTCCTAAGCAACTGAAGAATTGATGCCTTTAAATTGTGGTGCTGGAGTACTGAATATCTCATGGAATCCCAGAAGAATAGACAGATTTGCTTTGGAGAAGGTGCAGCTAGAGTGTTTCTTGGAGGTAAATGTAATAAAACTTTGTCTCACATACTTTAGGCATGTTTCTAGAAGAAATTTTAGCTTGGAGAGGCGTGCCGTGCTTGGAAAGGTAGAGGCATTGTGAAGGAGAGGAAGACTACTTAACCAGGTGGATTGACACAGTGACTGCAGTAAAAGAGTTGAGAGTGTCAGAGATTGTGAGGATGGCATTGGAAACAATAGGGTTCATAACTAGTCTATTATTACTAGTAGTCATACTCGACTCGCCAGCACCTAACAACAACAATACATCTGAAAGTTGGACAATGAATAAGGATGGCTTGGACCATGAAAGTTGGACAATGAATAAAGAATTGATGCCTTTGAATCGCAGTGCTGCAGAAGAGTACTGTAATCTCATGGATTGCTGTTCATAATTTTTCCACTAAGATTAGCAGCAGACCAGTTATAATAAGTGTGGAGTAAACAGTGTCCCAAATGTTTGTAACTCTATGATTTCTGACATCAACAGTTCTTCTTTCATTCCATTCCCTCATTCCTCTAGGTTCTTTGGGTTTGTTGGTTCACTGGAAGTTCTCCCAGAGATTCTAATCCATTAGGGGAATGAATAAAGCAACTTCAGATATGCAGGCCAGTTTTGCAGAGACTGGTAAGTGTTGTAATCCATCAGTTGCAGTGTAGCTTGAAAGTGGTCATCCCAAAAAGACCGAACTAGCATCGAGGTCTTGGTCGCTTATATAAGCCTCTAGTAGAATGGCCCTTACATCCTACCCTAATCCTCTCTCCTTAATAAGATAAATACTTCAGCAAAATAAACTGTTAATTATTGGCTAGGAAACCCATTTTGAATGATAAACCTTTTGACACCATAATTGCTAAAAGAACAAACAAGGATGTGTTGGAGGAAGAGCAACCAGGATGCTCCTTGAAGGCAAAGATAGTGAAATTTCTTCAAACATAATTCAGGCATGTTATCAGAACCATGTTAACGAAGATCAGTACTAGAAAAAGATACCATGTTTGGAAAGGTGGACAATAGGTGAAAGGAAGGATGAATTGACACAGTTACCAAAGGAATGGACTTGAGCATCTTACAGATAATGAGGATAGAGCAAGATTAGGGCAAGATTAAGATGTGTTGTTCCTCAGGTGCTATAAGTTGTAGTTAACTAGATGGCCCACAAAAAGAATCATAACAATTATCATAATATTCATAGTAGGAAAAGAATAAAGTGTTATGAGAGCATAAATTAAGGAAAAAATGTATGCAGAGCAGATTACCCGAGAGGCTGGGCTCTATGAGGAGAAGTGTGGTGTCAAGAAGGCTGGGCTCTATGAGAAGTGTGGTGTCAGGAATGGTGGAAGATCTATTAACAATCTGCATTATGCAGATAACACAACCCTGCTTGCTGAAACTGAGGAGGACCTGAAATGCTTGCTGCAGAGGGTAAAGGACTGCAGCCTCCAATACGAATTGAGGCTCAATGTCAAGAAGACAAAGAGTCTCACCACTGGACCAATTGGCAGCATCAGGATGGATGGTGAAGAGATTGAGATTGTTAACAACTTCAGTCTGCTTGGCTCCACAGTCAACACTCTTCGCATAAATAGCCAGAAAATTAAAAAAACATATGTCAATGGGAAAGTCTGCTGTTAGGAACCTCTCCAAGGTACTGAAGAGCAATGGTGTCACTTTGGAGACTGAGGTGCATCTTATACAGGCTACGGTCTTTACAATCAATTGCTATGCATCAGAGAGTTGGACAATGACTAAGGAGGATAGAAGGAGAATTGATGTCTTTAAGCTGTGGTGCTGGAGAAGAGTATTGAATGTACCCTGGACTTCCAAGAAAACAGATTCATCCTGGAGAGGGTTAAACCAGGCTGCTCCTTGGAGGCAAGGATTCTGAGGCTTCATCTGACATACTTTGGACATGTTGTAAGGTGGGACAGGTCCTTGGAGAGGGACATCATGCTTGGGAGGGTGAGGGACGGCGCAGCTGTGTGAGGTGGATTGATTCAGTGACTGGGGTAATCGGGATGGGTGTGTCAGAGGCAGTGTGATTGGCACAGGATAGAGCACGGTTTAGGGCTGTTGTATGTAGGTTCGCTATGAGTCGCAAGTGACTCAACAGCACATAACAACAACAACAAGATGTTTGGAATATTTCTTGGATAATAAATAGGATTTTCTTTCAAGAAGAACAAAAGGAAAACTTAGGTAAAGAAATAAAATTGAACAAAAGTTTGGTTTGGTTAATACAAAGTGCATTTTAGAAAAATACAAAGAGCACACAATGACCAGAATGTGAAATGTGGAAGGCAGTAAGGAGAGTGGGGAGGAGTTGGGTCAGGTTAGATGGTGGAGGGCCATGAGGCCCTGATTAAATGATTTGGACTCTATTAAAGACAAGAGGATTGAACCAAGTATTTGAGCAGGAAATGGTATAATCAAATCTGTGTTTCATGGACCATTATTGATAATAATTTTTTGTTTCATGTCTCAATACTATTTATGCACCTTTATTGATCAAGGAAGCAAATTTGCTTTTCATGAACTTGCTTTGAGAACTCAGTACATTAAGCCATAAAATAATAAGCCAAAGGTTAGAATGGCTGGTGAAAATAATGAAGAAAAATTCTGAAACATTTAAGGATGCTGTAATTCTTTCCTCTGTGATAACAATTCAAATAACAATTCAAAACATTTAATTTAATTAATAATTTTAAAAAGAGCAAAGAATCATTTGCTCTTTCTCTAAATATACATACAGTATGTAAAGAATTATTATAACTTAAAATTCTAAGACAATTATTGTTGTCATGAGCCATAAATTTTCCTGCAAGCCATAACAACCCTATAGACTCTTGCTCTGAATCCTGCCCTATCCTGAGCCAATCCCACTATCTGCACCACACTTATCCCCATTACCATAGTCACTCCAGTGTCTTCCTTTCCTAAGCTGTCCCTCTACCCTTCTGAGCATGATGTCCCTCTAGAAGGACTGGCTCCTTCTGGCAAAATGCCCAAAGTATTTGAGAAGAAGGAGCTGGATTTGAATACAATAGTAGACTGGATTTTTATGCCACTCACTCTAGAATTTGCTTTCTTTTTAAAACATTTATCAAAAAAATAATAGGCCTTACTACATGTACATACATAAAAATGCATTTCTTCATCCATCCTTTGACTTTCTTTTTTCTCTCAGATCAAGATTCATATGGTGCAAACTCCCCAAGCTCCGTAATAGGGAAGGCACATTCATTCCTAATGCAGTTCAGAACTGTGTCTCCGGCCATCTTTATTACATCAACCCTTGTTATTGTGTACCTTCGAGTTGGAAGTAACCCATAGGCCACCCTCCGGTGGACTTTCAGAGGTGCTTAATCATATGAGAAGAGGTTGTCCATCCTTCTCCTGCAGAGCAGCTGGTGAATTTGAACTGCAGGCCTTCAGGATTGCAGTGGAGATTCTTAACCACTAGGCAACTTGGACAGAAAGTGCAAAGATACACAGTTCTTGTGCTGCCATTGCAAAGATACACAGTTAAAATCCACCAGTTGCTCTGTGGGAGAAAAACTGGCACTTTTCTCCTACGCAATTTACTGCCTCTGAAAAGCCACTGCATGATCAGCTGTGGTTCCATCCTGATGGTACAACAATCAGGGTTTATAAATGGTATTAAGTAACCTGCGGACCCTGGTTGCTATAAAAGGTTAATGTACGAGGTTGGGTTTGAAACCATACAGAAATGACTTGAAGAAAAGACCTGGGGATCTGCTTGTGGGGAAAAATAGTCACTGAACATCCTGTGGGGCAGTTATACTATGACACACTTGCCGTAAGTTGGAACAGACTCGAGTACAACTTGACTGAAGTAACCTTTGTAGATTGTCCTTATTCTTATGGCAAGATTGAAATTGAAAATACATAATTGTAATAAAAAAATGTTCTCTAAATAGTTGTACCGTAAAGTTCAATTGAAACATGAAGCGGAAATCTACAGAAGCTAGTTCATTTTTCAACCAGCGTTCCCAAGATATTTGTTGTTGAATGATTAATGATTGAGGTGTGAGAAGGTTATCCAGAAGTGCACCATGGTGAAACACAATACAGCTATATTAAGTAGATGAATGAAAGAGGAATAAGCTCAGTGTGGCAGCAGACCTACAGTTCCAGGAAGAAAATGGGGCTGGGGGAAGAAAGAGAAAGAGAAATAATACTAATCTAAGAATATATCCAAACACAAGACATACTATAGATATTATTGGTCACAAAAAAAATTGAATGGTAAAGTTACCCATTTATTTTCTAATTAATGTTTCGATTCACTCTTATTAAAAGGTAGAGGGAGAAAATAATATAAAATCTAGAAATGAAACAAGGAAAACAATCATTCTTCTTTCTTAACACTGGTATATGTTTTTAATTAAAATTGTATGAAGATAGTTCATAGGTGGAAGCAGACATGGCATCCACTTCCTAAACAACATGCCTCTGGAAATTCTATGAACTTTGATAAATGTCGATATTTATAGAAAGGCTTCAGGCATTTTGTTCATAGGGTCCCTTTGAGTCATGCTCAATAACAGTTCATAGGTTGCTTGAAATACAGTGAATAATAACCCTGTATCTTCCACATCAAGTTTTAGGTTTACTATGTTGACATCCATAGTAAGATTTTTTTAAAATAAATTGTTGCTGTGATTTGCCATGAAATTAATTTCTACTTACAGTTAGCCTATAATATAGCCTATAAGGTTTTAATGGCTATGAAATTTTAAAAAGCAGATCATTCAAATATTTTCTCTTACAGAACTACTGGATGATAGATTCATAGTCAAGTACTTAACCACATCATCATTTTTGTTGTTGTCATTATTGTTGTTGATGTTGGGTGACACCCAGTAAAGTAAAACTCAAAGCAATTCTATGAATAAGGAGTTGCGGTACTCACCCATAGATACCACCTCTCTGATGGTACAAGTTTATGAGAAGCTCCTCTGAAGAAAAGGGTAATCACCTCCTGAGTGATTTATAGCCTCTGAAACCTGTTGGAGGATCAGCTGTAGGTCATTTCCAACTTTATTGCAATGAGAATTTTTGAGACATCCTTTCTTCTATCAAGAGTATTTGGTGGATTTGAGCCACCGATCTTTTGGTTAGCAGCCTAACACTTAATGCACCATGCCACTGAGGATCCTTAAAATATACTGTTGTTATGTGCCATTGAATTGGAATTGGCTCATAGCCCAGCCTCCAGTGGGTTTTCAGAGGTTGTAAATCATGTGGAAGGAGACGGTCCATCTTTCTCCTGCAGAACAGCTGGTGGGTTCAAACTGTCTACCTTAGGGTTGGAGGGTCAACTCCATACTCACTAGACCACCATAATCTTGAATTAAATGTGAGTTAAATTTAAACTTCTAAATCTTGACACAAAAAAGTGAAAATGTATATTTTTTAATCAATTTCTCTGCCACTTTGTAAGACTGACTACATGTTTGTACTCTTACACATTAATGTGAATAAAAGTTCTCTGAGAAGCAAGAGAAAGAATTTGAAACTAGATGGAGCTCCTCTTGCTTCTGGTGTAGCTGGTGTCATGAGGAAAGGCCGGGTGAGAGATGTCTGTTGAAAGTGGAATTTAAAAATAGGGAGGAGAAAAGGTCAGAAGGATGAAAGACTATTAAAACACACATTATTTTCTGACCTCTGCTCTGCATGGATTACTGAAACAAAGGGGCCTTTAAAAAATCTAGAAATCTATTTTCTTCCCATGGAGGATTTCATAAGAGGTAAAAAGTGGAGACAAAAAGAAACATTGGCTGTGGAAGCTGCTAGTTTTTTCTTCTTATTCATCCTAGGGGACTATTTACTTATCTCTGATAGAGCTGTTTCTTTGTGGATCACGTCAACATTTTTATATTCTGTCTTCAGTAATACTCTTAGGAAATGCATAAGAGCAGCTAAGTTATTGTGTTCACTAAATCATTATTCACACAGTCTGGGCATTCTGTGTCAAGACAAGAGGTACCCTGGAGGGCAGTGGAGCATTTAGCTAATTTCTTAGGCGGTAATCCATAGCTTTCCAGAAGAGAGGAGAGGAAAAACATTCAGCAGCCTCTGAACTCTGTCTCTGCTCCACCCATCAACTGTCCCTGAAGTGACACTTCAGAGACAACAGTCTCTTGAACTCCAGTGCCTTCCATTCTGGAATGTGTCCAAGCTACAACGCTGTCCAGCCGGCCAGTATCCAAGCTTCCCTGTCTTTGGCCCTGCATGCCTAAGATGTGAGTTCTCACCCTGAGACAAGCAGATGGTGATGTTTCAAGCCACTGCTTCCAGAGGAAAGGTAGACATGAAAGTAAATGATGAAGACAGCCTGGGGAAACAGTCAGTGAATGAAAAGCACCATTTGAGCTCAAAATGAAAAATGAGTAAGAACAGATTTTCATTGGAAATTTTTAGTAGATCTACTAATATGAAAAAAACTGATTATATAAGATGTATTATAAATATATTAGTCCACCAGAAAAGCAGTAACATTGTATTTCTCTCTGAAATTTGTCATTTTTTAAAGCCTCAAGAAACAATGTTATCATCACTAAAATCAGATACTGGCAGACTTCAACTACATAATCTGCACTCTATAGTTTCTTCCAGAAAGTTCCTTTTACTATCTATCAGCACAATATAAGATATATGAAAACATTAATAAATGTTGTTGTTGTTGTTGTTGTTATGTGTTGTTGAGTCACCTGAGACTCATAGTGACCTCTATGTACAACAGCTCTGAATCCTGTCCTATTCTAAACCAGTCTCACTGACTCGCTGTCCTAGTTACTGTGTCAATCCATTTCATCTAGGGCCTTCCTCTTCTGCACTGTCTCTCAACCCTTCCAAGCATGATGTCTTTCTCCAAGGACTAGTCCCTTCTGGCAACATGCCCAAAGTATGGGAGATAGATTTTCAAAATTGTTGCCTCCAAGGAGAAACTTGGTTTCACCCTCTCTAAGACAGAACAATTTGTTTTTCTGGCAGTCCATGTTTAATACTCTTCTCCAGCAACATAACACAAAAACATCAATTCTTCTGTTATCCTTAGCCATTGTCCAGCTCTCTGATTCATAGAATATAATTATAAAGACTACGGCCTGGATTGGGCACACCTTAGTCTGTAGCCTGACATCATCGCTCCTTAGCACTCTGAAGAGATCCTTGAGAGCAGACTTACCCAATGAAAGAAATCTTTTGATTTCCTGACTGCTGGTGTCAAGAGTGCTGATTGTGGAGCTGAGCAAGCTAAAACTATTAACAACCTCAATCTCATCTCCAACCAACGTGGTGCTGCCAATTGGCCCTGTGGTGAGAATTTTTGTCTTCTTGATGTTAAGCTTCAATCCATTTGAAGACTACATTGATGATAATTGGCAACCTCTTTTTAATCCAGTTTGTATTACTGGTAGTTCTCTGTTGCTGTACTGTTCCACTCATTTTTGGATAATCTTCAGCAGGATTTTGCTTGCATGTGATATTAGTGATAGTTGTTTGACCATTTCCACACTATCAGATCACCTTTTGGGCAGATAGGAATAAATATGGAACTCTTCCAGTCAGTTGGCCAGGTAGTTGTTTGTTGCAGACCAAGGATAAAATATTTTTATTTGTATTAATAATGAGACAGAACACCAAGAATGTAGGACAAGAACAGAGGTAAAGCAGGAGGCAAACAGTTCTCGAAACACTGAAGGGAACTGACGCGCTGATCCCAGCTTCCCTGTCTTTATTGAAAATTGCCAGGGAGTAAATGACAAAGAGAATCCAATGCAGGTGAAGCTAAGCTTTGTCTATTGAAAATCTGCTTGACTCAGGAGGGAGGAATTAGCAAATACAATGCAAGAATCCCGTAAACGCTTAAGGATTGCCTGAGAGTTTCAGGATTAATTCCAGCTGATATGAGCCTCCCTCATAACCTGAAGAAGCTTTCTGTTTTATTACAAATATTTAGTATGAAATTTGGGTTCCCATAGTTGTTCTCCAAATTTCTTGGCACAATCTGGTAAGCACATCCAGGGTAGCATCTGTTTGTTAAAATATGTCAGTTGATAGGTCATCAGTTCCTTGGAATTTGTTTTTGCCAGTTCTTTCAAAGAATATTAGATCTTAAAATGACAAACTAATTTTTCCATGTCTTACCTATGGAGATAGGTTAAAAAAATTAATAATTTTTTTAAAAATTTTTGTTGGATATTAAAGGCTGTTTTGAGGACTGAAATAGTGCTTGAAGTGTATGTCAGTAGAAATAATCTAAGGGAAGAAGAAAATGTAATTATTGGTATATATTACTTGAAAAAAATTATTATTACAATATATTAAATATGTCCTGTAACTTAGTCTAAGGCACTGTGATGGATAAAGATATGGCAAATGCTGTTTTGGTGCATGAAGTCATGTAAGGATAACTGAAAACTCCTTTAATGCATTCCAGATATATAGTAAGGATGTGTCATTTGGGACAACAGTCCTATTCAGTGTGATATCATTCCATGCACACAATGGAATACTATGCAGCACGCAGTAGCAATGATTTTGTAAATTACTACCTAACTTGGGAGGGATTCGACAGCATTATGCTGAATGAACTCAATCCCATGAGGATAAATGTTGTATAAAAGCATTCTTGTAAAATGAGCATAAGTATGCAAGAGGGGTAGAAGAGGTGGGGGGATTAATCATGGGGGTGTGCAATTTTATGGGTGGAAGATGAGGGAAATTGAATTAATTTGTTCTTAAAAACAATGTATTTGAATTTGGTAAATAAACTAGTCTCCCTTGATCTGATAGCTTATGTCTGAAGCTTCCCTGGCTTCTGTGGTTCCAAACACGTCAGCTGCTGACAATTTCTTTTGCTGTGACCAGTGTCTCTTAAGGTTAGTGGTAACGTTTCCTAAGCAAAGTTGATGTGTCCTGTAGAACTGGTATGTAGATAGTTTCTTTTTTCCCCAACGATTTCCCCACTACCTCGGGGTCTTCTCCTTTACCTGTGCAGCGCGTGGGGATTTCCAAGACCCTTTGTGCTGTCCCAGTTCTCCACCTGTGCCAATTCTTTCTGCCCCATCTACACATCTCCATACCTTTTCAACCTGTATGCTGACTGGATTATCTGGGAGGCTGGGCCCTATGAGGAGAAATGTGAGGTCAGGATTGGTGGAAGATCTATCAATAATCTGCTTTATGCAGATGACACAACCCTGCCTGCTGAAACTGAGGAGGACCTGAAGCACTTGCTGCAGAGGGTCAAGGACTGCAACCTTCAATATGGGTTGAGGCTCAAAGTAAAAAAGACAAAGATTCTTACCACTGGACCAATTGACAGCATCAGGGTAGATGATGAAGAGGTTGAAATTGTTCACAGCTTTAGTTTGCTTGGCTCCATAGTCAACACTCTTGGCACCAGCAGCCAGGAAATTAAAAGATGTATTGTGATGGGTAAGTCTACTGTTAGGGAGCTCTTCAAATTACTGAAGATCAATGATGTCTCCCTGGAGACTAAGGTGCATCTAATACAGGTCTTTGGAATCACTTTTTTATGCATCAGAGAGTTAGACAATGACTAAGGAAGATAGAGAACTGAGGCTTTTGAGATGTGGTGTTGGAGAAAAATATTGAAGGTACCATGAACTGCTAATAAACAGATTCTTCCTGGAGAGAGTTAATCCAGGAGGCTCATTCTGAGGCTTTGTCTGACATACTTTGGACATGTTGTAAGGAGGGACCAGTCCTTGGAGAGGGACATCATGCTTGGGAGCATGGAGGGACAGCGCAGGAGGTTAAGACCTTCTATGAGGTGGATTGATTCAGTGACTGGGGTAATCGGGATGGGTGTATCGGAGACAGTGCAATTGGCACAGGACAGAGCAGAGTTTAGGGCTCTTGTACATAGGGTCGCTATGAGTTGCAAGCAACTCGACGGCACATAACAACAACAACAACAACAACAACTAAACTAGTAAAAAATTGAAAAAGAAAAAGTTAAATTAGAGAAAGAGCCTATATATCTTAAAATGGATTGTGCCATTTACCACAGAATTTCAAACGTCCAAAATTATAAAGTAGATAATTCTCTCAGAAAGTTGTTTCTTTCTTTTTTTTTCCAAAGATAAAACCAGGAACAATTTTAGAATGAGCACATTTGGGTTTCAGGGATCATGTGTTGATGGCAGCTTCATCTCTTACTTCTCTCTTCCTTACTGTTTCTTTAATTTGCTAAACACATTCCCTTCCAGGAACTTTCACACTTGCTTGTTTTTCTAGTCAGAACACTTTTCCCTAGACATTAGCACAAAACACTCTAAGTTACAACTAAAAAACTCACTGTAATGGAATCTGTTCCCAGTGATAGTCACCCTTTATCAGGTTTCCTAGTCTGTATAGTCCAAAAGGAAGAGAATGTCCACCTTTCTCTTTGGAGCCACTGATGGATTTAAATCTCCAAAGATGAGTGGCATTTGACTTGGCAGCACAATATATCACAATGCCACCAAGACTGTTGCAGAAGAAGAATTTGTGTCTTTGAAGTGTGGTACTGGAGAAGAGTGCTGAAGATCCCACAGACTGCCAAAACCAAACAGATATGCAGTGAAGAAGGTGCAGCCAGAGCTCCCTGGAAGCAAACATGAGGAAGTCTCACCTACTCTGTTACTAGGAAGGGTTATTTCTAAGAAAGGGGCATCATGCTTGAGAAGGTGGAGGGGCAACAAAAGAGAGGAAGACTTTCGACCAGGTAGGCTGACATGGTGATCGCAGCAATGAGCTTGAGTGTGTCAGAGATAATGAGGATGGCATAGGATGGGACAGGTTTTAGATCTGTTGTTTGTAAGATCACTAAGCATCTACTCAACTCAATGACACCTAACAACAACAACATGCAAACAAAATCACATCTTGAATAAATCCTCACTAGAAGGTTTTTCCTGGTCAAAGAGTACTGAACATTCTATTGTCTGCCAGAAGAACAAATAAGTCTGTCTTGGAAGAGGTACAGCCAAGATACTCCTTAGAGGCAAGGATTTTGAAACTTTGTATCACTTTTGCATGTTGTCAGAACAGACCAACCTCTGTAAAATAATTTTTTTTCAGTTTTTAATTTATTTTCAAAAAATATGGAACGCTTCACGAATTTGCGTGTCATCCTTGTGCACGGGCCATGCTAATCTTCTCTGTATCGTTCCAATTTTAGTATATGTGCTGCCGAAGCGAGCACTGTAAAATAATTTTTTAAAAAATCTTTCTGTAAAAAGGGGAAAGCAGAGAAGGGGAGGAATACACTCAAAATTGAGTGGATTGACACAATGATTTCTACAGAGAGATTGAGCATGATGAAGATTGTGAGAAGGGCACAGGTTGGGGCAAGGTGTAAATCTGAGATGAATTTGACTTAATGACACCTAACAACATTTTTAACTGTAAGAAAACAAATTTCTCTTTTTTTAAAGACACCAACATGTGCTATTTGTGTTAGGGTAACACCAGATAACTGAAATAACTCCTTTTCTTTAAAGCTTTCCATAGAAAACACTAAATTCAGGGGGCAATCTGAAGTGCTTGCTGCAGAAGTTCAAGAACTGCAGCCTTCAATATGGATTGAAGCTCAATATCAAGAACACAAAAGATTCTCACCACTGGGCCAATCATTATGGATGGTGAAGAGAATGAGATTGTTAATATAGTTTGCTTGGTTCCAGGGTCAATATTCTTGGTACCAACAGCCAGGAAATCAAGAGATGAATTGCATTGGGAAAGTCAGCTGTCAGGGACCTCTCCAGAGTACTGAAGAGCAACAATATCAGGCTGGAGACCAAGGTGTACCTGCTTCAGTCCATAGTCTTCGCAATCGGGTGCTATGCATCAAGAGCTGGACAGTGACTAGGGATGTAAAAAGAGAATTGATTACTTTGAGCTGTGATGCTGGAGAAGAGTGTTCAATATACTATAGATTGCTAGGAGAACAAAAAGGTTTGTCCTTGGAGAGGTGAAATTGGCCTGCCCCTTGGAGGCAAGGATGCTGGACTTCCATTTGACATACTTTGGGCATGTTGCAAGGAGAGGCCAGTCCTTGGAGAAGGACATCATGTTGGGAGGGTGAAGGGACAGTGCAGGAGAGGAAGACCCTTGATGAGATGGATCGATTCAGTGACTGAGGTAATGAGAGTAGGTGTGTCAGAGACAGTAAGGTTGGCACAGGATAGAGTAGGGTTTAGGGCTCTTGTACATAAGGTCGCTATGAGTCACAAGCGACTCAACGGCACATAACAACAACAACAACAACAACTAGTTTAAATCTCAATCCTTTAAATTGGTTTCTAAAACTTTTAATGTCCTGTCTTCTGTGTGTATCTCAAATTTTCCAACATTTTACTCAGGATACTTCAAAAGCATGTATTTTGGAACTAATTTAACTCGTTCAAACTTTGGCTGTATTGCTTATTGCATGTACGTCCATAAGTTCCCATTATTGCTCTTACTACTGTAAAATTGACATGATAGTTGTATTCACGCCACAGATTTTAAGAATGAAGAGACGTATCTAATAATTATTTATTGATTATCTCATTATACATTATTTTGCATTTTTGGCAAAAAATACAAATTTTATTATCTAACATAATAGATATTGCAATATTAAGGATGCACCTCTGGCAGTAAATAAATGCTAAGATTTAAGAGTAACATTAGCTCTGATGACTAAGGTTTGGTCAACCTGGCTCAGCCATAATTTTCAGTGGTTTGCTAGTCATGTAATGATACTACTTGGTGATTATATAGTGCTGCGATCATCCTTTACTTTGCTATCAGATATGATCATTCCCCATTTTTACATACTGTATTGGTCTTGGGAATCTAACCTTGCCAACAAGTGAGGAATGGGTATATGTTAATGTGCATAAAGTGCTGACTCGCTACCCACTGCCAGTGAATCAATTTCAACACCTTGTGATTGTTCATCAAATTTGAGAGATTCTAAATTTTTATGGGAAGAGAATGTGCTTCTTTATCCAAAGGAGCAAATGTAGATTCGAAATGCTGGCCTTTCAGGTATTAGTGCAACACAAAATGCACTGTGCCTCCAAAACTCCTTTATGGAGATAATGACATAAATTTGCAATGTGATCAGTCAAGTCCATTCCCAGGTTTTAGTCAAGAGAAATGAAAAGAAATTAAATACTTGTCCATGAGAATACTCACAGCAACTTTATTCATGATCACTCTGAATAAATACTGCCTCAAGTGCCCTTAAACAAGAGAATGGATAAGCCATCAATAGTATTTGCAAATCATAAAATACTTCTTTAGAGTAAGAAGGAATAAACTGTTGATGCATGCAACAACATGAGTAAATATCAAAGGTGCTATGTGGAATAAATTTTAAAAATGATACAAAAATCATAGTTCTACTTATATAAAATTCTAAAGGGTGGGAAAGTAACCATTTATGGATGAAATCTAGAAGAGCAATTGCCTTTAGGAAGTGAGCACTAGCTGAGAGGCATGAGGGAATTTTCTGAGGTGACAGGAAAGTATCTTGATATGGATTGACTATAATTCAGCAAATATTTACTTACAATTTGTGAATTTCATTTTTATTTTAACTAGGCATTCACAAAAAATAGTGTATATAAAAATAAAATTCTAGTTAATCACTATATAATCATTTATTCCATTCCCTATTTATATATGTTTGCTTAAGTGTGCCGGTTGTACAAAGACAAGGGCAATCAACTCCTGCGCAATTTACGGCCTCTGAAAACTCGCTGGTGAGCCAGCTATTGATCAGTTCCAACTGGACGGTACATAACAACAACTGCTAACTGAAAGGTGAAAGATTTGAGTCCACACAGATGTTCCTCAGGAGCAATGCTTGGCAATCTACTTTAAAAAAAATTGATTGAAAACTTTATTAAGTATAATTATCTGGCAACATAAAGGGCACTCTGTTGAGTTAATGGTAAGAAATTGTGCTGTCACTTGCAAAGGTACATGGTTTGAATCCACAAGATGCTCCATAGGAAAAAGATGGACAGTCTCCTCCCTTGCAATTTAGTGCCTCTGAAAACCTATTGGATGACCAGTTATGGGTTTGTTCCAACTCCACGGTGCACAACAATAATCACACATAAAACGATCATGAACTGCAATAAATTGAAATATTTAGGGCAAATCACATCTGAAAACTATTAAAAACATAAGATTATCCACAAGGAGAGAATAATATAGATGAATGGGACCTTCTAAGAATCAAATCCCTATGCATACCCAAAAACTTCTCCAACGAGGTCAAAAGGGAAGCCACAGACTGGGAAGAAATATTTGATAATGACATGTCAGACAAGGGACTTATACCTACAATTTATAAAATATTTGAACACCACAACAAGATAAAGGTAAATAAATTGAAAAATGGGCACAGGATACAAACAGACACTTCATCAAACAAGACATTCACATGGCCAACAAACACATGAAGAAATGTTCAAAATCCCTAGCTCTAAGAGAGATGCAAATCAAAACAACTATGAGACATCATCTCACCCCAGTAGAATA
>NW_006399897.1:5076876-5107367 GCF_000299155.1 Elephantulus edwardii | reverse complement strand
ATAAAATATGAAAATATATTTTAAAAATTTAGCTTGGGAGGAGGGAATTAAATGTGAAACAATGAGTGAAAATTCAACTTTTCTGTAAACTTTTGTTAAAAACATAATAAAAATATTAAATAAATTAAAAAACCATGAGATTATTGATACGCAAGAGGATATACAGATACTTGGTAAAGTATAGCAAGTTAAATATTAATTGTATATCTAGGTAGTGAAGATAAGATAGTTCTCTTAAAAACACCTTTAAATTGTTATATCTGATTTTTTCATAATAAATGCTAAAACAAATACAGAAGTACATAGTCAAAATAATAGTTTATGCTATAATTATTTCACATTTTAAATTCTCTGTTAAAGCAAACTCAAATACATTTTCTTCTCTTCCTTGAAATCCAGTGTTTATATATTGCCTGACAATTATTGACAGGTTTACCCTGCATTAGCACTAAACGTATTTTTCTTCATTGACTCTTTTTATAGAACAAAAGTTAAATGAGCCCAGTCTTTAGCAATTAATTTTTATAGCACCATTGATTAGATTTCCTCAAATAATTTATTTCTCACTTCATACCCTAGAAGGTAATCCCATTAAACATAGTCGTATAACATTTTGAAACAGACTGCCTTGGCTTCCAGCTGAAAGATTTACATAGGTCTGAAACAAGAGCCGTTTCTACCTAATGATCTTTATGTAAAAGCAACAGAAATATAGAAGGTAAAAATAATCAATCTATAAAATGTTATATATCTCCTAAGAGTTGTCTAAGTAATCAAAGATTTCCTGGTGTAGGTCATTATACATCGCAGTAACTCCAGTTAACTAAACACTTAAAATATATGTTTCTCTTGAATTTAACATTACCTCTGCACAGCTGTGATAGTAAACCATTTCGTGTGACCCATTCAAATATACAGCTTAATTATCTTATTCAGTCAGTAAATAAAATAAAGCAATTGTCTGAAGCCTACAAAACACTAGATTAGACTCTCTAGGAAACTAGAGGAAGGACAGGCACAGCACTTAACCTTGGCAAACTTTTTTCTATCAAAGGTGTTTTAAAATGTAAGATGAAAACTAAAAGGAAAGTCCCACTCTGTGAGAAGTTTTTACCTAAATTAAGGCAATATAAATTCAGAAATACAGACTAGGGTGTTATAAGGAAACATAACATATAAAATTTAAAAAAAAAAAAACAAAACCCAAAACATTCTAAAGTAATTCTCTCTTTGTTGTTGTTGATAGGTACCATTGACTGAAGTACAACCCAGAGCAACCCTATGAATAACAGTTCTGAAGCCTGTCCTATCCTGTGCCATCCTCACACTTCATCACACACAAGAGCTCATTGCAGCAGTCACTGTTCATAGTCCTTTCAGAGGCCTGCTATTTGAGAAGCAGATAATCAATCCTGTTTCCTAGTCTGTCTTAATCTGGGAGCTCTAACTAAAACCACACACCGTGGATGACCCTTGTGGCATTTGACATACTAGTGGCACAGCTTTCAGCATCACAGCAACCCACAAGTTAACTCAGTAGAACAAACTGACAGACAAATGCTATACTAATAAGAACAAAGAATTCATCCAACACAATACTGTTGTACCTCTAATAGCAAATCAGGAATACTAATATCTTATTAGCAGATCCAGTTGAAACCTGATGCAGGATGTGCTCCTGGGAGGGTGTTGAAGTGTTCCAGATAAGACTCACGGTTGGCATGCTGCGATAATGTCCCACATGTGAATATTAAGGTCCCCAGCCAGGGATGTGTCCTGTCTCCATACCTTTTCAACATGTATGCAGAGCAGATTATCCTAGAGGCTGGGTTCTATGAAGAGAAACGCGGCATTAGGATTGGTGGACGATCTATCAACAACCTGCGTTATGCAGATGACACAACCCTGCTCGCTGAAACTGAGGAGGACCTCATGCACTTACTGCAGAGGGTCAAGGACTGCAGCCTACAATATGGACTGAGGCTCAATGTCAAGAAGACAAAAATTCTCACCACTGGACCAATCGGTAGCATCAGGATAGATGGCGAAGAGATTGAGATTGTTCACAGCTTCAGTTTGCTTGGCTCCACGGTAAACACTCTTGGCACCAGTAGCCAGGAAATAAAAAAAAACATATTGCGATGGGAAAGTCTGCTGTTAGGGACCTCTCTAAAGTACTCAAGAGCAGCGGTGTCTCTCTGGAGACTAAGGTGCGCCTGATACAGGCCATGGTTTTTGCAATCACATGTTGTGCATCAGAGAGTTGGACAATGACTAGGGAAGATAGAAGGAGAATTGACACCTTTGAGTTGTGGTGCTGGAGAAGAGTATTGAATGTACCATGGACTGCCAAGAAAACAAACAGATTCATCCTAGAGAGGGTTAAACCAGGCTGCTCCTTGGAGGCAAGGATTCTGGGGCTTCGTCTGACATACTTTGGACATGTTGTAAGGAGAGACAGGTCTTTAGAGAGGGACATCATGCTGGGTGGAGTAGAGGGACAGCGCAGGAGGGGAAGACCCTTTATGAGGTGGATTGATTCAGTGACTGGGGTAATCGGGATGGGTGTGTCAGAGGCAGTGAGATTAGCACAGGATAGAGCACAGTTTAGGGCTGTTGTACATAGGGTTGCTACGAGTCACAAATGACTGGATGGCACATAATAACAACAACAACAGGAAGTCTCTGCTGAATCCTTGTTGCTAGAGCTTCACACAAGGCCTAATGGGCTGAAAGGTCCAAACAACTGTTGATCGTAAAGCACTGCCTTCCAGGTCCCAACTCTTTTAAATATGTGGCTCCCAGTCACCAAAGAGCTATTGATTAAAAAGGTCTGCCGTCCAGGTCCCAGCTTCATTCTCTCCTAGTTTGCTAATCATAACTTACCAATACAATTTTATCTTACTGTTTGTGAAGATCTTGTTGTTCATTGCAATCAAAGAAATGCTGACTCATGGTGACCTCAAGGATTCCCAAATAGAACCACTGTGCCACAGTCATCTTTACACATGAATGAACTCAAAGCAATAGTTTCATACTAAGAAAAGTACAAAGGAATCTTTCACTACCTTCAATGAATAATGTTTATTGAATAGATAGCGTTGTGGGCATGTTGCTATTATTGGGAGTAGAAAAATTAGTAGTATTAGAAAAATTCTCATCATATTAATTTTATAAAGCAGGTAGATTCTCCTTTGTACTGATGAGCAAATTGAAAGCTTTGATGTTATTTATCTATATGTATGTGGTGGTAAAAGTTTTATATTGGATCGCATGAATGTCTGATTCTTCAGTCTATAAACTGAACCATTCCTATTATCAGCCTATCTAGTGTTCTAGAACAGAAGTACCTGCCTTGAAATAAGTATTATTCACTTACTATAAATAAATGCAAATTTGCTTAAACCATTTTTGACCCATGAAACATATATTTTTATTTTCAGTATCTCAGGTTTATTGGGAAGCCACTAAAGCAGTTGTAATGTCTGCTGTTGTGTGACGGAGAGTAGTGTAACTGTGTGAATCTGAAGAAGCAAGACTCATTTTACTTGTCTTTCCACCAGAAGAATGGGGATACCAGAGCACTTAATCATGCTTGTGGTAACCTATACATAAACCAAGAAGCTGTTGTGTGAACAGAGCAAGAGAACACATCATGTAAAATTAAGAAATGTGTGTGTCATTGTTATATCTGTTCACCATACCTATTCAATCTGTATGTGGAGCAAATTATTTAAGAGGCATGACTCTGAAGAGGAACATGGTATAAGGAGTGGATCGATAAAATTCTGTATATAGATGATACAACCTTGCTTGCTGAAAGGAAGACTTGAAACACTTGCTGTAGAAGACCATCTACTGCAACCTTTATATGAATTGCACCCCAACCTCAAGAAATAAAAAAAAAAATATGACCACTGGACCAATAGATGGAGAAATGATTGAAACTAATAATAACTTCTTCTTTCTTGGATCCACAATAAAAACACTTGGCACCATCAGTCAGGACAGCAGGAGACTAATTGTACTGGGAAAGCCTGCAGTAGGGGACTTCTCCAAGTTACTAAGAAGCAGTGATGTCGGTGTGAGAACTAAGGTGCACCTGGTTAAGATCATGGTCTTTTCAATCATCTACTATGCACCTGAGAGTTAAACAATGAATAAGGATGACAGAAGAAAAATTGATGCTTTTGAATTGTGGTGTTAGAGGAGAGTACTGAATACTCCAAGGATAGTAAAGAAGTAAACAAACAAACAAAAAAACATATTTTGGAGACTGTGAAGCCAGATTTCTCCTTGGAAGCAAGGACAGTGAAGCTTCAACTCACATACTTTGGGTATGTTTCTAGGAAAAGCTATTCTTGGAGAAACACATCACAATTGGAAAGGTGGAACCATCGTGAAGGAGAGGAAGACCCTCAACTAGGTGGATTGATACAGTGACTGCAGCAATGGGGTATATAGTGTGTCAGAAATTGTGAGGTTGGCACAGGACAGGACAGAGTTCAAATCTATTATTTATAGAGTCTCTATGAGTTGTACTGTACTCAACTGCACCTACTACTAATATGAATACTTCCTTATCTCAGAAAAGCAAGGTGAAATTTTTACCTTACCATTCCTCTGCATTCAGGTAGAATTTTATATAAATAGCATGTGATATATCTTACTCGTCACCAGGGAATTAATTTCTCAATCTTAATTCTCATGGGAAAGGATCTGTCACTCCAAGATCTGTATTTATAATGTTCCCATTTGTCACTCTGCTTCAAGTCTCAGGAGGAAATGGAAGAGGTATACAACTACTTACACCTCCCTCCACCCCTTTTCCTGTTTGGAGAATTAGTTAAAAAGAGTTTGGTCTTAACTGGGAAAAACAATAAAAAGAGAACATGGCTGAGGAGGAAAAATGTGTTCAAAGGCTACTTTATATTTGGGAACAAAATTAAAATCTGTCAGAAATGTTTACTTCTTATAATAAGATACATAAAAATATATATGTCTGTTGTTATACTACATTGACATGCAGAGAAAAGACATTTATAAATAAACATGCTTGTTGAAGCTGAAGAAGACCTGAAGTGCTTGCTGCAGAAGGTCAAGGACTGTAATCTTCAATATGGATTGCAGTTCAACATCAAGAAGACCTTTCCACTGGCTCAATTGGCAGCACCATGATAGATGGACAAGAGACTGAGGTTGTTAACAATTACAACTGCTTGGCTCTATAGTCATCAGTCTTTGCACCAGCAGTCAGAAAATCAAAAGACAAATAACATGGGGAAAATTTATTGTCAGGGATCTCTCTAGAGTTCTGAAAAGCAACAATATCACTATAGAGACTAAGGTGTACCTGGTCCAGGCCATGGTCTTCTCAGTTACTTGCTATGCATCAGAGAGCTGAACAATGAATAAGGATAACAGAAGAAGAATTGATACTTTTGAGCTGTGCTGGAGAAAAGTCTTGAACATACCATGGACTGCCAAGAAAATAATTAGGAGAGGGTAAAACCAAGTTTCTCCTTGGAGGCTAGGATTATGAAGCTCTGTCTCACATACTTTGGGCATGTGGCCAGGAGGGACTGATTCTTGGAGAAGGACATCATGCTCATAAAGGTGGAGGGACAGCAGAGGAGAGGAAGACCTCAGATGAGATGGATTGATACTGTGACTGGGGCAACAGGGGTTGGTGTATCGGAATCAGTGAGACTGTCTCAGGACAGGGCAACGTTCAGAGCTGCCATACATAGGGTCACTATGGGTTGCAGGTGACTTGACGGCACATAATAACAACAGCAGCAACAACAGGTATACATATTTTGTTAGCAGGAATCAGTATTTGTAGAAGAGTATCATGTTTGTTAAGGCAAAAAACTGCATGTTTATGTCTTTGAATTTTGGTGTTGGCAATTTAAAGACATTGATCTTTTTTTATTCTTCCTTATTCATTGTCTAACTTTCAAATGTTTATGAAACAATTGAAAATATCATAGCTTAGCTTAGGCATACTTCAGTCTTTAAGTTGGCTGCCTTGCTCTTTAGCACTTTAAAGATGTCCTTGGTGGAAGATTTACTCAACGCAAGTATCACTTAATCTTTTGATTGCTGCTTCCATGGGGATTGATTGTGGATCCAAGTAAAAGGAAAACCTTGGCAAATTGAATGCTGAATGTTCATATGTCTTTGATAGTCACATGCGGATTGATTTCCTTTTCTTAGCTGTCTTGTTCTGTTTATTATGATAGAAGAGTTCCCAAAGAAAGTGGCCGTTAAGGCCTGCTTCTATTTGTGATGAACACAGACACACTCGTAACGGTGCTTCTGAATACTGTCTTTTCCATTATGCAAAGGGGCTTTAAATTATTCCTAATTAAGAGCCAAAATTATTATGTACTTGTTTTCATACGTATCTATATACACAATAAAGTTTAAAATTCTACATTATTGTATTCTCTGTATAACTTAGACAGAAGGTTCCATGTATAACATTTATTGAAGATACCTTAATTCTGTTTCTAAACCTTTTTTTTTTCTGGAGAAAGAGGCACAAAACAAATATATCTTTCAAACATTGGTAAAAGAGATACATGAAATAATTATAATCTCTAATTCAGAGGCTTTGTTTTCACAAAGATAATAAATTATTTTCCTTTGAGATTTTAAGATTCTGAAAAATTTGTCTTACTAGGTCAAACTGTTTTTTGTATCTTTTTTTTTTATATTTCAGTGAAACATTTGCAAAGAAGAAATAGCAAATATATTAGGATTTGAAGAATAATCGAGGATAATTGCCCAAAATTCAGTTGCTGATTACGTTGTTTCCCCTCTCTTGAGTCTTCTCCATTTTCCCCTATGAAAAAAATGGTGAGTTGAAACTAAGAAAAGTAATATATAGTCACAAGTATTTTTTATCTAGTCTGATTATAATTCCAAAGAAAGAAATAACAGGCTATCCACGTGATCTACACACTCTCAGGAATATGTGTCCTCTGATCCACTTCTTGAACTTTTCTCAGCAGGCCTTCAGTTCTTCTATTCACCAAACCCAAACCAAATTCACTGCATTGAGTTGATTGAGATTCACAATGACGAAGTCAGACAGAATATAATTTCACCATATTCATAACCTCCACTCCCAGATTCCACCCTAGATATTTTGTGGTCACAAGGAAGTCATAACTGTGCAGGCTTTTCTTTCCACTCTTAAATCCTTCCTGTGTCTCCATGTATACTGCTGACAGAAGCATTCATTTCAAATTTCAGTAATTTAGCACATTCTGTTTCTCTTCCAAAGCAATACAACAGAAAATATTCTTTGGCCACACACAAAAAAACTTCCTGGAACTATGCATGTTGTTTAAAATATTTTCCATCCTATTTTAACAAAAATTCGTTTGAGACAGAGATAGATACAGAGCTCTGGTGACCTAGTGGGTTAGAAGTTGCACTCACAACCCAAAGGCAGGCCACTAGTTGTTCCTCAAAAAAGATGAGCAATCTCCTCCAGGAAGATTCAGAGCCCCTGAACGTCTGCTGGACGGTCTGCTGTGAGTCAGTGCCAACAGACACACATCCCTCTTGTTTGGATCCTAGATCCCTTCATGGACATGAGTTACTGAAACTAGTACTAGTGCAAAAGTATTCCTATTTTGTCATAAAATTGTATCAAGAGATCTTTGTCCTTAAGATAGATTCCTACCTTAAATTAATTCTTATAAATACAAACCACTCAAAGTACACAAACCAAAGTAAAACCATTTCAGTTCTGTGTACTTCCATGCGCTTGTCATTATTCATTTCCATTGAGGTGAACGTTGACTTATAGTAGCCCTATATTTCAGCATACTAAGAATTTATGTAAAAAAAAAACAACAAAAAAAATTAAATTAAATTTAAAAAAAAAGAATTTATGTAAGGATTTCCAAAGCTATTGTCTTCAAAAGCAAATCTGCAGGCCTTAGTCCCAGAGTGTTTCAGGGAACAACTGAGCTTTAGGTCAGTAGTCCAGCGATAAACATGTGCACCAGTCAGAGATTCCAATGTCTTTACAAATTTTTTAAAAAGTTGCCTTTCTAAGCAAAGCCATGATAAAGTCTTTATAAAAATTAACATATACATAGATTGATGCAAACAATAGCAACTTAATACATTGCTTTAGAAGCATTTGTATAATTTTTCTTTTGTGACTATTGTCTCCACAAGAATTATAGATAGGGAGTAACCTCACTAAGAATTAAATTAAAAAACAACCCACACTTAAAACAAGAGAGCATTACACCTAACATGTTAGTGACATTTTTAAGTCACTGAGCCCATTCCTGCTTAGAGCAGTATTCTCCAGCCACTTCAGATTACAAATTGTAGTGTACCTGATGAATGTATTAAAAGTCTTCAAAATATGCACATATACTGATGTAGTCATTTTATTTTTATAAATCTTAGCTGTGGAAATAACAATAAATGTTTGAGCTTGTATATACAAGGATTGGACATGTAAACAAAGTCATTAATTATGGATAAACTGAGAGCTCCTTAGAGGGAGAAGCAGAGATTTGTCTCTTACACCGTGGGCGTGTTGCTAGGAGAGGCTATTCCTTGGAAAGAGACATTATACTTGGAATGGTGGGAGGTCAGCAAAAAAATAGGAAGACTCTCAATGAGATGGTTTGACACAGTGACTGTGGCAATGAGTTAAAGTGTCAGAGATGAGAATGGTACAGGATAGGACAGGGTTCAGGTTCAAAGGATCGCGTATGAGTGGCACTTAACTCAATGGCCCTGAACCACAACAGCAAAGAAACAGCCCTAAAAATTAGAATGAAAGATTTAAGTAAATATCTAATAAAGAAGACCAGGCAACTATTTAAAATAACTAAACTCACTACCATAGAGTCAATTTCAATTCATAACAGCTCTCCACTGGGGTTTTTTGTAGGAGACTGCAAGCTTTCTTTCAAAGAGTAGCTGCTAGATTCAGACTTCCTGTCTTTTGGCTAGCAGGCCAGCACACAGCACACTACTTGGCTAGGGCACGTTATTTAACATAAAGATGGATTTATTGTCATGGAAAGATTTTCATAATATTTTGCTTAGCCAAGAAGCAGGCTTTTATTACTGTTAGGTGCCATGAGTCAACAAGGACTCATGACAATCTTATGAACAACAGATTTGAACCTTAGCCTGTCCTGTGCCAGGCTCGGGAGCTCTTAATCCTAACTTTCATTAATTTAATTTTAATATATTATCCTGAATCCTTGAAAGAGATTAGAATAGATAAACTTCCAAATGGTAACATCATTTATAGCTGACTTGTGGAACAGCTTAAGATTGATTTTGATTAAATTTTGAGTTGAAACTTCCAATTTTAGATTAGTATATTTTCTTTGAAAAAAATATTATTTTATGATGTTCATTGAAATTAATAATAATAATAAAAATAGAAGAAAAATATTATTTTATAACGAATTAATGTCCTTTTGTAGCCTTGGATAGGAAAATGTTTAATGTTCTTGCTGTTGTTTAGTTCAAGTACAACTCACATGTGAACAATAGATCTGACCCTGGTGTGACCTGACCCCATCCTCATCATCACTGAAATGCTCCAGCCCATTGTTACGATCACTGTGCCATTCTATCTAGTTGAGGTTCTTTCTCTCTACTCTGACCCTTCAACTTTCCCAGCATGATGTCGTTTTTCAAGAACTAGCCTCTCCTGACAGCATGTCCAAAGTATGTAAGGTGAAGTTACCTCCAGGAGGAGTCTGGTTGCATTTCCTTTTGGTCATCACATGTTCAAGAGTAGTGGAGACAGTAGCGCCCTCCTCATCCTATTCCTTTCTAGACCTGTGAATAAATATCAATAAATATGCTTGGTCAATACTCCCATATCAATTGCATTATGAATGGTGTTGCCATACATCTAAAAGTCATGCTCATTAATGGGTGTCCTTTTCTCTTCTTTTTGACCAAAATGATTCACTGAATCCAACTCATAGATGAAGAGCCCAGGCAGTCTGCATTCTCACTAGCCTCATTTTCTGTTGTTTATGTTTGGACTCTTATTTTCTTCACTCCCAAATAAATACACCTATGAGACAATCAGAAGATTTCAAAGTCTGGATTTGGATTTAGAATAGTAAAGAGATTGGTGACAACATTCTTCAGTCCTACTTGCCAAAGACTTCTGCAGACTGAATGCATAAACTCAAGTAATAAGAGGATTTTCAGTTTTCTTCTTCTCCAATTGTCCTTTGTGCCTATAATTCCAACAGAGATCACCTAAAGAGGGGTAGCTAGGTAGCAGCTATGCATATTTCAAAGTCTCCTAAGCGAATACTATCAAACAACACCAAGATTTTTTCTTAACCAGTACTTATTTCATCAGCCTATAATCTGTGTTGTCACACATGTTTAGAAGTTCTACATTTGCTTTAGTACTTTCTTGTTGCCTTAACTACTTTTTAAATTCTCAATTATTCCCTTAAATAAGAGGAGGAAGGGAGGCATTTAGCCACAGAAACATCATAGTTGGTTCTGGTCTCAACTTCAGACACTGAGTGTTCTTTTAATAAAAGTGGAAAAGGCAGAACTCACAAACTGGTACATGGATTTTTGCCTGTTGGGATAAAGAACAAAGGATTGTCTTGTTCCTTCCTGATTAGCTTGATTTTTTATGCTATTTTATTATATTTTTTATGAATTTGTACCTAGCTTTGCTGGTTTAGTGGATAAGGAATTATGCTTCCAACCCAGACTCAGGAAGTTCTAATCTATCAGCTACTCTGAAGGGGAACAGTCTCCTTCTATGCAATTTACAGCTTCTGAAAACTCACTGGAGGGGCATCAGTGAGTCACTTCCAACTTGAAGGGACATAGCAATAAACAACATGTGTAGTAAGTTAGGTTCATTCGACATTTTCACACAGATTCTTCAGAGACATGACATTTTCCACAGTGTACCAACATTCTTTTTAAATATGTGCTGGTAGGTACATTTTGGAATGATTAATACAAATAACAGTGAGAACTCTCTCTATTTCCTAAGAAGCCACCTGAGTCTTTGTGCTGTTTTGAATGTGACAAGAAGGGAACTTGTCAGGCCCAAGAGCATATCAGAGATTGTAGGAGAGAGCAGGATAGGGCAAGATTCTGAACTGTTGCTTACAGGGTCCATGTATTCTAGTTGACTTGATGGCACCTAACAAAGTAACAAAAGGGAGCTCTGGTTTCCTGGTCTTTTGGGAGACATGCTGCTAACCTGAAGGCCACATCTCTGAATCTAGCATCCACCAGGTGGCCTAGGGGCAAGAGGCTATACTGTAATCTCGAAGGCATACAGTTCAAAATTACCAGCTGTTCTGAGGAAGGATGGGAAATCTCCTCCTGTGTGATAAACTGCCTCTGAACAGCTGCAGGAGGGTCGGCAATGGGTCAGTTCTGACTTGATGGTACACAACAACAACAACAACAACACTATTCAAGAGAAAGATGAACACTCTCCTCCTGTGCAATTTCCCCTAGTGAAACCCAATAGAGGGTCAGCTCCAATAGGAATAAATCTGAGTTTGACAGATTTGCATTTGAGGGTCAGAAATACCTTGGGTTCCTTGAACTGTTATAGGAAGACTAGAAAATGAGGGCAGGGGGAGGGAAATCCCTAAGAGTAGAAAACTAGGCAATTCATGATCTCAAGATTCTAGTTTTGTAAGTCTTGCCACTTAATCATGACAGTGTGTCTAATCTACAGGGGTTCCAAACTTATGTCAAAATGAAGTTCACATTGTAAATATAAGGTTGTGTGATGAGGCCAGGGGGCTAACTTGGATCTCCCCCAGCCATTGACTGGCTGACAGGTCAGCTACTAAATTAAATTATGACATCACATAATGGCCCCAGTATTGATTCTATGTCATGCCATTTCTAAGAAAAATCATATCACTCTCTTTCTTCTCCAGAATCTCATTCAGTGACTTATGCTCGTGGCCTTTCTAATCAATGTCAAATTTCCTTTGGGACAAGGTCAGAAATAGCTGTCTTAACAAAAACAATAACTGGCAAGCAGGATGAAATTACTTCTATCCACAGCCAGCAGAAAGTTATGCTTACTTTATCTCTTTCAATTCATTGCCTTGCCAACAATTTATGTTAAATGCATGTAATATTCCAATCTGTTTAAAAGATTTGGTACTAAATGAATGAATTGTATGCATTATGAATAACTGTCTGTTGACAGCCTCTAGGGACATACTGTACTTGCTTTAAATTCATCATATTAAAATGGATATGCTTCTCATATGCAGATACTCTTTCCAATTTATTTACAACAAAATAGGTCAACGGACCATTAATTCAGTTCCATAACTGTCATCTCTGTCTGTAGGATTGTGTACAGCTAATGAGACTTCACTAGTATTTGCTCATATAGTCTGTTCAGCACTTCAAGCCAACAATGTCTACTGATAAGGTTATTTGATTCAGAATGAATGTTTACATTGAAAGGAAAAACAACTGTCAAATATGAAGCTCAAATGGATACTCCAAAGTGAAGAAGCTTTTCTCATGGCTTAAGCTCTTTGCTGGTTTTCTCCACAACGAAGAGCAAAAACAATGGGAGACATGGGGATAAATGTAAGGTAGAGAAAACAATGCAGGGATTCTTGGGGGGCTAATCCAGGCATAATAGAGTTAATCTGTGAGTGAGAAGGGAAGGTTTTAGGCTAAATACTTACACAAAACTTGTTACTTTTGATCTAGTTGTACCCAAAGAAGGACTCTATTTGCAAAGAAGATTTTGGATTTTCAAACCAGTGGGACAGAAGTCACATCCTTGATTTTTCCTGTTAAACACCCTTGGGTACTCCTTGTTCCCAGAATAAACCATGTCAAAGATCTTCAATTTCTTCTGCAACAAACAAAACAAAAGAATAACAATACAGAGACTTAAGGCTCAAAATCTGACCCAAAGCCAAAAAGTCAACATTTGTTACAATAGTATTACTTTACAAAATAAAGAAGAAATGTCATTTCATTAAAATATTCCAAAGGTTAACCAATAAAATTTATAAATGTGATTAGTAAAATCTTGTAACACAGCGTTTTGTAAGAATACTTATTTTAAAAATTTTTTTTCTTGCCTTTTATAGATGATTTATAAAATCAAGTAACTATTATGTCAATGCAAGCATTCAGTTATGCTTTGCATTTGCTTACAATATCTTACTATATCTCCTCTGCTTCATAAACTAAAGATAAAAACCTTCAAGATCTGAGCTATTTAAATTTGCTTAGAATCTTCCCAAGTCAAGAAACCAAACTGTAACTTGTCTGAGGGGAGAGATGCTAAAATAAAATTAAACTTTCAGACGACTAACCAAGTTCTTTGATTCCACTAGCATATCTTCAAACATACTTTTATGCTAAAAATCCCTAAGTACGTGATCTGAGACTATCGCATCAACTTTTAGAAATTACATCATTCTTTACATTTGAATGAAAAAAGCACAGCAAACCCAAGAGAAGCAATATCACAGCCTTTTTAAAAAATGGGAAAGGAGCAAAGTGAAGCATGCTTCTGACAGAATAATATGTCTGCTACATCAAAATTATCTTAAAACCTACAACATGTTTGGAGGTCATTTTTCATGTTTCTGAGACAGATCATATCTCTACTGGTTACTATTTTTTACTCTTTATTCATTTCAAATGCTAAAATGGCAACAGTGCTAAGACTGGAGAACAGCTTTCTTGCACAAGATTAAGCCAATTTACAAAGTCTATCTGATATAATACAACAATAATGCCAAAGCTTAAGTGCAATTTGCAGGTTCGTTTATTCCTATCATTTGCATTCTTTTTTAAAATGAACTTGTAAACAAAAATAGTTGATTTTGTCTTATAAGGAGATAAAAATTTTTAACTTTTTTTTAAGTACATTAGAAAAGTATGTCTCTGAGACTCTCTAACTCCCATTATTGACATCATTTTCTAAATTTAAAAAAATTTTTCTATGACATCATCATTATAGAAATTCATTCAAAGTAAATAATTCTAAAACAACAGGAAATGTCTATTTTCTCAGTATATATTATGATTAATTAGTCATTGTTATTTTGTATATAACGTCATATGTTTAATGTTCTTAAGATTATTAGAAACTTGTTAACATCATATTTAAAATAAGCATAGGAGATTAAAATGCAAAAATAAATGCTTCTTTATTATATTTAGCATAGCTTGCCAGATAGAATATAAGCAAGACCCTCAACAACTGAAACAAATTTTATCCAGGGGACAAAGAAAAGTCATAGAGAAGTTAAAAATCAATAGTTGGCAATGAAAATTATAGGTAGAATTTAAGTCAATGTAATTAAAAGTTTTGAAAATTAACAGCTGTACAACAATAAAAAGCAGCTACTTTAAAGCACAGAAATTTTTCTGTCATTAATATTTAAGAGAAAAATATAAACAGGACAAATTAATTCATATAGTATCAAGGACCACTGGTAAAATTATACCATCTCTTAAAATGTGAAAAGAAAAATATTATTAAAAATATTTAACACTTTCTCCTCAAGCGGTTGGAATCCAACAGCTGCCTCATAGGAGGAGGGGAAACCTCCTCCTGTGTGATTAGCTGTCACTGAAAATGCACTAGAAGGTCAGCTAAGAGTCGGTTCCAACTCGATGGCACACAACAACACAACACAACAACAATCCATGGGTGCATTAAAATTCTTACTTTGATAGTGCTTCCCCATCATTCCACCAATATTTGTGGAATTGATATATACCATTGTTTGACTGGGCAGGAGAACAATCACCAGTGCCTTGTCCCTGCAAGAGAACTCTGAAAAAGAAGTGAAGAGGAGAAAAATGATAGAAAGTAAGAAAAGAGTGGACGAAGAGGAAGAAAACCAGATGTTGAAGGGACAGAGTGGGCGAAGGAAAGACTTGTAAAATTGCTAGGGAGGAGACTTTGAGCTGTTGAGAGTTTTGATTTTGTTTTCAAGGAAAAGTAGATACAAACAATGTTTCTCTGTCCCCCTGGGAAGTCTTTTCTGATTCCTTAGGTTGATTAGGGGCTCTGCTATGTGGTCGCCCGCCTCCTGTGCTTATATCTCTTCCATCACTGTCACCATGTGGCATAAGTGACATTTTATGCATCTGTGTTACTGATGGAGAGACCAGTGAGGAGGGGGACATGTTTTCCTGTGACAGAGCAAATATTTATCAAATGTTCAGGGTAGGTTTTACACAAAATTTTTCATTTGATTTTCAAATCAACATTCTGAGGTGTGTACTTGTCTTAACCTGAATGTTAGTGAGTACTATGGTTGAAAGTGCAGACTTTGAAGCCAAAAAGTCTGAGTGTGAAAGTTTGAAAATGTGGACTACAAAAGCCAGAAAGAACTGGCCTTCATTCCAGTTCTTCCATCACTAACTGTGTAGTCTTACGAATCACTGGGTGGTACAAGTAATTAAGTGTGTAACTAGTAACTGTAAGGTTGATGATTTAAAACCACCCCAAGTGACCTTGGAAGAAAGCAGGACAATTGGCTTCTGAAAGTTCATAGCTTCAAAAAGTATGGAGCATACATAGTTCTAGCCTGCAGCACATGAGGTCACAGGTCAGAATCAATTCAAGGGACACTGAAAAATGTCTTAGACAAGTTTTTTGCCTTCTCAAGACTCCATTTTCCCACCAGCAAAATGAGGATGAAGCCCTACAACATAGGTTGTCATAAGTATTAAATAATTTAATATAACTCTCTTTATCATCGCCATCAAGTCAAAACCAAATTAGAGCTGACCCTCCAATGGGTTTTCAGAGGCTGTGAATCAAGAGCAAGAGATTTTCCATCTTTATCCCACAGAGCTGCTGGTGAATTTGGAACACTTGCCTTTGGGTTTGGGGCACAACTTGGTACCCACTAGGTTACCAAAGCTCCTTAATTTGATACATAGAAAATAGTTCTTTATTAGTGCTCTCCAGGGTAGAAGCTAAGACCATGTTAACTCAGATTATTATCCCTGGTGTTTAAGTTGTAAATAGACTCAGGGATCTAAGCCACAGGGGGTTAATGTTGGGGCTTTCTTCTTCTTAATGAGTATGCAACACTGTCTTAAAACTGCCAGCAGCCAGGAAATCAAAAGATGAATTGCACTGGGAAAGTTTACTGTCAGAAGTCTCTCCAGAGCACTAAAGAGCCATGACTGATGTCAGTCTGGAGACCAAGGTGTGCCTGATCCAGGCCATAGTCTTTGTAATTACCTGCTATGCATCAGAAAGCTGGACAGTGACTAGGGATGATAGAAGAATTGATGTCTTGGAGCTGGGTGCTGGAGAAGAGTATTGAATATACTATGGACTGCTAGGAGAACAAACAGGTTTGTCCTAGAGAGGGTAAGAACAGGCTGCTCCTTGGGCAAGGATTCTGAGGCTTCATCTGACATACTCTGGGCGTGTCGCAAGGAGGGACCAGTCCTAGGAGAGGGATATCATGCTTGGGAGGGTGGAGGGACAGCGCAGGAGAGGAAGACCCTAGATGAGATGTATTGATTCAGTGACTAGGGTAATGGGGGTAGGTGTGTCAGAGACAATAAGGTTGTCACAGGATAGAGCAGGTTTCAGGGCTATTGTACATAGGGCTACTATGAGCTGTAAGCAACTCGACAACATATAACAACAACAAAAAATTAAAAATTACTATTTCTGTTGCAGTTAGATGCCATTGAATCAGTTCCAACTCTTAACAATTCCGTTCACATCAGAAGGAAATATAAGCTGACCATGCAACAGCCTCACAGGCATTGCGGTGTTGCTGCCACAGCATCGAGTCCTCTCACTGAGGGTCTCTTCTGTTGGCTGTCTCTATTTTCCCAAGCATGATGTCCTTCTCCAGGGACAAGCTCCTCCTGATAACACATCCAAAGTAAATGAAATTACAATCCTCACTTCTATAGAGCACTCTGGTTGCACTTCTCCAGCAAAGATCTGTTCTTTTGTTTCACAGTTCGCAGCATATGACAGAAATATCATCTCTCTTAACCCAAGCCATTCAAGGCAACCTGGCCAGGAACATGAGGACATTGCTTTGGAGAGTTATAATTGGCAGTGGCAGATTCCAGGTGTCATGATTTTGCTTAAGAAGTTCTCATTTGGAAGCTATCTGTGTGGAGGACTTATTGGTAGTTATTTAGTCCCAGTATTCTGACCACCATTCTGAATGTCAGCTCCTTACTGATGACCACTATACACCTTTGACCTGTAAGACATCTCCAAATTAAGCCTTGAGTAAATCAAACATATTGTCAGTAAGCTTCCAAAGCCATTTAGGAAGGTAATATGTTAATTTCAAGGGCAGAGACAGAGTCAAGAATATATTTCACTAGTGAATGGTTCAATGAGTAACTGATACAAACTTGACATCGTACTAGGTATTGACATTTGATGCAAGGTTTAAGGCAAGTTGCTTCTCACTTGTAATTGAAGTCTTCAGTGTTTGGAGATATGGAAATTGACTAATTCCTAAAGGATAGTGATTATATCTAGACTTACATGTTGCACTCTACATTAAAACAAAGTTTCAATTGTCTCACATGATTAAGTAGTGTATAAAGAAAATTCCCAATAAATGCATTTTACAACTAGATACCTTCATTTGTTGATAGAGAAGACATTTTCAATAATAAGCAGAAAAAAACTTGAAAAACTATTTTAACACTTGATTAATTAAAAGTTACTATGTCTGAGTCAACATGAAGGAGCATAAGTTGCAGGTAGTTACGTGCTTGACTGCTACGCAGAGTGTTGGCCGTTCAAATTGCCAGCCAGTCTGTGGAAGAAAGACGTAGGGGTTGGTTTCCTTAAAGAACTCTACACTGGGGAGTTCCTTTATATCCTATAGGGCTACCATGAGGCTGACCAGCTCAATATTAATGGAGTGTGGGGTGAGTAAAAATATTATAAATATAACAAAGTAATAAAAACAAAGATTTAAGATAATTATGAAAAAATCAACCTTTCTGATCTCTACCAAATGGGAGTACTTCTGGAAACCCATCATTCTGTAAACTTACAACCAAGCCTTGCATTATTTACTTAATTCTAGTGTCTGGATATTGTCTCAATATTCTGATGTGGTCACAGTCCTTATACTGCTTTTAGAATTCATCTCCCATCCTCAGGGAGCAGTCTTGACACATTGTGGAATCCTTTCATGTCTTTTCCACTATCAGACACCCCTAGAATGTAGTCTGGAGTCAGTTCTAAATAGTGGGCCACTGAAAATGATATTTTGTTTCAGGGATAGTCTCCTTTCTTTCATGGCAACATAAATTATATTATATATATCCTTCTGAAGGAGATAGGTGTAAGCCAGATTCATTTTCTAACCATCTCAGGACTCCTTTCCACTGACTGGCTGCTGAGATTCAAGCATACCTTAGTAGCTCAGCCTATCGTGATGGTGACAAGTATGTTGGGGTGGGAGTGAGTAGGGAATGTCAAGTAACTCACTTTCCTCATTTTCAACTAAAAAGTGGTTTTCCTAAATCTCAGTTGAGAGACCTTCAGTCTTCTAAAGGAATTTGGTCTTGTCTGATAAAGAATAAGAAAGAGTAACTAGGTGGCACACATGCTTAAATGCTGAACTACTAACCAAATGGTTGGAAGTTTGGGCCAACTCAGAAGCACGTTAGAAGAAAGATTTGGTGATTCTAAAATCTAAGGTATAAAAACCCTAGAGAAGCCACTTCCACTCTGTAATTAGGAGACCACCATGAATTGGAGTTGACTAAAGAGCCACAGTCCATGGAGACTTGTAAAGTGATTGCCACAAATGAAGGGAGTAAAAAATGAGAGCTCTGGTGGCCGAGTGATAAGGAGCTTGGCTGCCATCCCAAAAGCAGGCAGTTTGTATCCACCAGCTGCTCCATAGGAGAAAGAAGGGCAGTCTCCTTCCAAGTGATTTGCTGCTGCTGCAAACCCACTGAAGAGTCAGCTACGGGTCCGTTCCAAGTCATTAGCACACAACAACAATAATTGCAACATTTGGATTGCTTATCATCACAGCCCTAGGGCTGCAGATTAAAAGTCACCCACCTTTGGCTTGGTAGCATCGCCTTCTGTCCACTGGGCCAGCTGATCTCTCTCTCTCTATGTTGATGTTATAGTTGTTAGGTGCCGTCGAATTGCCGGTGACTCATAGCGACCCTATGAAGGGGAGTTCTCAACGCTTGGGTGTCTCTCATCCTCCCTGGTGTACAAGTTGCAGTACTGCGGTCACTTGTGGTTGCTGTGAGGCTGAACACTGTGACACTAATGTGTCACATGCATTAACGGCTGGTTACCCAATGCGGACAGAGAGTGGGGTGGAGCTCCCTGATTAAAAGAAACTTGGAAGGAGGAGTGGCATCCACTTCCGTAATAGCTTGCCTTTGGAAACCCTATGAACCTGCAGAGAGGATGGGAGACACCCAAGCGTTGAGGACTCTCCTTCATAGGGTCGTCATGAGTCGCCTGCGACTCGACAGCATATAACAACAACAATCATCACAGCAGAAACTTCTACAAGCTTTGTCAAAATCTTTTTCCTTATTGGTACTTTGATTTCATCAGATACCATTTTTCTTACTTTAAAGTTGTACCTCCTTTACAAGCTGGAGTATTAAAGAAGACAGAAAATAATTAAGTGTCCATCTCCTGTTGTTTATATTATAGTCACACTTGATATTCATGGCTAGTCAGAAAGTTGGGACATTAATTGAAATGAAAACAGCAAACAACAACAGAAAATGGGTTTCTTTAACACTACATGCTTCACAATCCCATTAAAATTGAAAATGTGGAAGCATTGTGAGGGAACTAAATCAGACTAATCTCTAATCAGGAGGCCAAAGTTAGGCTCCTCTATTAGTGTGGTTTCCATTATATAATGATTATTTGCTCCTAGAAATTAGGCAAAGGGTTCTGAAGGCACAGTGGCTAAGTGTTTTAACTGAAAAGTACACAGTTCAAATACACCAACTGTCTTGAAAAGAAACATTTACAGTCTTGAATGGTCTATGGGGCAGTTCTGTCCCAATGAAAGAAGCTCAGTGTTTATAGGTTGTTGTGTGTCATCAAGTTGCCTGCTACTCATAGCGACCCTATGTATAACAACCCTAAACCCTGCTCTATCCTGTGCCAGTCTTATTGTCCCTGATACACCTACCCCTGTTACCCCAGATACTGAATCAACTCATCTTATCGAAGGTCTTTCCTTGTGTGCTGTCCCTTTACCTTCCCGAGCATGACATCCCTCTCTAAGGACTGGTCTCTCCTTGAAACATGTCCTAAGTATTTCAGATGAAGCTTCAGAATCCTTGCCTCCAAGGAGCAGCCTAGTTTAACTCTCTCCAGGATGAACCTGTTTGTTCTCCTAGCAGTCCATGGTATATTCAGTACTCTTTTCCAACATCACAGCTCAAAGGCATCAATTCTCTATCATCCCTAGTCATTGTCCAGCTCTTGGTCTGTATCAGGTGCACCTTAGTCTCCAGACTGACATCATTGCTCTTCAGTTCTTTGAGGAGGTCCCTAACAGCAGACTTTCCCAACACAATATGTCTTTTAATTTCCTGCCAAGAGTGTTGATTGTGGAGCCAAGCAAACTAAAGCTGTTAGCAATCTTGATATCTTCACTATCTATCACAAGGCTGACAATCAGCCCAGTGGTGAGAATATTTGGGGTTTTGATATTGAACTTCAATCCATATTGAAGGCTGCAGTCTTTGACCTTCTGCAGCAAGCACTTCTGGTCCTGCTCAGTTTATAGGTTAGGTTATTAAAGAAAAGACATAAAAAAAAGAAGACATCAGCCTGTGATATTTAGTATTTTATATATTTGTCAATCCACTAGAAGATGTATAAAATGGTCTGAAGTTGTAAGCTTGGGGATTTTATAAAATAAATATAGGTTCTTTTTCAAAGGAGAAGTGAGAGAGAAAAAAAGATAATAATTGAAATCTCTAATCAAGAGAAAAACATGAGACAGCTACCAATAGAGAGAATCCCGTGTAATACCTGAGTGAGACTTCCCAAACCACCATGGTCATCAAAAGCACAGAAAGCCTGGAAATCTGACACTGACAGAGGAGCCCAAGATACATGATAATTAGATGTAATGTGGTATCCTGCGTAGAATTTCAAAACAGAGAAAGAACCTCAGGTAAAAACTAAGATAATCCTAATCAACTAATAATAATGTCTCAATCAGGAGCAACGGTGTCTCTCTGGAGACTAAGGTGCGCCTGATACAGGCCATGGTCTTTTCAATCGCTTGTTATGCATCAGAGAGTTGGACAATGACTAGGGAGGACAGAAGGAGAGTTGATGCCTTTGAGCTGTGGTGCTGGAGAAGAGTCCTGAATGTACCATGGACTGCCAGGAAAACAAACAGATTCATCTTGGAGAGGATTAAACAAGCTACTCCTTGGAGGCAAGGATTCTGGGGCTTCGTCTGACATACTTTGGACATGTTGCCAGGAGGGACGGGTCCTTGGAGAGGGACATCATGCTTGGGAGGGTGGAGGGACAGTGCAGGAGGGGAAGACCCTCTATGAGATGGATTGATTCGGTGACTCGGGTAATCGGGATGGGTGTGTCAGAGGCAGTGTGGTTGGCGCAGGATAGAGCAGGGTTTAGGGCTGTTGTGCATAGGGTCACTATGAGTCGCAAACGACTCGACGGCACATAACAACAACAACAGTATTGGGTGGCGCAGGAGAGGAAGACCTTCGACGAGATATATCAATTCTGTGACTGGAGTGGTGTGAATGAGTGCGTTTGAGATGGCTAGGTTGTCACAGGATAGAACGGCGTTTAACTCTTGTAACATAGGGTCGCTATGAGTCGCAAGTGACTTGATGGCCCATAAAAACAACAACATTGGTTCATTTATCATAATCTAAGTTCCATACTAATATGGTAATCATAAGAGGAAGAAACATCTTGCATTTTTTTTCTGTATATCTAAAACTAATGTGAAAACAAAGTCTGTTTAAAAGGAAAAACATATGTTATTGAGATTAAAGTGTGTTACTGACATTTAAGCAAGATGTAAGATTTGCTTGGCACATGACAATTGTAACTCTTTTAATCTAGTTTTCAACTGAGCAAACATGCAACCTTTATATACATCCTTTCCTTTATTAAAGATCTTCAATAGATTTTTTTTCTCTTGTTTTTGTGATCAATGCTTAGTCAGTGTGGAAAATTAAGAGGACAAGTTTATACTGGTTGAGGAAGCAAAAGATTTTCTTCCTAAGTCTGTACACCAGTCCCTGTCTGTTCCTGAATGTGTGGTCGGTTCTCCAACGCACAGCGTATACTGTCTTTTCTGCAAACGAAAAGCAAAGTCTCTTCTGCAAATGAAAAGCAAAGTCATCAAGGAGATGAAGTGCCTGCTTTGAAAAGATGAAGAATTTCTGAAGCAAAAATTTCCCAGAGCACTGGATCCTAAGGAATGAAAAATGCAGAAGAAAAAAAAAGCTCCTACTGGTCATTTGTTGCAGATAACTAACAAAAAACATTATTAAAAAACAACAACAACAACAAACAACCTCAAGCAAAAAAGAAATTAAAAAACCAAGACACCTCAAATGCAATGTTATTGAAACTCATAGTGGACCCTCTATTTTTCTCCTGAGGAGCGACTGGTGGATTGGAAATGTATTGGAATTAGAAGGTTTGAGTTAGCAGTGCAACTCCCTATGGTGTTATACCACCAGAACTCCCTACCTAACTAAAGTGTTAACAACTACCCTAAGATAAACCTTCTAGTAATCTCAATTCCCCAGGAATTAAAAGATTAGAACCTCATATAATATGTGACCACTTCCCTGGTGTCAATTTACTAAAGTTCTAAATAGATGATTGTTTTCTAATAGATAGATTATTATTACCCTAATAAAATGATACTGTGCTAAAGGTACATAATTAATGGTACTAGAAATTGTTCTCATTCTCCAAAGGAAAAATTACTTTAGTATCTCATAAAAATAGATAAAAATGTTACGAGATTGTCTAGTAGTACAATATTTTTACTTTATAGACCATAACACGGTCTGGAGAGATGATGTAAAACATGGAGAAATGTGCTGGTTTAAAATGACCACCAGACTTGAAGACAGGATTTTATTCAGATCCTCCTATCTTTGCAATAGGTGGCAAAGTCTTTAGGGAGTTGTACTACTAATCCAAATGCCACACCTCTGGCAGTTCAAAAAGATCAGAGACTCCTCTGGAGAGAGATGAGTCATCCCTGTGAAATTAATTAAAAGCCTCAGAAAACCCACTGGAGGGTTAGCTATGAGTTAGTTCCAATTCAGCAGCAATGAGCTTACAGTTGGTGGCATGGAAGGTTAAGTGTCGAGCTGTCAAGTAAAAGTTGGCAGTTCAAACCCACCAGCCACTTTTTGGGAGAAAGATGGCACAGTCTTCTCTTATTAAAATTTATAGCCTCAGCAATCTGATGGAAAGTTGCCATGATTTGGAATCAAATCGACTGGATGATTCTACTGGGTCTTGAGGTTTGATCTTTGCATTTAATATTTTCATATACAACAGCTTCTTTATCAATCTTGAAGTACATCCAAATTGTTTTAATCTTCCATTTGTTTTATACTTCTTGCAACATTTTCAAGGTCTTGACAGAGCAGTTTCTATCTCTTCCATGAACATTCTCATCGAATTTTTTTAGAATAAATGAATAGATTATGTATGAATGATATATATTGTAAATTTTATCTGAATTCTGTAGCTATTTACTAGCATTTTTCTATGTGTTGACTCTACTAGTCAATTCAGTACACTCTGTCTAATCACTCTGATCTACTTCCCTCTAAAGGAAGTTCTCTTTTGGGCCTTCCCCAGAATTGTGTCAGCAAAAATATGAACAAGGTCCTAACATTTCTAAATTTACTATCTATATACATAGTTCTACGAGCAATGCATCTTATAATCCAAATTATTGAGTGCATTATTAAATGTTTTATTCTTATGTCATAAAAAGAATAAAAGTTGTGGAATTTGCATGGGTGGACTTTATATTTTGACTTCTTTATATAATCACTGAAAACTCATCTTCATCATACTTCAGTATTTACAAAAGTACACCATGCAGCATTTTAGAGTAACTATTTTTTTTCATTCTATCAGAACTAGAAATTACTGTAAGGACTTGAAATTTGTACAGAAATTTCTGAGATCAATGCTTTAAAACAAAAGTCACAAATTTCCATTAACTGTTCCTAAGACAGAGTCCATATGTCCCAATGAGAAGCTAATCATGTTTAAGCAAATCTAGGAGTCGACATTCAAGGCCTAGCAACACCTAGAGGATCTTTTCACCCATCAACTGACTTTTGTTCTTTTTGATGGATGGATGAGCAAACTTAAGGAGCTAATAGGCAGATAAAAGTTGAAATGTGAAAGGACAGTAATGTTAAAGACAAGTTAAAAGCTCTTGCCAACACTAGCCCCCCAAGCTGCCTCCCCAGCCGTTTCCCCTGTGAACTTTTTGTGTTTCATTCATTTTGCTGGAATTGGAGATGGAGAGGCCAAGAAAAGGCCATATCCTGCTTCATTGACTAAAGCTCTCCTGTAAGGGAGTTTAATGGGTTAGAAGTTAATACTAGTGACAGTTCTAAGAAAAGTTACCAAGTGTTTCCAGTGCCTGGAGAGACGCCCTGCTGTTCTGACTCCTTTGCATTTCCTTCCCCTCTTCCCTCTCTTATCTGTGGATGCTTCCATGACAAGCAAGGGGTACCTATTAGGAAACAATACCCGGTGGCTAATAGAAGTGAGCAAAACCTCATTAACACAGGCTCTGGGGAAGAACTGGCTCTAATTACAGCTGTCTTAGAAGTGCTGATCACATGAACAGATAAGCATTTGAAGAGGGAAATCAAGTTTCCTTTAAATTTTCAAACTATTGTTTTCTTTTATTTACCATCCTAAAAGGGGGTTCTCTGCTGTGATGTGAGCCCTCTAAGTTACATTCACTTTCTCTGAATAGCTTCTATTTTGGCCATTATGTTATTTTCCCTCATAGTTTCTTCCACAGCATAGAGAAGGAAGAGGCCACACATGGAAGAAATTCCTTCTGTCCAGTGCACGCAGTAAAGAGATTGTTCCTCAATGTTACTCAAGCATGTACTTTGTGGTTTGTATTTACTTATTTTTAAATTGAAGTACCGTGTGCAAAATAAAAGTGCACGGCTTGTTAGTACACAGTTTGCTCAATTTTCACCTTCACCTAACCAGCATTCAGGCCATGGAATAAAACGATGCTCCACATACTCTACTTGACACTTCTGTAGGTACGATCTCTTGTTTTGTTTTTTAATGCTATTAATTTAACTGACTTTATTCATGTGAATACCTAGAACTGTGCTTGACACAAAGAAACTCCATAACACTTTATTTTGCTATTGTTATGTGCCATTGAGTTGACTCTGACTTGTAGTAAACCTATGAACAACTACTCTAAAATTTGCCCTATCCTGAGCCAATCTCACCATCTCCAACACATCCGACCCCATTGCCACAGTCACTGTGACACTCCATGTCATCCAGGGTTTTCCTCTTTTGCTCTGACCTTCTACTCAAGCTTGATGTTCTTCTCCAAAGACTGGACCCTGCTGACAACATGCTTAAAGTGTGTGAGATGGAGTTTGAAAATCCTCACCTCCAAGGAGCAACCTGGTTTCATCCTCTTCAAGACAGACCTGTTTGTTCGCTTGGCAGTCCATGGAATGTTCAATCAATACTCTTCTCCAGAACCACAACTCAAAGGCATCAATTCTTCTTCTGTCATCTTTAGTCATTGTTCAGCTCTCAGGTGCATAATTAGTAGTAATTAATGTATCTCATTAGTAATTATTTAAATAAGGAGCTTTTGTTAGGTGTCATATAGGTGGTTTTGTTTGGTTTTTGGGGGTTTTTTTACTCAGCAATTCCATGTGACAAAGACAAATTGTTCCCATAGGGGTTTCTAGGCTGCACTCTGTATGTAAGTCAATCACTAACTAGATCTTGGTCCCTCTGAGATATTGGGTAGATTTAAACTATCAACTCTACAGTTTGAAGCCAAGTTCATAACAGTTCATGTCACTCAAATGTCTTTAAGTGGGGAGGCAAGCAGCTAAAGGAAAGGAAAAACTCATTTTGCAAATTAAGAAACAATTTTTCCTGAAGTTATTTAAGTAACATTGAATCCAAGAGCAATAGGAAAGAAATGAAGAACCAGTAAGAAGTCAAAGCTAGAAATACTGGTTGTGTTCTACTCGCTTTGATATGTGAATTAATGGTATTGTGAGGGTTTGGAGGAAACTATGTGTCCCTTTAAGTGTTTTCAATATCTCTTCCTGCTATAGGAGGTGCAAATAAGAACAGAAAAGTAAACTGAAGGGGAAAAAATATGTGTGTGTGTGTGTGTGTGTGTGTGTGTGTGTGTACGTATGAATGTATGTTTTATAAACCTAAGCAGTTCAAAAAACATTCATTTCATCTAAAAATATGGGCACATGGAAGGAGAAACATCAGTATGTATGAAAGCTATAATAAACTCTTCAAATGACCACAGAATTAGTCAATAAGCTCCCAGGTTGTCAACACAGTAATCAGTCCTCACCGGCTGGGTAAACACAGCCCAGGAAGTAGCTTCTTCTTAATGGTTTTTCATTTTATCACTTTCAATGGTGTAGATATACTACAATTAAGACTTAAGCAGCATGTTAAGTGACACTGGTTTCACTGCGGCTAAAGATCACTTTCACAGTAAACACCTCATTCAGAGCGCCATCCATCCAGTGGCTGACGATAAATATTAAATGGAACAGACAGGGATAGCTGGGTATCATGTGTCCAGCTTGCTGACAGTCATCGCAGCTGGAATGCATGGAAGGCCGCCTGAACATCTATCTATTTTGCAAGCTAATCAACAGGTTGAGAACTATTCTGAAATGAAAGAATTATAGGCCATCTGTTCTTCCTCGACATTAAAATGAGGGGGGAAATGTAGCTAAAATACAGCTGGAGGGATAGAAGTTATTTGGGAGATAAAAATAACTAATCGACAGCAGGAGTTATTAAACATAGTCAGAGATGAACAAAGGTAGATGTAAGATTTCCTTCATAGATATTATAAAGAGCAGACACAAAACCTCTCAATATTTAAGAAGTTGTGCTGCCAACACAAATGCAGGGAGTTCAAATCCACCAGCTGCTCAGTGGGGAAAGACGGACAATCTCTTTCTGTGTGATTAACTGGCTCTGAAAACCTGCTGGAGGGCCAGCTATGGGTTGGTTCCTATTTTATGACACATAAAACAGAAAACAAAGATTAACTAGGCTAGGGTGGAGTAAATGCATTAATTATTCTACCCACTGACATTCAATCGATTACAACTTTTAGTGACTTGGCACTGAGTTTCCAAGGCTGTAAATCCTAATGATAGGAGATTGATCATCCTTCTTCACTAAAGTCCACTGGTACGTCCACATTGCCAGATGCAGCCTTCGAGTTAGCAGTACAACAGAGTTATTGTGCTGGGCTCTTAATTAAAAAGTTGAAGATTCAAATCCACCAACAAGAGCTTCACAAGAAATGTTTAGCGATCTACTTCAGTCTTTGAAAATACTACAAAGCACAGCTCTGCTCTGACATAAATGGGTTCAACCTGAATTGGAATTGACTCCACAATAACTGGTTACTTGTTTTATTGGATTTTTTTTTCCTAGCACAGAGAAATACAATGATTCTAAAATCAAAAGTGTTGAGACAGTCATATGAAATGTGTACACATCTAAAGTTTTCTGTGAAAATTATTTTATTTCAAGTTAAATTATTGCAAAATACATTATACAGATACATTTTCTACTTCCTGTGTAGGAAGTTACTACTATAAAAAAAGTTAGTGGATATCTCAAAGACTAGCAGTAGAGTAAATATTTGGCAAATTTAATATGGCTACTAAATTTATCTTATGTCCTGTGCTATAAACCCAGGAATTACCTAGAAAGTGGTTTCCAATCCAGTAACTAAAACAGGAAAGCTCTAGTTCATTTTGTTTTCTTTTGTTAAGGTACAGCTTTTATTAAGTTAGAATTTAACACATCCATTAATATCATGTAGAATAGTAAATGTGTTGGAGGAAAACTCATAATATACTGGTTTTAAAGAGCAAGTTACTTCACTGAATGTAATGACCATCTTGTTTTTATATAAAATAGATATATTTATAAGCATAGGAAAACAGAGTAAGAGATGTGCCCTATTATATTAGCTGTATCTGTGAGTGAGAAGATGTAGGTGACTTTAACTTTCCTGTGTTTTCTAAAATTTCTACAATGAATATGTAGTACTTTATAATGCGAAGCAAAAGTAATTACAAAAATAGGGAACATTGTGTCTTAATTGGAAGAGTAGATTAGCATTCTGAAAAAGAATGCTCTATCATAGATCAGAATATTTCATTGGTTTAAAATCTTGGAGTCTACTTTGCACCCTCAACATGACCCAAACCTCCCTTCCACCTTAACTGGAGATAAATATGTTGGTGTAGACTTGGAAGAGAGGTGATAACATCTCCTTAAAAATACCAGGTGGCTTAACTGAATGTTTCAGAAATAGCCTGGCATTTCAGGCTAGGATGAATGATTTGGGTGGAAACTTAACTCTGACAAAACAGAGCTGCACTGCTTGAAAATTGTACCTCTATACCCAAACTCAAATGTGTCCAATGTGAGGTGCAAATATAGCTGAACTTTACTAACTCAGACTCCAATAATATGTAAAAGTTTGGAGAAAGACTGAGCAAAGTTTTGACTATAGCAAAATCTTTCCTCATACTACGAATGAGTTACAGGATTAATGTTTAAAATTCATGAAAACCTTTTCAAACAGCATCACTTTTATATTTATTAAAGCAGATTCCATGTGGAATACTTTATTGATTTAACATGAATTATATGCGCTTAAAGGTAATAAACTGTGTTTTCCCATCCAAATATAGCTATGTTTTTTATAGTCACTAATTTCTATAAAACATTCACCTTAGAATTACAGAATGACTCTATAAAGGATTGAAAGAGACATTCATTGCCTTCTAGTTAAACTCCTTTAAATATTACCAGCAAAGAGGGTCAAGTCTCTGCATGTAGACTTTATAGGTTAGACACTCACTGCTCATTATTTAATAAAAATATATTGCATTCCAGACTATAGGAAAAAGAGTGGATGGGACTAATGTCCACCTTAGGGTTTGGAGAGCACTTTTGCCCACTGAGCTTCATCCTGCAGTGGGACAACAAACACTAAGAGAAAAAAAAACTGGCAAGAGGAAACCCAGATTTCTTTAGAAAACGCAAAAGAATATTTCCCCAAGAACTAAAAGGGGATAAAAAGAATTAACTAAAAGAATTAAAAGAAAAATATAGTCCAACCCCATAAGTCAGTGCCAACTCCTGGGGACCGATTCCAATTCACTGGGTTTCCGAGGTTGTAAATCTTTTCAGGAGTAGACTTCCTTTCCACCAAGGTGTAGCTGCTGAATTTAAACTGCTGAGTTCCAAGTATGGTCTCCCCATTGGCAGCATTACCATCAGCTATGAAACACATAGTATTTATCAGATCCCACATTGTGCTGAATGGATTTTCAATGCTGCAGTGGGACATGGCAATCTGCGAACTAGCAAGTCCTTCAGGTGGTTATGATACATTGTCAAGTTGAAGAACAACCACTAGAGAGAAACAATAACAAAAGGAGGTGTCAAGTAGTTTGGTTACAGGTTGGCTGTAAGAGCTTTGACCATCCATATCCTGTTCTCTTTCCGTGCTTATAGTATGTTTCTGCTTCTCATTTCTAAAAATTAGAAGATGGATCATACGGGGAGTCTTGGCCATTAAAAGCAATTGCTCCATGTTTGCTGACTGTAACATTTCACTGGATCTTGGACTACAGGAGATTAAAGCCTAGTAGAACCTTGATGGATATGTAACATGATGCACAAATAAACCACTTGTTTTTTTTAAAAAGTCACTTATATTTAGAAAGCTATTTATTAGCACAATATAACCTTATCTTTCCCAGTAATAACAACAACAGAATATGTAATCCAGCAGAGTGCAGAAAATATCGAACAAGATCATTAATATGTTGTTGTTATGTGCCATCGAGTCGCTTGCGACTCATAGCGACCCTATGTACATCAACCCTAAACTCCGCTCTGTCCTGTGCCAATCTCACTGTCTCTGACACTCCCATCCCAATTCTCCCAGTCACTGAATCAATCCACCTCATAGAGGGCCTCCCCCTCCTGCACTGTTCCTCCACCCTCCCAAACATGATGTCCTCCAAGGACCTGTCTCTCCTCACAACATGTCCAAAGTATGTTAGACGGAGCCTCAGAATCCTTGCCTCCAAGGAGCCACCTGGTTTAACCCTTT
>NW_006399897.1:5068628-5075410 GCF_000299155.1 Elephantulus edwardii | reverse complement strand
TGCTGCCTTTTGAAATCTTCTATTCAACTCTTTAGTATCTTGAATTCTTCCTTGTGCTTTGGCTTCCCTGCGCTCCAGTGCAGTTTTCAGAGTATCTTCTGACATCCATTTTGGTCTTTTCTTCCTCTTCTGTCTTTGCAATGACCGCTTGCACTCTTCCTGGATGATATCATTAATACACTTGAGGAAAATCTTTCTGAAGATTATTTTTAAATGGCTGGAACAGTGTACCAACAGGAAACTGCAAGAATCTTAAATTGGATTCAAAAGAGGCTGTGTAATGAGGGATATCACTGATGATCTAAGATGGATCTTGGTTGAAAACAGAAACTATTAGAAAGATGCTTGCATGTGTTTTATTGACTATGGAAATGTGTTTCACACATGTTGTTGTGTACCATCACGTTGTAACTGACCCATAGCTGACCCGCCAGCAGGTTGTCAGAGGAAGTTAATTGCATAGGAAGAAATTGCCCATCCTTCTCCTAGAAAGCAACTGATGGATTCGAATCAGTTGTCTTCAGGATTGCAGTGCAGCTTCTTATCATTAGGCCACCAGAGCTCTCTACAATACATTATGGATAATATTGAGAGGAATGGGAATTTCAACACTTAGTTCTGCTCATGTAAAACCTACATATGGATCAAGAAGTAGTTCTTGGAACAGGACACGGAGTGGGTACTGCATAATTTAAAATCTGGAGGATGTGCTTCAGGGTTGCATCCTTTCTCCAAACTTATTCATTCTGTATGCAAAGCAAATTATTGAGTAAGGTAGACTTCATGAAGAAGAACAAGGCATTAGGATTGCAGTAAGACGTATCATCAAACTGTTATGAAGATGACAAAACCTTGTTTTCATAAAGTGAAGAAGACTTGAAGCACTTTCTGAAGAAGATCAATGACTTCTTCAATATGGATTTTATCTTAATATCAAGAAAACAAATTTTCACCATTAGATCCATACACGACAATCTGATGGAGAAAGATTGACATTTTCAACAATTTCCTTTTACTTGTATCCACAATCAACATCCATGGTTACCAGTAATCAAGAAATCAAAAGACAATCTGCTGTCAAGGACTTCAAACTGCTAAAAAGCAAGGTTGTCAATTTAAAGACTAAAGTGCACCTGATGTAAGTTATGGTAATTTCAATTGCTTCGCATGCATCTAAAAGTTGTACAGTGAAAAAAAGACTACAAAAAAGTGATACCTTTAACTTGTGATGTTGGTAAAAAGTATCGAATATTGCAGGGACTGCCAAAAAAACAAAGCAATCTCTTGGAAGGAGTGTTGTAACTAAGATCCAAAGATGGTTGAAAGTTCATTTCATACACTTTGGGCATGTTCTCTGGAGGGTTAAATATGTGGGAAAAAGACACCAGGAATAAATGGTAGAAGGTCAACAAAAGAAAAAAATAGACAGATTGATACAGTGACTACAAAATAGACTTGAATATGACTGAGATTGCAATGATCCTACAAGACAGGGCAAGATTCAGGTCTCCTGTTCAAAGGGTCATTATGAGTCAGGATCAACTTGACAGCACCTAATAACAACACACGAATACAATAAGCCTGTAACATTAAAGGAGGTTCCTTATTTAATACTTTATTGATTTAACATAAATTAAACATACTTAGTAGCAACAAACTGCTTCATTCAAATGCAGCACAGGGTTTATCTGTTTGTTTTTTTGTTTGTTTGTTTGTTTGTTTGGGTTTTTTTTAAAGTCATTAATTTCTTGTTCAAATTCACCAGCTGTTGCTCCATGGAGAAAGATGGGCGCTCTCTTCCTGTGAGATTTATTCCCTCTGAAAACCCACTGGAGGATCAGCTATGGGTAGGCTTCAACTCTACAGCGTGTAAGAACAACAACTTCCATAAAATATTCACATTAGAATTATGTAATACCACCTAGACTATCACTAACAAAACAGTGATAGGAAAAGTAGGAATAGGAGAAGACAAGTAAAGTAGAAAAGGTGGTCAGTTTGAAGGAGATCTTTCAAATTTTGTTCTCATGATCATAGGTTGCAATAGGCAGCCGAAGCCAATGCCAAGACATGAAGTTCAAAAGAACAAGCAAGTTAGAATTCTTTTAAGCCAAAGACATTTATTTTTTCCATCAATGTCATAAAGTTGTAAATGTCCTTGGAGACATAGATGCTGTCTTAGAATGGGAAATAGAGCTAAGGAAGAAAGATTGAACACTACCAAAATCATAATTGATGGAGCATTTTTATCAATCTGTAGAATCAGATTTTTTAATCTACTATTAGAAGGAAGATTCACATTCGTTATCAAGTTTAGGATAAATCTAGAAAATTATATCCAGTTTCTGACTATAACATTTTAAATCTACTCTATTAAAAAAATAATGCAACCGCAACTCTATGCATGTGCTATAAGAACTGCGAAAGAGAAAATAAATTTAATGCAGAATAACAATCTAATACACGGCTTTTGTTTTTTAGGAGAACTTATGAAGTGAATGTACATTAGGAAGGTTGTTCTGAAAGTACTCTTTAAAAATTGGCACTTTAAAAAAACTTTTGAGATGAATCTTGTCTGGTAGGAAGAAGCAAGCCAACTCACTAAAGTTTTGGGGAAATTATCTTCCTGGATAAAGAAAGAACAAGAGCAAAGGCCCAAAGGAGGCAGGAATTCATTTAATATGTTCAGGTGAACATATTATGTCTCTATGTCTCTATATGTCTCTATGCCTAGCAGTCTTACTCAACCAAGATTCCCAGAAGAATTCAGTCCTACAAGAAATAATTTGAGTAACAATTTTTTTTCCAATTTTCTCATTTAGTACCATTATAAACTCATAGGAAATAAGTCAATATGTACAACGTGTGCCTCAGGGCACTGTGGCTTCATTCTCTGGCAGATTTCAGTGTAAAAAGGTTAGCTGAAAGGTGTGAATTTAGAGAGCATATAATAGATGGAGGTAGACAGAGGTAAAGTAAAGGTCTTGAGTTTTATTCTATGGTTAGGAAGAAGAAGTGGAGATTTTAGGGGACGATTTTAAGCAGTGGAATGGAATATTCTGATTTACATTTGTGAAAGATTGCTCTGACCCCTGTGCAGAGAAGGCAATAAAACCGGTCAGATAGCTGGTTGGCTACTGCATTATTTCACATTAAAATGGCTAGATTAGTATAGTTTCTGAGTGGGAGATGATAAGAAATGTCAGATGAAGAACATAGCTTGGAAGCAGTTGGATTAGCCCAGAAGACACATATAAAATGAGGAGAAGGGCAGCTAAGATAGAAAAGAGAAAGACGTGAATCAAAACAACTCTTGGAAAATTCATGGCTGATGATATGGGGATTCATGGTTCCTAAAGGATAAGAGAACAGGGGATAGTAGAATAGAAGATGAGAGAATCATGTAGAGATGCCAGGTTGACAACTGAATATTTGAGTCTAAAACTGACAGAAGAAGCAAAAGCAAAACATGAAAATAAAGGAGTTATCATACCATCAAATGATATGAGAATGACTAATTCTATCCATTTTCCTTTGAATGATTTTGAATCTGTCTTTTCCTTAAACTTTGTTGCCAGAACAAAAGTTTGTTTTGTCTCCTTGCCCTATTTCTGCTATTTCTGTGCCTGGTGTATGAACTCTTCCCCCAACAGTTATTCTATTTTACTATACTACTTAGTTTCCTATCACACAAACTAGACCATTCTTTGAGTCAGTTAAAGTTGAATACTCAATATGTATAAATTCATTTGTAAGGTGCTTTGTACCATAATAAGATTGATATTAGAAACATGTAATATACATGTAGAAACCAAATCTTTGTAAAACAATAAAGTTTAGGGCATAAAGTGATACAGGCCTTAGGAAAAAAAATTAAAGAATTAATGTTATGGCAGTGTTAGCAGATTAAAAAGGTGGCTTTTGATTTTAAGAAGGGTGCTCTGGTGCCTAGTGGTAAAGAGCTACGCTGTCAACCCAAAAGAATGTGGTTTGAATCTACCGGCTATTTCTTGGTTTAATATTAAGAGTCTAGAAAATCTGTGCTAGGAAGTTTGTGTTTGAGTTTGATGAAGAAAAAGCTAAAAAAAGTAAGTTGACCTTTTTGAAAAGAGGTCATGGTCCCGCTTCATCCTCAGTCTTTCAGAATCTCCCTCCTTGGCTCCACTCTCTGACATGTACATGTTGGACTTTCTTAGGACATGGTATTAGTCATTCTTTCTTGGGATTCACAGGGTCAGACGGTCAGGAAACTGAAACCATTTAAAAACCAGTTAGAGATATTTGACTTTGGTCAGGAAACTGAAACCATATAAAAACCAGTTAGAGATATTTGACTTTCTATAACTTAAGAATATCACTTCAAGGAGAAACAGCCATCGCAGCCATATTTAATCATGTAAAATGTTCTCTCCTACAAGATGAATTGGGCTAATTCTGAATGGCCCCAAGAAGTCTCTCTAGGAACAATGAACAGATATCTTAGGGAGATGGATATTATTTACTTAAGATAAAAAAGAATATTACAATATCCAGGTTTCTCCAATAACAGAAGATAGAATTAATCACTTTCAAAGGAATTGAAGTTCCCTTTCACTTAAGGCAATCAAAGAGAAATTGTATAAACATGTTATACAAAAAAATAAGAAATGTTACAGGGGATTTCTTCCACTGCAAGGGTGGGACTGACCATCTTTTCACATCTGATTTTTTCCCCCCACAATAACTGTTAAACAGTACTAATCACATGCGAGGTCTTATTTTAAGAACCTTAGACATAAAACAATACTCTTCGTCCTCCAATTGGTTCCAATTTATGGTAATCCTCCATCAAGTTTCCAAAGCTGTAAATCTTAATAGAGGAAACTACCTATTTTCTTCCCACACAGCAGCTGATGCATTAAGATTAATCTTTTTGTTAGAAGCCAACACATAACACAGTATACTACCATTTTGTAGTTACAGCAACTATTGTCATGACTGTGACTAAATAAAAGAAATCAGAGAAATTGATGTGCCTTCTTGTTGGGAATAATAGGTATCATCAGGATGACTATGACTCAAAGCGACCCTATGAACAGATAAAAATCTCGCTCTATCCTATGCTGCCATCTTCACGATCTTTACCATGCTGAATACTATTGTTAGTCACTGTTTCAATCTACAATGTTGAGGGTCTTCCTCTCTTTTGCTGAGTCCTCTCTTGCCCAGAATGGCTTGCCCCTCCAAAGTATGTGATCTACCATTTCACCATCCTTGCCTCTAAAGAGCAACGTAGTTGCATTTCTTCCAAGACAAATTTGTTCTGGAAATCCATGATTATATACAATACTCTTTGTCAACATCATAATTCAAAGGCATGGGACTTCATTCCCTCGATTGGTAAGAATTTAAAGCAATAAAATCTGACTCCAGAGTGCACACCTTTATTTTTCATCTCAGAATAACATGGTAAAGTCAAATCTAAAAGGGAAGACATTTATAAGAGGACTGGGATGAAATTGAGCAAGAACGTGTACTGTAGGGAGTTATACAGTTCAGCAAAACATTGTGCTTCTCTGGCAATCACAATCAGACTGCAGCTCTATGGAAAATGGCTAATCTCCTCCTCTGCTATTTACAGTCTCAGAACTCAGAGATGGGTCAGCTATGATTTGGTTCCAATGAGTACATTAAGAATACTTGATATATCCTACCCCTAGGATAGTGCGAACGCAGTCCACCACTACAAAAATAATGCAGTCATGTTTTCCGCATTTGAAGAAGTAGAGGATGTCAGCAAGCAAATCCGGAGTGCAGGTGGGTGGGCTTCACCCAGAGAAAACCACCTTTTTCATCATGGGATCTCCCCTGCCAGGTAAGTATAGAAAATGCCAACTTATAAACTTATAGACTCAGGGTTAAATGATAAATTTAATTATTCAACATTCTTACTCGCACTCCTTTATAATGTGCATGCAAGATAGGTACTACTAAAAGACGCTACACTTTAGCAAGATTAAATTAAAAAAAAATGACAACCATGTACTTTAATTCACCTTTTATACCAAGTTACCTGATCTTTTTCACAGGTAAAACCAACTTCAGATGCTTAATGTCATTGGAAGCAAAGTGGAAGGTGCTGTGTGACAAAAAGAAGGCACATATAAGGAAGAAGGTGAATATCATAGAAGTATATTCATACCAGACAGGAAGGGGAAAGACAGTCTTTTATGAAACAGAGAAGAGAACAGAGGTAGTCCCAAAGTCAAATACTAGTGTCTTCACATAGAATTTTACATCCTGTGAGAGAGAGGTAGAAACATCTCAAATATATTGAGATGGAAACTTCTACAAACAGAAGTTCTGTTGTTCTGTTTCCTGTTTGTGACTTGGAGAGGAGATTGTCTTATATTATGTCCCTGAATCAGTGTGAGGGAGAAAAAGAAAACACTTTCCTGGATCTAGAAGTTGTTAGACCAATAGCCGTGAAGACAATGAAAATAACTCACTTAAGAGCCAGAAGGTCCATAGGAAGTTTTCCATATTGAAGAATGACATTATTCTCTACAAATCAGAGAGTGGAATTTGTCAAACTAAAGAGTATTTGAAGGGATCAGTTGAGTTTCACAAATGTTATACTACATTACATCAAGAACAAAGTCAAACTAAACAATAGGGAAGAATTAAAAATATTGACTTAAAAATACCAACATGACCGGCGCTGGCTGAAAATCGCCTGTGACTTCATCCATAGCCACTGGTGAGAGTCAGCGCCCAGAGCCATCAGGGGCGTTAAGCTCGTT
>NW_006399897.1:5066034-5067367 GCF_000299155.1 Elephantulus edwardii | reverse complement strand
TGTTGTTGTTATTGAATTGAACACAACTCATAGTGACCCTATGACCAAAAGACCTGAAGCCTTTCTAAAAAAGGTTCATTGTTTCTATCAAAGTTCATCGTTTCCAGAGGTGTGTTGTTTAGCAAGTGGACGACACTTCTCCTTCCAAACCTGTTTTAAATTGGGAGCTCCACCAAACACTGTCCTCCATGAATAATCGTTATGACATTTGACACCCAATGGCACAAGGTTCAGCATCACAGGAACCTCAGATTATTTCAGCACAGCAAATTGACAGAAGATTGCTGTACCACTTAGAAGAATTTTCCTCCAAAATATAGTAACAACTGACTTTTAAATACAAAGGCCCTCCATGAGGTCCTGTTGACTCTAAACAAGAGGTTTAAATAAAAACAACCAATATGATATGATGTTGTTGCTATTGTTGTAATGTGCCATCAAGTCACCTGCGACCCATGCTGTCCCTCCACCATTCTGAGCATGATGATCTTCGTCAAGGACTGATCTCTCCTGGCCAAATGCCCAAAGTGAGACTGAGCTTCAAAAGCCTAGCCTCCAAGGAAAGACTTGGTTTAATCCTCTTCAAGACAGTTCTGTTTGTTTTCTTGTCAGTCCGTGGTATGTTCAAGACTCTTCTCCAGCACCACAACTTGAATGCATCAATTCTTCTTCTATCATCCTTAGTCATTGTCCAGCTCTCTGAAGTATAACAAGTAATTGCGAAGACATTGGCCTGGATTAGGCACACCTTAGCCTCTAGACTGACATCATTGCTTTTCAGTACCTTTGAGAGGTTCCTGAGAGTGGATTTTCTCAATGCAGTTTGTCTTTTGATTTCCTGACTGCAGGTGTTAAGTGTTACTTGTGGAGCCAAGCAAGCTGTAATTGCTATCAACCTCAGTCTCTTTTCTATCTATCATGGTGCAATTGGTCCAATGGCGAGAATCTTTGTCTTCTTGAAGTTGAGCTTCAATCCATATTGAAAACTACAGTACTTTCAAGGGCTTTAAGTCTTTTTCCATTTCAGCAAGCAAGGGTGTGTCATCTACATATTGTAGATTGTTGATGAGTTTTCCTCCAAGCTTGATGTCACATTCCTCCTCATAAAGCCCTCCTTTTTGAATTATTTGTTCAGCGTACAGATTGGAAAGGTATGGGGACAGGCTGCATCCCTGATGTACTCCTTTGCTGATTTTGAACCATGCAGTGTTTCCTTGCTCTGTTCTGAGGACTGCTTCTCAGTCCAAAAATGTTGTTGTTGTTGTTGTTATGTGCCGTCGAGTCGCTTGCGACTCATAGCGACCCTGTGTACAACAGCCCTAAACTCTGCTCT
>NW_006399897.1:5061662-5065264 GCF_000299155.1 Elephantulus edwardii | reverse complement strand
GATCTTCCACCAATCCTAATGCCACACTTCTCCTCATAGAGCCCAGCCTCTCGGATAATCTGTTCTGCATACTGAAGATTATCCAAAAACGACTGGAACAATCACATCAGCAGAGAATTGCCAGAAGTCCAGTCTGGGTTTAGAAGGGGTCGTGGTACTAGGGATATTGTAGCTAATGTTAGATGGATCTTAGCTGAAAGCAGGGAATACCGGAAGAATGTCTATCTGTGTTTCATTGATTATGCAAAGGTGTTTGACTGCATGTATCATAACAAACTGTGGCTGACTCTGAGAAGAATGGGAATCCCAGAACATTTAATCGTGGCATGTTGTGAGGAGAGACTGGTCCTTAGAGCACCATCATGCTTGGTAGGGTGAAGGGAAGGCGCAGGAGGGGAAGGTCCTCTATGAGGTGGATTGATTCAGTGACTGGGATAATTGAGATGGGAGTGTCAGAGACAGTGTGATTGGCACAGGACAGAGCAGAGTATAGGGCTATGAGTCTCAAGCAACTCGACAGCACATAACGACAACAAATGTGAAACCTATACTTGGACCAAGAGGCAGTCGTCAGAACCGAGCAGGGTAACACTGCATGGTTCAAAATTGGGAAGGGTGTATGTCAGGGATGTGTCCCATCTCCATACCTTTTCAACCTGTATGCAGAACAGATTATCTGAGAGGCTGGGTCCAAGAATAGGTTTCACATAAGCAAAATCAAGTGTTCTGGGATTCCCATTTTCCTCAATGTTAGCCACTATTTGTTGTGATCCACACAGCCAAATGCCTTTGCATAGTCAATGAAACACAAATAGATATTCTTCTAATATTCTCTGCCTTCTGCCAAGATCCATCTAACACTGGCAATAATGTCTCTAATGCCATGACCCCTTCTAAGCCCAGCTTGTATTTCTGGTAGTTCTCTGTCAATGTACTGTTCAAGTCTTTTCTGGATACTCTTCAACAGGATTTTGCTAGTGTTTGATATTAGTGATATTGTTCAATAACTTCCACACTCTGTTAGGTCACCTTTTTTTTTTTTTTAATTTGAATGAATATAGATCTCTTCTAGTCAGTTGGTCAAGTAGTTGTCCTCTAGATTTTTTTGGCACAACTTGGTGAGCATGTCCGGGCAGCATCTGTTTGTTGAAATATGTCAATTGGTATTCCATCAATTCCTGGGGCTTTATTTTTTGCCAAGTCCTTCAGAGCAGCCTGAACTTCCTCCTTTATCGCCATTGCCCCTTGATCATATATTGTTTCTTGAAATTCTTCACCAAAAGACACTAAGTTAACCAAGAAGGAGCTCTTTAAAAACAGACACTTCCTTCATGTTCATCAGAAATCGACAACATTTTCCTTTCAGTATCCTACAGAGATCCACAAGATAGTTTGGATTTGCATAAGGTAAATATAATGACGATATATACTATATTTATGCAATATAGACTGACTGTAGGAGTCCTGGTGGTATAAAGCATAGTGTATTGAGCTGCTAACAGAAAGGTTGATAGTATGAATCCGCTAGCTGCTTGGTGAGAAAATCATGGGCTGTCTCCTTCCATAAAGACTTATAGCCTCATAAACCAGATAGAGGGTCTTTATGAATCAGAATGGCAGTGAGTTTACTTTTATAATAATGATATCTGTAAATCTATAATAATAACACATTTTCTACATCTCAATTTGTAGTGTTACATTCTCCCTCTAAACATTCAATTAAAAAAAATAGTTTCTTAAACTATCTGTGCATGAGATTTTAATTGAGAAAAGCACTTTAATTTAGTTAATGCTTCAGAGCACTTCCCTTTTGTTCCAGTAAAGCCAATCTAATTGCAGGAAGATTTAAAAAAAAATAATTAACAAAGCAGTGTTTGTGTCCATTAAAGCCTGAGATGTGCAGGTTCCTGACTTGACAGCCCCGTACTTTGCCTTTTACCTAACTGTCAGCTCCCTGTGTAGAGGCATCAAAGGTAAATTTCAGTTCCTAAGGTTTTCTGACTTTTAACATTTGCCAAATGCGTTCTCCACTGGAACCTGCAGAGTTGCCCAGCAATTTCATTTAGGATTCGTCACCAAATGTCTCTGAACACACATATGGTATTAAAAGTGTGCAACTGCAATAAAGATAATATTATTTTAATCTTGTGTCTAGTGCTCAGATTTTTCTGCTTCATTTCAAAGTATTGTGCTAAGAAGTGAATATATAACAATGTAAAAAAGTATTAGTATGACCAGATTATATATGCATTTTAATAATATAAAATGGTTTTTTAAATGTGGTAAGAAATCCTATGCATTAATTATAAAAATTTGGAGAAAATTAACATGATATAAAAGAAAATTGTTGGTGAAACATGAATTTAATACACACAGCTAGTTTTTTTAAATTTTTTCACATTAATTCAATTAGAGTCAAATGAGTGATATGGTTGGGGTGGGGGTGGGAGAAGCTAATGCATTCTATCTTTAGATACATTAGAGAAATCATAGTACCTAACAGGGAAACAATATTAGAATAGTATGTTCAGTTATGATCAGTGTCTTACAGAACTCAGAGATGAATTTTCCCCAAGTACTTATAAAAATGTGCCATATTAGTAACCTGTTTCCAACATTGCAGGTGTTTGTACCATATCCAATTCTTCTTCTATGACTATTTACAGCTTTTTATAGTCAGATGTGACTGAGTTGTATTTGGTGGAGTTTGAATTGTAGAAATCTTCACAAAATGAATAGAGAAATTTTTAGAGAGCTTCAAAAATCCAGATTTTACCTGCTTTTTCTATTGCTTTAATTATTCCCTTTAGTTCCAGGCAACAGCAGCCACCATACACAGAATAGCAGAGAAAAGTTAACAATTTGGTGAATCACATTCTCATTTAGTAGATATGGCAGGAACCAGTTATTATGGAAGAGTCAGAAGATGGGAACTGACATTGAACCCCATATCTTGAGAACTGGATGGACAATGTTGTTTTGGATTATCTCTACATAATCACTGGTCTACCCAAGCAAAAATGGAGCAAGCATGAAATCTACATCAACACCAGAAAGTTATCCTAACACTTTCTTTCCAACTCCTCCTCTGATACCTTTCTAATTGGTTTGTAAGATTAGAGATTTTTAGGAAGTAAATGTACAACTTTTAGTATTTTTGAAAGGATGAGCCCCTTAGATTTGAAGGAGCATGATCTATAAGAAGGGAGCCCTGGTGGCCTACTTAACAAAAGCTGTGCTAGAATCCAAAGGCACATGGTTTGAATCCACCAGCTGTTCTGCAGAAGAAGGATAGGCAATCTACTCCTGTGCAATTTACTGTCTCTGAAAACTCACTGGAAGGTAAGTGATGAGACAATTCCAGCTCAACAGCACACAACACCAATAATAATCGTCAAGGGGAAAGTGGGTATTACATGTGCTTACTCTTCAGGTATGATTAACGTTATGTGGCTAGACAAGGATTCTCAGTGGTTTATCGGGCTTTAGATTATCATTCTCCATTTTTGTGATATGATGTGAGCAGCCAATCAATTGGAAGGAGAGTTTGGGGTGTGAGATATATATATATGGATGACACAATCCTGCTTGCTGAAACTGAA
>NW_006399897.1:5059681-5060962 GCF_000299155.1 Elephantulus edwardii | reverse complement strand
ATATTTTTGCTTATATCTGTGTTCAGATAATACTCTTTGTGGTCTTTAGAGGAGCAAAATCAGTGTCCTATACTCCTCTGACCTTCTGTTCTTGGGTGATGAGATGCTTTCAACCTGCCTCCTGTTATATAAATTTTGGATTCTCCAGCACCCCTCCAACCATATGAAGTAGAAGAGGCCTGTAACCTGCTGTCTGACCCTTTGGTTTGAGACTTAACAGTCTCCACAATTGAGCCATTTCCTTGAAATAAGCCTATAGATAGATAGAGATACAGAGATAGATTTCTCTCTATATGTTGTTGTTGTTTGATGCTGTCGAGTCTTAGACAACTCATAGAGACCCTATGAACGAACAGCCTGAGCACTGTTCATACATAGAGTTTCCGAAGGCAAGCCATTTCGGAATGGGATGCCACTCCTCCTTCCAGGCTTGTTTTTGTCGGGAAGCTCCAGCCAACACTGTCTACCATGGATACCCATTGCCACTACTGGCACATCACTGTCACAGTCTTCAGCATCACAGCAACCACGACTTACCTCTGTACAGCAACTCACAGACCAGTGCTATACTACCTAGAAGAATGTTTGACAGGAAAACAATCTGAACCTGGCTGAGGGCCGCAGATGAAAATCACTCACCTTCAGCTTGTTAGCATAACTTCCTTTCCACTAGGCCAATGTAGCTCTCTCTTTGTCATTGTCGTTTGGTGCCACCAAGTTGTGGACGACTCATAGCGACCGTATGAACAAACAACTTGAGCACTGTTCATACACAGAGTTTCCGGAGGCAAGCCATTTTGGAATTGGATGCCGCTCCTGCTTCCAGGCTTGATTTAGTTGGGAAGCTCCAGCCAACACTGTCCACTATGGATACCCATTGCCACTGTTGGCACATCACTGTCACAGTCTTCAGCATCATAGCAACCATGAGTTACCTCTGTACAGCAATGCACAGACCAGTACTATACCACCTGCACGTCAAACACATGCCCGGAAAATCTTGCCACGATTCCTGCACTCACACCACCATGCTCCTCCTTCTGACAAGGAGAACTTCCTGAGACCCTGGGAGGAGCCAACCAGGAACAACATGGCCACCTCATCTCCCAGCTGCCTTTGGGCTTAAGGCCGCCTCCTGGCTCAAACCCTAGGCCCAGGCTGGCTAGCCTCACTCCGGGGACAGAGCAAACCTGCACGTCAAACACATATCCGGAAAAGCTGTCAACTCCAAAAGCTTGCCACGATTCCTGCGTTCACTCTCTCTCTATATAGAGGAAAAAA
>NW_006399897.1:5057076-5059581 GCF_000299155.1 Elephantulus edwardii | reverse complement strand
ATAAATAGAAAGAGATAAATCCACTTCTCTGGTTTTGATCCTCTCAAAACTCCTGTTTAAAACATAAAGTCAGAAAACTACTTGATGATTCATATTAGCATGTAAAATACTAAGAAGATCTTTACAATAAGGAAATCTATTTAACTCTGTATAACTTAGTTTCTCTAGCACATAGGGTCTGGAAATATTTTATCTCATAGTACCTTGGTAATCTCTTATTGGACTAATGCTTTTTTGAAACAGTAATATATAAAATAATTATTTAAACTTTGTGAGAGCTCTGGTGGAGTAGTCCCTAATGGGTCTGATTGCTAATTGGAAGGTCATGTTTCTCTGGTGGTTCGAATACACTAGCAGGTCTGCAGGAAAAAAGATGTGATAGTTCCTCCTGTGCTATTTATAGCACAGGACACACACCAGAGGGTCATCTGTAAGTCAGATGCAATTCTAAGTCAATGAGTGATTTAATAAATATTTAAATTATAAGTAAGAGACTATGTTACAGAAAATAAATGAAGACTGTGCACAAAAGATAATTAACTGCCTGGAAAAGCAGAAAATAAGATGTGTAGAAAACTACACTTGGAGTATATAGTAGTCATAGAACTTGAGAAAGACAAGAGTTTCAAACCCTGCTTTGATGCTTTAAATAAGATTTGTTTTCTCAGTGGAAAAGGAAGAACACATACTCATTTAAGAATGGTAATCTCCGCCAATGAGGAAAGAATAAAGGATCATGAGATATCCTAAATGAGTATATGACATTCTAACTAATCACAAATGTACTCTCTAAATTACAACGGTAGAGGAATGATGGATACTGAATAAAGATGTGAGAGCAGGTGAATTCTATAGATCACAGACAAACATCAAAATAGATTACTCAAGTAATTGTTTATGAGTCTTTAAAACAATCATTTGTGTACTAGTCAAATACTTTTCTTTACCTTATTAATAGACCACATCCATGGAATATAAGAAATCAGTTAACTATATTTAAGTCAACAGTTTAAACTTTTGTGTCATAGTATCATTGTGAACAGCATGGAGTACTGAATTTGCAACCAGTATAATAAAATATAAGGAGATCAGATGGCACAGCGGTTAAGCAGACTTGACTATTAACTGAAAAATTAATTGTTTGAACCCACTAGCTGCTCTTTAGAAGAAAGATGTGGTAGTATGATTTTGTAAAGATTTTTAGTCATGAAATCCTTTGTTAAATTCAATTCTATAAGATTGCTCTGAGTTGGAATGAACTTAACAAGTAGGTAAGATTGAATAGTCTTAAAATATACAGACTGAAGAGTCATTCTCAACCTAAATTTTATATTGAGAAATAAAGTATTCTTTTTTTACTGCCATTTAATACGCATATTTGTCTTGCCTGTACATTTTTTAAATGAAAAGAAGTAAGAGTCTTCTAATAAATATATTGGTTGACAGAATCAAAGGTAAAGCATATTTGGAAAGTGTTTAGCTATATTGCTTTCAATATCAAGTTCTGGGAAAGAGAACTCCTCTGGCTTTCGTGATGGAAGTCTCAGGGATAAGAAACTGGCAGCTAGAACTCTAATTTTACTATTGACATGCAATGTTACTCTTCATCTTTCAATTTTGTTTTTGTACAATGATTTTTATAGACATTTTATAAAAAATGGTCAATGTCTGCCCAAGGCAAGCACAGTCTTTCCTGTCCATGATCTCAGAAGACAAAGAGTGTTTCTTTTGACATTTCCATCAAAAGTACAATGAAAGGCATTGATTGGCTTAATTTTAGTTATATGCCTATTTAACCATGAGGACAGAGTTATGAAATATTTTGGTCAAGATTAGAGCTTGGGGACATTTCTGTTGTTGTTGTTGTTGTTAAATGCTATTGAGTCATTGAGTCGTAACTGACTCAGAGTGACCTTATGAATGAACGACCTGAACACTTGTATAACTTAAATCCTTTCTCCAAGTTCATAGAGTTTCCAGAGGCAAGCTCTTTCAGAAGTGGATGCCACTCCTGCTTCTAAGCTTGTTTTAATCAGGGAGCTTCACCAAATACTGTGCACCCTGGGTAAACATTATCATATTTGACACACCAGTGTCATAGTGTTCAGTGTCACAGCAACCACAAGTTACCTCTGTACAGCAAATGGACAGACCAGTGCTGTACCACTTAGAAGAACACTTGACCCAAAACAATTAAAACCAGGCCTGAGGGCCACGGATTAAAATCACCCACCTTGCACAATGGAATACTACGCTGCATTGAAAAACAAGGAACTCATGCAATATTATTCAAAATGGGTGACTCTGGAGGACATTATGCTGAGTAAAGTATCTCAGCCACAAAAGGACAAATACTGCATGCTACCACTGTTGTAAAACAGGACTGACATTGGGGTGGTTGAGAAAGATGGGATAAATAACGTATACTGCATTGAAACAGTTGAAGAGAAAATGATTTAAAAGGGGTATGTGATTAGGTATTTTTGTCATGACAGGAGTCCAGAG
>NW_006399897.1:5054647-5056976 GCF_000299155.1 Elephantulus edwardii | reverse complement strand
AAACATGACCAAGCTTTGGCTTGGTAGCATCACTTTCTGTCCACTAGAAAACAAACACATAATCCTAAGTCAAATTCTGAAGGAAAGTACAACACTTACGCTCAAGACAATAGAGTTTTGTTAATATAAGAAGTGAAATATCAAAGTGTAAAGGCAGATTGAGTACCACAGATGTTACCATCTACTTCAGCCGTCTAGATTTTTAAGAGTTAAATGTGAAGCCCTATACTTGATTATAAAATATAATAATGCACCACAACAAGATAAAGGCAAATATAATCCAATTTAAGGATGGGCGCAGGATATGAACAGACACTTCACCAAAGAAGACATTCAGATGGCCAACAAGCACATGAGGAAATGTTCAAAATCCCTAGCTCTAGGAGAGATGCAAATCAGAACAACTATGGGATGTCATCTCACCCCAGTCAAAATAGCAAAATTTAACAGAACAGCAGGCAGCAAATGCTGGTGAGGTTGTGGAGAGACTGGAACTCTTATTTATTGTTGGTGGAAGTGTAGAATGGTGCAACCACTGTGGAAGGTCGTGTGCCCCTTTCTCAAGAGGTTGCAAGTGGAGATACTGTTTGACCCAGCAATTTCAATACTGGGAATATACCCTAAAGAGACCATAACTGATATCCAAGCAGATATATGCACACGATGCTTATTGCGGCTTTGTTCACAATAGCAAGGAGTTGGAAACAATCCAGGTGCCCATCAATGAATAAATGGATAGAGAAGCTGTGGTATATTCACACAATGGAATACTATGCTGCATTGATAAACAAGGAACTCATGTAATATTATTCAAAATGGGTGACCCTGGAGGACATTATGCTAAGTGAAATATCTCTGTCACAGAAGGACAAAATATTGCATGGTGCCACTGTTGTAGAATGGGACTGACATTAGGGTTGGGGTAAGACTGAGGAAAACTGGATAAATTATGTGTATTGCATTGAAACAGATGAGGGAGAGAATAATTTAAAAGAGATATATGATAGGGTATTATGGTTATCTCAAGAGTTCAGAATTAAGGTTGCATAATGGAGTGTACTCGGGGAGGTAGGAGGGGTGCAAGGGGATTGTATACCAAAGAAGGAATTTTTCTTTTGCTTTTCAAAGAGAGGAGCAAACTGGGGAGGGGGCAAGAGGAGGGCTGGGCAGGGAGAAAAATGGAACAATGAATGAATGAAAATCCAAAATCTCTGTAAATGTTCATTAAAATTAATAAAATAAATTAAAAAAGCAAATATTTAAAGATGTAAAAGATATGTCTAAATGTTTGTACATATATTATTACATATATTTGAAATGTATTATGGAATTTGAAATTCAAAGTACTGTCATTTGTTATACAAATGACTTGAAATAAAAAATATCAAGGCTTGTATAAATATCACCTTAGACTTTAAAAAAATATAATAATGTCTGAGCAAGGAAAAAAGAGAAAAATATAGATCTATGGTTATACACGTTTGAAAGAAGAACATTCTGATGACTAAAGATTGGAGTCTACACTATGTTACGACTACAAAAAACTGAAAAGACATAAACAATAATAAAAACCACAGACACAATAGACAATAACTATGTTTTTAAAAAAGAAAATGAGAATTAAGTACAGGACAGGGCAGGGCTTCAGTCTCTGCTGGAATCATCAGCTCCTTAAGTTGGAAGTCATTCAGAAGAGAGAAAAAAAAACACACCAAAAAAACGACCAGAACTGTGAAATGACTGGAAGCAGCATCCTAAGAAAGACAAAAGGATGGCTGAGTAGCCAATTGAAGTTGAAAACCACGGTTTTGGGATAGATTGAAGAAAAAGAAGAAGAAGAAAGATAATTAGTACCATATGGCTCCAGAGAAATTGGGAAGATGTAGAATCAGAATCTGAGGAAGAAGTGTTCACCTTAGCACAAGAGAAGGAGCCTTCTTCCTCTAAAAGAAAGAAGCCCGAAGAAGAGATCGATTGATGGAATTACTGGGAGACTCTGAGGCAGAGGCATGGATAGAGAGACTTCAAAGCATTGTAATAATTCAATTGTGTCTAATCACACATTTTTAGGAACACAGGAGGATCTATATATATGATTGTGAGAAAACTGAGACCCTGGAGCAAGCAGAGAGCAGGGTCATCTGCTGGGTGTGAAAAAGTCAAGGTGAGATTGCAGGCTTGGCTGTGGAAAATATTTGTAACAGCTGCTGCAGGACATGCATGCAAGGATTTAACAAGAGGTGCCTGGAAGGTTTAAGCATCACTGGGAAGTGTGAATTTGATCCAGCCTGCATGGGGGATGTGTGTGGGTGAGAGAGAGAGAGAGAGA
>NW_006399897.1:5051094-5052952 GCF_000299155.1 Elephantulus edwardii | reverse complement strand
AGCACAAAGATTTCTGTAGCATGTGTAGACAAAACTAAAGGGTAAAAGGAATTCTCAGTGATAGAAAACACAATACTACTCTTGGAAAAACAAAGGAGGAAAGGGCAGATGCCTGGAAAAATAGAAATGTATTGGGAGGGGGGGATTATATTGTTAATTTCTGTGTCTTCAGCAACTGGTATGGGTCTTGTCACATCGTAGGTGCTCAGACACATCTGAAGACTGAATTCATGTAGAACTACATCTTTGAAAGTCCACAAGTACCATTGCAACTATTATAACCATTTCTGTAAGCTGGTATCATTATAAATACAAACCTAGGCAGTAGATCGTGATTCTCATGAGTAAGCAGGTGATCTGACTGAAGCGGATAACAACAAGGAAGCTCTGGTGGTTTAATGGTAAGGAGTTCGGCTGCCTACCCAAAGGAATATGGTTCAAATCTGTCAGGTGCTCTGTGAAATATGAGCAATCTTGTGCCATGTGATTTACAGCCTCTGAGAACTGGCTGGAGAGTGAGTTTCCACTTGCCAGTACAACAACAATAACGATAATACTCCACACTTACATTAATGGATGAAAAAACTGAGTCCAAAGAGGCCACATGATTTTCTACGTTAAGTGGCAGAACTGTAATTGAGCCCAGTTTGTCTGACTCTTAGTCATTTTGACTCGTGCTTTCTTTGATAAATTAACAGAAGTGTCATGAGGGCTGAGCACAGGAAAGGCAGAAAGGAAGAAGGAGAGGCAAACCCTATGGTTGCTCGGCGATATTAATCAGAGCTCTGAGTTTGAAACCTTTGTGCTAAACAGTGTCATTAAGACACATATCAGTTCACATTTTATTGCTACTTATATAGAGGTTACTTGTCCAAACTCCTCCTCCTGGCAAGCAGAAGCCCTAAGGTGCTGCACTGAGGAGCAGTCCCACAGTTACAAGACTTGGAACAAAGGGAGGACAGAAAAAAACATCCAGAGGAAAGGATTAGGAACCATGGAAACAGGCTAAACAAAGAGTCACAAAGAATCAATGCAAAAGGGGCAGGGCAGTAAGTGACACTCCCATAGGTGTTAAGGAAGAGTGACTGAGATCAGGGAAACCAGCAAGTAGTAGGCTTCTGGGGTGAAATCAATAGCCAAACTTGTCACTGTCCAGTTAATTCAGACTCATGGTGATCCATGTGATATGGAGTAGAACGGCTCCACTGAATTTTGTTTGTTTGTTGGGTTTCTGGGTCTGTAATTTTTATAACAGATTGTCAGGTCTCTAGTGGTGGGTCCAAACTAGCAAAGTTACACAAACTACTTTCACCCAGTGATCTGAACAAAAGACCATCTAAAACTCCCAGAAGCTCTCCTACCCAGAACCAGACCCTGTTTCGTGGAGTTTACGCTTCACCAGTGGGAAAGCATCATGAAGGTGACAAAGTCATTTAGACCATCCCAGATGACATGCATCTTATCCTAGGTGATCCTAATTCTTTTCGAGTCATTATTTATGTATTCAGGAGAGGAGCTTTAGTAGACGAGTGGTAAAGAGTTGTGCTGCCAATCCAAAGGAAGGTGGTTCGAGTCCATCAGCTGCTCTGCAGGAGAAAGTGGGCAATCTCCTCCTGTGCGATTTAAAGCCCCTGAAAGTTTGATGGAGGGTTAGTTATGAGTCGGTTCTGACTCAATGGCAATAGGATTTTTTTTTAATATATTCTCTTAGGAAGCTCATGTGGTGTAGCCTTCAAGGAGCTGTGCTGATAACTCATCCTTCTGACAGTTACAATTCACCAGTGGCTTCATGAAGACAAGCCTCCTCCTCCCGTGCTATTTACAGATTCTAAAAATGTGTTAATTATAAAATGGTTCT
>NW_006399897.1:5044630-5050939 GCF_000299155.1 Elephantulus edwardii | reverse complement strand
GAGTATTGAATATGCTAGAAGAAGAAACAGGTTCATCCTGGATAGGGTAAAACTAGGCTGCTCCTTGGAGGCAAGGATTCTGAAGCTTCATCTGACATATTTTGGGCATGTTGTAAGGAAGGACCAGTTCTTGGAGAGAGATGTCATGCTTGGAAATGTGGAGGGATAGTGCAACAGAAGAAGACCCTCTATGAGACGGATTGACTCAGTGACTTGGATAAAGTGAGTAGGTGTGTTAGAGACAATGAGGTTGGCTCAGGATAGAGCAGGGTTCAGAGCTATTGTACATAGGGTCACTATGAGCCCCAAGTGACTCGACAGCACATAAAAACAACACATTTTCATGACTAATTCTCCTACTATAGCCAACATCAATCTTGATATGGTTGCCCTTCCCATGCAGTCACATTTCCTTATAGAGGCTCCAAGTTCTTGGAGAGTGATGAATATACAATTAACAAGAAAGGTTCTGCTTTAAACCCAAAGAACTGGAGGTGCAAACTAGATGCAATGGCCAGATCAAGCAAAATTGAGAGTTTTCTCAGATATCCATATATATTCAATGTAGACCTCACTTCCAATGGCACTTTTTTTTAACTGATTGACTGCCCCTGACAGATCTCATCATAGGGTGACCATTTAATGCAGGCTCTCATCAAGGAAATCATCACATTGCATTGGATATTTCCTACCTCAATTACCACATGACAACAGCCAAACACGAGAATCACCCCTAGGCAGTCAAGTTGACCCAAACCTTAACCATCATTTGTTATCATATGCTGTAGACTCAGAGCTGGCCCTCCAGGGGGTTTTCAGAGGCAGTAAAGTGCATGGAAGGAGATTGCTCATCTTTCTCATTTGAAGCAGCTTGTTGAGTCCAGCTATGTACTTTCAGTTTGGCAGCATGACTCTTTACCTTAAGCCACCAGGGCTCCCTTTAACCATCACTGTGATCCAAAGTTGCACAAACTTTCACTTTGGAATAAAATACAATTGATTTGACAACCTGGGAGTTTCACACTGTTCAGAGGTCATTAGCAGAAGACTCATAGCTTTTGAAGATTAAGTTTTTCAGAATTGTGATTTCTATTTTTTCCTCATTAGTAGTACCTTAGTGGTTTTCCTGACACATGTTGTTTAAGCATTTGTAAGTACACTCCTCAGGCTGCACAACTGGGACCTTGTCTACGCCTCTTATCTTCTTTTTTAACAAATATAAATTAGCATCACACCAGTCCTCAAATTCCTCGCCCATGGCCATTGCAAACCTCATCCCACATTAGGCTGGTCCCAGCTTGCAGGATACACCTGCTTTTCATCCAGAAGATCTTTAGAAACTATTCAGAAAGCAGTACATTTTTTTTACTGTGGATTCCATTTATACTTGCTGTTCCTGTCCCCCGTGGCCATTGAAAATTGCAAGTTTACTGCACATCCAAGGAAAAGGGGTGGAACAAACCAATTAGTATCCACATCATAATCGTTCACGTTAGGAGCATGCTGCTGAATGGGCGTCAGCTGTGCATTGCAGGCACCAACTTCAGAGTGCTGAGATGAGAGGAGGAAGTGGCATCCACATCCCAAATCAGTCAATCAGGGGCTTTTCAAGTGGATAAAAAAGGCAATCGTTCGCCAAAGACCATGTTTGTTTTCCTTTCCTTGTCCCCCTGCCCTCCCCTTCTATCATATGTACCTCGGGTGTTTCTACAAACAAAAATAATAAGGGCTTTCAGGTCCTTCAAACAAAGCAAAATGTGATCCCTTTGTGGTTTCTGCATCAATAAATGAGTGGAGTTCACTAGACTCTTAGGAAGAGCAATATCAGATGTGCTTGGGGATCTTAATAATACTGTTGTTAGGCACTGGACCAGTTGATAAATTTGTTTTCCCTGTAACACCTGGAGCAACAAAAGTCCAGTGAGAGCAGGAAAAAATAGTTTTTCTTCGGTCTGTCTTTGAGATTCATTTTTCTTCCTTAGGCGGGACCTGCCAATCAAATTCCTAGAGGAAGACAATGGCCATTCTTTCTAAAAAAACAGCTCAGGGGAAATGTAAGGCTTTCTTTAGGCAGACCCCAATGCTCTCCGGTGGTTAAGCTTAAGGATGATACAGCCAATCGGTCCTACATAATTTGTCTTGAGCAACTTAAAATTCTTATTAGTGTGTTTCTCATCGCAGAATAATTACTACATATTATGTGTACCATTAGGTATATCTTTGACACCAAGGTCAGAAAACTTGTATTTGAAACAAAGATTGTGCTGAAGTCCTGTCAAACTTAATACCTGCTCCTAGAAGATCCTTTTTTCAGACATTGCAGGAGAGAAGATTTCATCACAATCCTGATGTACAAGGGAAACATCTTTATATTTCCTTTCCTCAATATCTTGCCCCTAATACTTTTTCATATATACATATGAACATTAAATTTGGGAGTGATTTTAACCATTACCAAGCCCAGGTTCCTGCTTTTGTAAACCAGAAAATTAAGGCTCAGATAGATTGAAATGCATCCAAATTCCACACCTAGTTAGTGGCAAAAGCAAAAATACAATGCAGGTCTCTGACTTCCCCCATAGGGATTTCCAAAGTTAACCGACTATCCAAATTCTTCTGAGCTCTTGTGGAAAAAAGATGGATCTCAGATCTCCCTCTGGAGATTCCAAGTCAGTTGTAATATTCTTTGCAGGTGATTCTTCTGAACAGGATTTGCTGAAGAAACAATACACGACAATATATTCCTTTGTCCTTTTGCTTCAGAAGTAGTTTCTCTCTCACCATCTGCAATAATGGCCTTGGATGGAAGTGCAGAGGCCAGAGGTAGAAATATTTTGGCTCATTCTGACATCTGACAGCCTTCTCAAGTGATTTCATTTTTTAGGCATCACAGTCACGGCAACGCCTAGAAACTACTCTCTTCAAATTCCTGCTCTTACTGTCTCTGAGTAGCAATCACGCACTGACTATTATTGAGTTGATTTTCTGTTCATAGGGAGCTCTGGTGGCATAGTCAGTTGGGAGTTGTGATGCCAACACAAATGTGTCATTCTTTCAGTGGTCTGCATCCACTAGCTGCTCTATAAGAAAAGGACATTGGAAGATTTAGAGATTGAAAACTCACTCAACTATAAGTTAGTTCAGACTCAATGGCACTGAGTTTCGTAGCTGAGTTTGAGTTTTAAAATACGTAATCATCAGGGAAACTCTCACTGCCCGCCCAAAGGAATGACATTTGAATCTACTAGCCTTTCTGTGGGAGAAGAATGGACAATCCCCTCCTGTGTGATTTACAGCCTCTGGAAACTTACTGGAGTGCCAGTCCTGAGTTGGTTTAGACTCTATGGCACACAACAATAACCATTATCATTCAATGAGTCATGTGGTTTTGCTCTCTGGAAAAACACAATTAAAAGCAGATTGCTACCACCAGCAAGGTATACAATATCAGTCATAATTTGTTATGATCCACACAGTCAAACACTTTTTTTATTGTCAATAAAACATGATTATAAATTTGTCTGAAATTCTCTGCTGTCTGATACTGGCAATGATATCCCTCAATCCATGGCTGCTTCTAAATCCAGCCTGAATTTCTGGTATCATCTGTCGATGTGCTGTTATAGCTATTTTAAAATAATCTTCAACAAATATTTACTTGCTTGTGATATGCATGATATTGTTAATTTCTGTATTCTGTTGGATCACCTTTCATCAGATGAGGTCTATAGATATAGTTACCACTTGTGATTTTATTTTTAAAATAAAGGTATTTACAGTGTTTTATTGACTAGGAAAAGGAAATTGACCATGTGGATCATAGTAAATTATGGCTAATGTTGAGAATAATGGGAATTCCAGAATATTACTTATCCTCATTTAGAAGAACCTATACCTAGAGTAAGAAGCTGTTGTCCAAACAGAGCAACGTAAAACAGTATGTTTTAAAATCAAGAAAGGTTTCTTTTTTCTATATCTATTCAATTTGCATGCTGAGCTAGTAATTTGAGTGGCTGGACTCTATTAAGAAGCATGTGGTATCAGAAGACTCATATAAAACCCTGAGTTATGTGGCTCATACAAGCTTCCTTGCTGAAAGCAAGTTTTGAAACGCTTGTTAGAACTACTATGTCAATACATCTTGCTGTGAGTCTTCCTCTTTTACAATGACTCTATACTTTATCAGCCATAATTTCCTATTCAAAACCAGAGCCCCCTTGATAATATGTCCAAAGTATGTGAAAAACAAAACAAAACAAACAAAAAAACAACCCACCTCTCACTCAGGAGCACTCCAGCTGCACTACTAAGACAGATTTCTTTGTTCTTTTGGAAGTCCACAGAACGTTAAGTATTCCTCACCAATATCGTAATGCAGAGGCATCAATTCTTCTTCAGTCTTCCTTGCTTATTGTCTAGCTTTCACATGCTTATGTAGTAATTAAAAATGCATGTCTTGAGTCAGGTATACCATTTTCCAAAGTGACATCTTTGTTATTTCTTATCACTTTAAAGAGGTTGTTGTTGGTTCTGCAGGAAATTTGTCGACCTGTGTTCCATTTGTTAATTTTTTAAAAAATAATAATTTCTTCTTATTTTGAATCATGCCACAACAGGCAATGAAGGTCCTGAAATTTCTACTCAATCTATACCATCAAAGTAAATTATTTTGAGGAGACATGTATTTTCTAGTTGTGTCTTGAATACCTTCCAATCTGAGTGGCTCATATTTTCTGGCACTATATTAGATATTTGACTGGATAGGTCACAATAAGTTGTAGCTAACATTGATAAGAATGAGACCCTCAGAACACTTGATTATGTTTATGTGAAATCTATACATAGTCTAAGAGGCTATTGTCTAAACTGAGCAAGGAAACACTGCATGGTTCAAAATCAAGAAAGGAGTGAATCAGGTATATATCTTTTCTCCATACCTTCTCAATGTATATGTGGAACAGATTGCCTGGGAGGTTGGACTTTATGAAGAAGGATATTTTATAAGGATTGGAGGAAGACTCATCAACAACCAGTGTTATACAGATGACATAACTTTGCTTGCCAAACAGAGGAGGACTTGAAGTATTTGCTGCAGAAGATCAAGGATTGCAGCCTTCAATATGGATTGCATCTCAATAATAATAAAACAAAAGTCCTCACCATCGCACCAATAGGTAGCATCATGATAGATGGAGAAAAGATTAAAGTTGTTAAAAACTTCATCTTGCTTGGATCCACTATCAACAGTCAGGAAATAAAAAAATGAGTTACTTTGAGAAAATCTGCCATCAAGAACTTCTTTAGAGAGCTAAAGAGCAACAATGTTTGTCTAAAGACTAAGGGATGTATGACCTTATGGTCTTCTCAATTGTTTGCTGAGCATCTGAGAGCTAGACAGTGAATAAGAATGACAGAAGAAGAGTCCATGCCTTTGAGTTCTAGTGCTTGAGAAGAGTATTGAACATACCATGGACTGCCAAAAGAACAAACAAGTCTGTCCTGGAAAGCATGAAACCAGGTTATTCCTCGGAGGCAAAGATTTTGACACTCCATCTTATATACTTTTAGGCATGTAGTCAAGAGGGGTCATCCTTGGAGAAGGACATCATGCTTGGAAGGTGAGTGTCAGTGAAGGAGAGGAAATCCTGAATGAGATGGATTGACACAGTGACTGTGTCAATGGGTTCAGGAGTGTTAGAGACAGGAAGGTTGTCTTAGAATAGAGCAAAGTCCAGAGCCATTGTTAATAAGATTCCTATGAGTCATAGTCAACTTGACAACACATACAAAAACATATTAAACAGTTCTTCCTTAAAAGAACAGGCTTTCACTTGCCAATTTTTTCTTAAGCGAAGTGTTAATCCTCTACTTAATCCAGAGTCTTTGTTGAAACCTGCCTCCTAGGTGATCCTACTGATATTTGAAATGCCAGTGGTATAGCTTCTACATCACAGCAACAGACAAGCCACCACAATTTAAAAAAAAAAGGACAGATGAGTCATGATTATTAAAATCTCTCCCTTTCTCTTGTAGCAGCTGGGTTCTGTTCAATTTATGGCTGACCTGCCAGTGAGTTTCCAAGGCTATAAACTCTCACATAGGAGCTGGTAGACTAGAACTGAGAACAGAGAAACTCAGCCTTTGGGTGAGCCCTGCAACTCTTTATGCCACCTGAGCTCTCTGATTATAATAGTAGAGTATGTGACATATAAATAAATAAAAGATTATAAGTATTAAATCTTGAAGATAATCGTGGAGATAGAGATTTAACAAAACACTACATAAAGGATAAGCCATACTATATTAATT
>NW_006399897.1:5039132-5044530 GCF_000299155.1 Elephantulus edwardii | reverse complement strand
TATGTTTTTTTAATATTAAAAAAACTTTTAAGGAAAGAATTTAAACAATATAAAAGTTCTATAAAAAGTTCACATTTTTATTTCTGTCCTCAAATTCACCTCACTGTGGTCGAGGTTGCTCTAACTCATAATTGACCTGTTATTTGGTTCCCGAGGCTGTAAATCATAATAAAAGGATAATGTTTGTCTTTCTCCCTCAGAGGGACTGGTGGATTTGAACTGCCAAAGATGTGCAGTTTTTGGATTAGCACTAAGACTCGCTACAGTTAACACCAGTAGAACTTCGCCCCTCTCTAATGCCCAGAGGTGTAAAATGCACGCACACATACACACCACAATCCTAAAAGATCAACGAGATCAGGAGAGAAGACTAAGAAAAAAAGCAGGAACCACTCTAAATTTGTCAACTAAAACTGAATGGTAAATGATTTTAAGGATTGGAGAAAAGCTGAAACCTAAATCAAAAGAAACAAGCAACTCTGCGATTGCGCTCGGGGTATGTGCGGGGAAACAAAGGATGTGGACACTTAACAGTGGCTGTAGTTAAAAATGTGTACATTTTCCATCCCTAACTTTCTTCTGCCAGCCTGTGCAGCAAACTTATGGTTTCCCTCCATCCAGTTAAAGACTGGGAGCTCTAATGGAACAGTCTCTAGGGAATTATCCTGCTCCCCAAAGAAAGAGCTTCGCTGGTAGTTCGAATCTACCAGCTGCTTTGCAAGAGAAAGAGAGGCAATTTCCTTGCTGTGATTTATAGTCTCCAAAGCCAGTTTGACGATCAGTTATCAGTCAGTTCTGCCTCTCAATGGCAGTGACTGGAGATTCATTCTCTTCAAACAGTTGTGAACTGAGGAAGAAGGGCGCGAGAGGATACAAAAGGGAATATTTCAAATCTGCCTGCAAGTGGTGAAGCCCATTTGCTGAGAGAAGACTTGTAGCTAACTTATACTTTTTAAGGATAAGGCTCAATAATCCTTTCTGGAGTTGAGAGAAGCCTGGAGGCAAAATCAACAGACTTTTATATTGAGCAATTCCTCCAAGTTCAAGTATTGGCTATCCACTGACTCCAGCTGTCATTGAATAGATTTTGACTCATGGTCGCTGAATATGTATTAAAAAAGAACTGGTTTTTCCTAAAGTAGAATAAGATGAGAGAGCTATGTTGGCCTAGTGGACGGAAAGTTATGCTACCAAGCCCAAGGTGGGTGGTTTTAATCTGCAGCCCTCAGACCTAGTTCTAATTGTTTTTTTGTCAAACATTCTTCTAGGTGGTATAGCACTGGTCTGTACATTGCTGTACAGAGGTGGGTCATGGTTGATGTGATGCTAAACACTGTGACACTGATGTGCGAAATGTGATAATGGTTATCCATGGTGGACAGTGTTTGGTGGAGCTCTGTGATTAAAACAAGCTTGGAAGCAGGAGTCACATCCAGTTTTGAAATGGCTTGCCTCCGGAAACTCTATGAGCAGGGCTCAGGTCTTTCATTCATAGGGTCACTATGAGTTGTCTATGACTCGATGGCACCTAACAACAATACCAACACAATAAGATGAATCAATGGCTCATCTGTTGGTAGGAGATCACCAAATCTTCTTTCTGTTCTACATCTGGCTGTATTTGAACTTCCAACCATCTAGTTAGCCTCCAAGTGTGTTAACTATTTATATTACCTAACATTTCTTTCACTTTCTTTGACAAAAACTCTTAATCATAAATATCCAAGACTCAAATCAGTGTTGAAAAACCTCTAAAGTGAAAGAGATAAAAGAAACATCTAAGCCTTGTGTGGCACAGAATATGTCCTCATGAGTGGATAGCTGATTCTCCATTGGGTGTCCGAGGCTATAAATCTCATAGAAAGAGATTGCCTATCTTCCTCTGGTGAAGTTGCTGACAAATTGCAATCACCAGAATCTATCTTTGGGTCAGCAGGTCAGTAGTCAACTTCCAAAGAACTATATAACAAACCTCCTATTTTCCAATATCACATATCAATATTTTTCATAGATTAGTGTTCAGTGTTCATATTATTGTGTGATATATCCTAACTGAGCCACACAGAGTACTGCTTGTGTTTGTACATCTACATGGATGAGACCAAAGGAAGAGGTGCCTTTTTTAAAATTAATTTTTTTATTTTAATTGTCATTTAAACAAAAATTTACAGAGAAGTTAGATTTTTTTACTCATTCATTGTTGCACATTTTACCCCTTATCCCTCCCTTCTGCCTCCCCAAGTTGACTTTTTTCTTTTCATTAGTTTATTTACAAAATATTAGTACATATTTGGACAAATTCTTTCCATTTCCCTCACCCACCATCCATCAAATTGTATAACCCAATGTACATCAAATTGTACAACCCCTCCTCCCCCTGCATATCCACATCCTTCTGCTTCCATCCAGAAGGGGCTTTTTAATTATTATAAATTCTGTGTACATATTGTTGCTATTGTTAGGAGCCATGGTGTTGAGTTTGACTCATAGCAACCCTATGAACAACAGATCTGATGCTGTCGTCCTATCCTGTGCCATCTTCATACTTCCTGACATACTAGAGCCAATTGCAGCAGTCACCATGTCAATCCACCTGGTTGAGGATCTTCTCCATCAACCCTTCACCCTTCCAAATAGTGTATATATTCTTGTCATTATGTGTCGTCGAACCACCTGGGAATCATAGTGACCCACTGTATAACAGCCCTAAACCCTGCTCTACCCTGTGCCAATCTTATTGTCTCTGACACACCTACCCTGATTATCCCAGGAACTGAATTTGTCCGTCTCACCAAGGGTCTTCCTTTCTTGTTCTGTCCCTCCACCTTCCCAAACATAACATTCCTCTCCAAAAACTGGTCCCTCCTTGCAACATGTCCAAGTATGTCAGATGAAGCTTCAGAATCCTTACCTCCAAGGAGCAGCCTGGTCTGGCCCTCTCTAGAATGAAACTGTTCTTCTGGCAGTCTATGGTATACTCAATACTCTTCTCCAGCACCACAGCTCAAAAGCATCAATTCTCCTTCTATCGTCCCTAGCCATTGTCCAGTTCTCTGATGCATAGCAAGTAATTACAAAGACTGTGGCCAGTATCAGGAACATCTTAATCTCCAGAGTGATATCTTTGTTTTTCAGTACTTTGGAGAGATCTCTGACAGCAGACTTTCCCAATGCAACTTGTTTTTTGCTTTCTTGGCTGCTGGTATCAAGAGTGTTAATGTGGATTCAAACCTCTTGTCTGATGTTTTGCTACAATTTAAGCTAATTAGTATTCTCAAATATTACAGGTGTCAGTAAAAATTAGTACAACTTCAACAATGAGAAATTTGGCAGTAAATGCCAGATTAGATATTCACATGATATTTGACTAAGGAATTGCATACCTAGGAATTAATCTTATAGTTATATTAGCACTAATGGGACAACTGACTTAAAATACGATCAACCTTATAACCAGAACATTGGCCAAAACTATTGCCATCCCAATTTTAAAATATCACCATAGATCAAAACAAATTTCACATTTGTGAAAGATGATGTAGTATGTTAAATGTTGGCTTGTAACTCAGAAGTTCAGGAAGTGAAAACCCACCAGCCACTCTGCAGCAGGAAGATGAGGACATATCCTCCTGATAAGAGTTTCAACCAATGAAATCAGACAGAGGTTCAGGAATGACTCAGTGGTGATGAGTCTGGTTTGTTAGTACAGCTTTCACCTTTTAAAAAAAGGAAACAACTTGATAGGTGAGAGTACAAGGTCATCATACTCCTCAACAAACTCCATGCCTCTATCTACGCTCTTGCTGCTTCAAAACAAAATATCAGCCTGTGGTTTAGTTTTTGTTTTTTTTTTCTGTTCATTTAGCTCCCATAGTGTTCTTCGAGGATAAAGTCAAATTCTGATTTCTTCATATGTTCATATATTCCAGGTCACATGGTTCTCCTCTGAATTCTTGAACTACAATATTTAACATGTACACCATATTTTCTCACTTCCTAAGGATGATTCTGTTACTTATCTCAGGGCTCATTAGGTATATGTCTGTGAGTGTATAGGGAGAGAGTAATAAATACTCCATTGATTAGGGAGGGAAAAGATAAAAAACAGCTGGAGCTATGTTTATTGCTCTGGCTCCAACATTCTTTCTTTTGATTTTTAATCTTTATCATGTAAATCAGAGCCACAGGAGTAATTAACTCTCAGCAAGTTGGGTAATTGATCCTCAGTAAGTGGCAAACATAAGTTTAGATACTTTAGTTGCAATGGGTTTTGTAAATAAATGGGAAAGTGGGTGCAGTTTTAGCTCCCAATTATTTCCTTTCTGTTTTGACATATGTTGGATTCTCTTGTCTCTCAACACACCCAAATCACTTTTTGTTTTTCTCAAGGAATGTTTCATTTAGAGGAAAATCATTTAAGGAACAAGGTGTCCACTTTCAAAGACTATGCATTTGATGATAAAAATTAAAATAGTGTGATTAATGACTATTCAGGAGCAATGGTGTTTCCATTTAAATGATAAAGACTTCCGAGTCGAAGAATAAGTCTATCTTAAATAGATAGGGAAAGATGTGATGATATAATCATGGGAATTATGAAAAACTCACAAACCTAATGGCAATTGGTAACATGACTAGAATATGCGTCAGAGTGTCTTGTCATTTCTCAGTACACTGACTAGGCAACATTGCCCACCACAGTCCTCTATCTAGATATCTTATGTTCTAGGATCCTCATTCTTCTCAATGTTAGTCATAATTTGTTATGATCCACACAATCAATTGCTTCTGCATAGTCAACAAAACACAAATAGACATTCTTCTGGTGTTCTTTACTTTCCGCCAGGATTCACCTGACATTAGCAATGAGATTCCTGGTGTCTCTGCCTCTTCAAATCCATTTTTAACTTCTAGTAATTCTATGTACTGTTCTTGCACTTTTAAATGATCTTTAGCAGTATTTTGCTTGCATGTGATATTAATGATATTGTTTAATCATTTCTACATTCTGTTAGATCACCTTTCTTGGGAATGGGAACAAATGTGGATCTCTTCCAGTCTGTTACCCAAGTAGTCATCTTCTCTATTTCCTTGTACAGACTGATGAGAATGACCAAGACATGGACAAATTATGGCTGACATCGAGAAGAATGGGAATCTCAGAACACTTAATTGTGCTCATGCGAAACCTCTACCTAGACCAAAAGATTGTTGTGCCTATAGAGGAGGGGAACACTACATGGTTTAAAATTAAGAAAGGTGTGTGTCAAGGTTTTATCCTTTCTCCATACAAATTATTCAAGAAGGTGGACTCTGTGAGGAGACACGTGGCATCAGGATTGGAAGAAGACTCATTAATGACCTCCACTATGAAGATAATATACTTTACTTGCTGAAA
>NW_006399897.1:5036474-5037765 GCF_000299155.1 Elephantulus edwardii | reverse complement strand
GAATCTGTTTGTTTTCCTAGCAGTCCATGGTGCTCTAATACTCTTCTCCAGCACCACAGCTCAAAAGCATCAATTCTTCTTCTATCCTCTTTGGTCATTGTCCAACTCTCTGATGCATAACAAGTGATAGCAAAGACCGTGGCCTGTATCCGACGCACCTTAGTCTCCAGAGAGACACCATTGTTCTTCAGGCCGGGTTCAAATTATTTTCCTGTCAAACCTTTTTCTAGGTGGTATAGCACTGGTTTATTTGATGCTATACAGAGATAATTTGTGGTTGCTGTGATGCTGAACACTGTGACAGTGATAAGCCAAACGTCGTAATGGGTACCCACAGTGGACAGTGTTAGCTGGAGCTTCCCGACATAAACAAGCCTGGAAGCAGGAACGGCATCCACTTCTGAAATGGCTTGGCTCTGGAAACTCTATGTACGAACAGTGCTCAGGCCGTTCGTTCATAGGGTTGCTATGAGTCCTCTACGACGCGACAGCACCTAACAACAACAATATTACTGTTACTTTAATAGTGTGTATTAAAGAGTTCCAAGTTAATATGTACTAAGTCCTCAAGGATTAGTATAAAAATGAGAAAGCTAATAGAAAGAAATATCTTAGTTGCTTTGATGGAGAGGTATTGACTATGTGGGGGACAAGATAGAAATTTCTGAGGTGTTGTTCTTGTCTGGCATATTTATTGCTTTATGAACATAATCCTTAGATTTAAAATTCCTGAAAACTAAGTCAAATATCTGAGATGGTGCAGTTTTTAAAATGGGGGGGGGGAAAACAACCCCAAACAAGAAACATGACTAAAGCATAGTTTTCATTCTATCAAATCTCATGTTTTAGTTTCCTAGGGCTGGTGTAGCCAAATAGAACAAAATGGATGGTTTTAAAGAACAAAAATGTACTGTGTCACCCTTCTGGAAACTAAAAGTCAGTATTCGGAGTGTTGATACAGTCATGCTTTCTCTGTCTGTTCTAGAAGATCTCTTCCGCTTCTGGCAGTCCCGGGCACTTCTTGATATTCTTGACTAATAGATGCATCCTCACTGGGTATTTTTCTTCAGCTATGTCATGTCTCTCCTCCTTGTTAATAAAACACTGCTGTTGTTGTTGTTGTTATGTGCCGTCGAGTCGTTTGTGACTCATAGCGACCCTATGCACAACAGCCCTAAACCCTGCTCTATCCTGCACCAACCACACTGCCTCTGACACACCCATCCTGATTACCCCAGTCACCGAATCAATCCATCTCATAGAGGGTCTTCCCCTGCTGTGCTGTCCCTCC
>NW_006399897.1:4991694-5035219 GCF_000299155.1 Elephantulus edwardii | reverse complement strand
ATCCAAGCAAACCAAAACTGTGAACAATCTCAATCTCTTCCCCATCCATTATGACGCTGCCAACTGCCTCAGTGGTGAGAATCTTTGTTTTCTTCATATTGAGTCTCAATCCATACTGAAGACTGCAGTCGTTGACCTTCCACAGCAAGCTTCAGGTCCTCTTCAGTTAGGACATCAAATATCTTTGGGGGGGGAGGGAACAAAGTTAATCTATGATGTATTAGATAGATACCAGGAACTCAAACTACAACTAAATGGTACTTAGAAAATTGTTTACATTACTATAGAGAGACAATCTGAGAGCAAGGAAAAGAAAAGAATTAAAAGAAAGACCGATAGATACATAGTAGACCACAATGCAGTGCTCTGAAACTCATGGCCTGCTATCAACGTAGGTAGAGTTTCTGCCTTTTGGCATCCCAGGGCATCATTATTCTCAGATCTGGCAGGACTTGGCCTCTGCTTTCCTGGCAGCCACACTACCCCAGCAGAGGTGACACTTGTGCCAGGTTGTCTTCCTTGCAACCAGACAGTTTCTACCTTTAACAAGCACCAAGTGACACAAGTAGCTCTCAGGGAGGTTTGTCTTACTTGTGTGTCTTTGGACAATTTTTTTCCCCTGAGGCCAAAGATCCAAAAATAAAACTTCACTGAGGCCAGATGAGAAAAGAGTGTGTTTACTGCTTCCACATCGCACTTTTCAAATGAACTAAAACTTGAAAGGCTACAGCCTGAACTGATTCATCTCTTCCAAGTGAATCACAGAAAGGCTAACCTCAAACAGTCCATTGTCATGTGCACTGAGAGACCACTGAGAAGAACTTTTGTTATTACTAAAAATAACAAGAACTGAAATTTACTTAATACTTCCCAGTTCATAGACACTCAGCTGAGGTCTCTATGCTCCCTCTACTTTTCAAGGCAGTTCTACGTGCCAGGAAGATTTATCTTCATTTTGCACAACAGAACTGAATCGTAGGAAGATAGATTAAGTCAATATCTAAGACAAGATAAGAACTCAAGTCAGCCTCATCTCCTGACTTGGATTGTTGATCATTAAGACAAATTATGTATTCTACATACATATTTTCCAAAAATCTTGGTAAAAACAAAATAATTTTTCTTATATTTGTAAAAAATATAGTTTTAAATGTAAAAAAAAATAATCTGGGAGTAGAGGATTAACCTACCTATTGAAATATGATAAATGCAGTGGGCAGTAGCCACAGACAATATGCACCATAAGCACCATACCTCAGAAAAAAAGTAAGTAATAGATACATAGACAATATACATGTGGAAAATATTTATCCAATTACTGTTACTATTCAGATAAGCTACATAAATGTTGCTCATGTGATGGGAGTGGACAATATTGAGGGCCCCTCATCATAATTAAGTGAATATATAGAAAGTATTCCACTGCTTATTTTTAACAACATCATGGTCTATAATCTGCAGAGTTTACACTTTCTTGACTAAACTCAACAAGATGACTATTATAGATTGAATTATTTCCCCCCTCTCTCAAAAGTGTGCTGAAATCCTAACTCCTATATCTAAATGTGACCTTGCTTGGAGAAATAGTCTTTCTTTAAAGATCTTGTCAGTTAAGTCATTCCTGAGTAGGGTAGGTCATAATCCCATACTTCTGGTGTCTTAAGAAAGAGAACAGACACACCAATGGAAAGTGAAAGGGCAGCAGGACAAATACCATGTGCAGATATAAGCAGTTAAGGAATGTCAAGAATTATGGCGGTCCCTAGAAACTATGAGAAACATAAAACATACCTATCTCAAAACCCTCAGAAGAAATCAGCAGAAATGATGCTTTAATTTGGACTTTTGAACTTTCAGAGTATTCTCAGTTTAGCCAAGAGATCAATATTTATTTTTATGTTTATATATATATATATAAATAAAAAGATATATAAACACACATATATAAAAAGATAGATAGATAGATAGATAGATAGATAGATAGATAGAGTTATATATAATACATGTATATATGTGCATTCAGTGGGATCAACTTTCTTGGGAATGGGAACAAATATAGACCTCTTTCAATCCATTGACCAGACAGCCATCCTCCAACTTTCCGGGTATAGATTGGTGAGTGAATCCAATGCTGCATCCTTTTTTTTTAATCATTTTTTTTTATTAATTTTAATGAAAATTTACAGACTTTGGATTTCCATTCATTCATTGTTGCACTTTTCTCCCTGCCCACCCCTACCCCCAGTATACTCTTCTCAAGGCTGCATCCTTTAATTGAAACAAGTCATCACATCCATTCTTGGGGCCTTATTTTTTGTCAATGCCTTCAATGCAGCTTCCACTTCCTCTTTCATTTCCATTGGCTCCTGTTCATAGAGTACTTCCTAAAATTTTTCAGTGTCAATCAATTCTTTCTTGTACAGTGACACTTTGTATTCCCTCCATTTTATTTTGATGCTTTCTGGGTCATTCAATATGTATCCCAAAGCATCTTTCAACATTGCAACACGAGGCTTAAATTTGTATTTCAGTTCTTCCACCTTGAGAAATGCAGAATGAATTCTTCCCTTTTTATTGTCCAATTTCAGCTCTCTGCACATTCCATCATAATACTTTGTTTTGTCCTCCTGAGCTGCCCTTTGAAATCATCTGTTCAGCTCTTTCACTTCAACATGTTTTCCTTTAGATTTGGCTTCTCAACATCCTAGTGCAACCTTTAGAGTCTCTTCTGACATCCATTTCAGATTTATTTTTCCTTTTTCTCTGTTTTCGTAATGACCTTTTGCTTTCTTCATGGATGATATCCTTGATATCATCCCACAACTCCTCTGGTCTCTATTCAGTTGGTGATCCAATAGAATGTGGAAATTATCGAACAATATTATTGATATCACATGCAAGCAAAATGCTACTGAAGATCATTCAAGAACAGCTGGGACAATATATGGACAGGGAATTGCCAGAAGTTCAAGCAGCATTCAGAAGAGGCTGTGGCACCAGGGATATCATTGTTGATGTCAGATGGAATCTGGCTGAAAATAAGGAATGTGTTTTATTGACTATGCAAAGGCATTTGACTCCATGGGTCATGACAAGTTGTGGCTGACATTGAGAAGAATGGAAATCCTAGAGCACCTGATTATGCTCATGAGGAACCTATACCTGGAGCAGGAGGCTGTTGTACAAATGGAGCAGGGAAGCACTGCATGGTTTGGAAGTGGGAAAGGAGTGCATTAGAGATGTATTTTATATCCATACCTTTTCAATATATATGCTGAGAAAATTATCTGAGAAGGTGGACTCTTTGAAGAGGAATGTGGCATCAGGATTGGAAGGGGATTCATCAATAACCTGTGTTATGCAGATGACACAATCTTATTTGCTGAAAGTTAAGAGGACTTGAAACACTTGTTGCAGAAGTTTAAGGAAAGCAGCCTTCAGATTGCATCTCAATATCAAGAAAACAAAGATCCTTATCACTGGACCAATAGCAGTGTCATGAGAGGAGAGTGAAACAGTCAACAGCTCATCTTGCTTGGATCCACAATTAACACTTTTGGTATGAGCAGTAAGGAAATAAGGAGACTCATTGCACTGGGAAAATCTGCAAATCCCTTGCAAAGTATTGAGGAGTAGTGAAGTCAGATTGAGGAATAAGATACATCTGATTCAGGCCATGTTTTTTCTGATTACTAGCTATGCATCTGAGGCCTGCAAAATGAATAAGGATGACAGAAAAAGAATTGACACCTTTGAGCTGTGGTGTTGGAGAAGAGCACTGATCATCCCATGAATGGCCAAGAAAACGAATAGACATGTCTTGGAGAGGGTAAAACCAGAGTCCTCTTTGGAGGCAAGAATGATGAGACTTTGCCTCACATCCTTTGGACAAATTGCTAGGAGGTGCTATTCCTTGGAGTGGGACATGATGATGGGAAGGGTGGAGGGTCAGCAAAGGAGAAGAAGACCCTCAGCCAAGTGGGTTGACAAGGTGACTGCTGCAATGGCTTTTGTGTGTCAGGAAGTGTGAGGATGGCACATAACAGGACTAGGTTCAGATCTGTTGATCTTAGGGTCGCTATGAGTTGTACTCAACTCAGTGGCACCTAAGAACAACAGCAACATACACACACACACAGACACACACAGACACACACAGTCATACACAATATACACATTATTATATATAATTTATACACATATAGTTAACTGCCATCCAGTCAACTATGGCTCATAGTGATCCTATGAATAAGGGATTTGAGCCCTGTCCTATTCTGTATCGTCTCCATTATCTCTGAGACACTTGTGTCCACCATTACCGTCACTGTGTGAATCTCTCTCTCTCCACTTTCCCAAGTATGTCCATTTCTAAGAACTTACCCTGCTGACAACATGGCCAACGTATATAAAACAAAGCTTCACTATCTTTGCTTCCAAGGAGTACCTCGCCTATGTTATACTATTGAATTGGAACCAACTATGACCCTACAGCTGGTTTTCAGAGGCATGGGAGAAGATTGCCTATTCTGTCCACCTTCAACACACCAGTGAATAAAATATGCACAAAGGTGTGTACCATCAGATGAGGAAGCCCTCTCTGCTGAGTAAATTCTTGAGGCCATAGTAGCTTGAGGATCAAACTTGAAAGAGGTCACCAGAGAAGTGTATCATTATAAGGTTGTCTCTGTCCCTTAATAAGTCTTCATTAGAAGTTCTCTTTCATTCACACATTTTTACTGAGCACTTACTACTGCCAGAGATATCAGAAAAGTATTTCCTTTCCGAGAGTTCAATGTAGTGATAATGACAGAGAGACAATTTTGAAAGTTAGAAAGGCTTTGACAGAGACAAGAACAAGGGAGCATCAACTAACAGATGGAATCAATGCAATCCCAGTGTGGACATAAAGAGGAATCCTTGATGTAAAGTCCAAATATGAAATAAGAGCTGTCTACGTAAACAGTGGAAAGTTTGAGAACACAATACAGACCACAAGAATTGAGACAAAAGTTAATGACTTGAGTGAGATTCAGTGGACTGATAGCAAAAAACACAGAGGGGAGGATTCCATTCCTCAACTCCTGAACAGATTCATGTTCATACTCACTGGAAATGAACATCCTGGACCTCCACAAGACAGAGAGATTCCCCATCTGAGGGCATCCATGATAGTCCCAAACTGAAAATCTTACATGTACAAAGTTTGGTAACTGCTGTTTTCATCGATTGTGGTTTAAGTTCAAGTCTACGTAGAACCACCTTGAAAGAAAAAGTCTGGCAATCTGCTCTTGAGATTGGTTACTGAAAACTATTTTGCAAACAGTTCTACTCTGAGATACATAGAGTCTCCGGGAGTCAGAATCAATAGTGAATCATTTTGGGTTTGATTTGTAATCTCTCACTCACTCATTCATTGCTAACTTGCCATAGCTGATCTGCCATGGGTTTCCAGTGCAGTAAATCACATTGGAGGAGATTGTTCATCTTCTTCTATCAAAATTGCTGGTAAAAGCATTGTTTTTGTTTAGCAGGACAACTTTTTATGTACACCATTTGAGCACTCTCTATATAGGCTGTTGCTGCTGTTACTGTTATGTGCCATCAGTCGCTTGTGACTCTATGCTCAACAGCTCTGAACCCTACTTTATCCTGAGCCAACCTTATTGTCTCTGACACACCTACCCCATTACTTCAGTTACTGAGTCAATCCATCTTATCAAGGGTCTGCCTTTCTGTGGTGTCCCTCCACCCTCCCAAGCATGATGCCCCTCTCCAGGGACTGGTTCTTCCTTGAAAAACACCCAAAGTTTGTCAGACAGGGCTTCAGAATGTTTACCTCTGAAGAAAAGCCTGGTTTCACCCTCTCTAGGTGAACCTGTTTGTTCTCCTAGCAGTCCATGGTGTATATTCAATATACGTTGTTGTTGTTATATGACATCAAGTCACTTGTGACTCATAGTGACTTTATGTACTAAACCCTGCTCCGTCCTGTGCCAACCTCACTGTCTCCAACTATGCCCCATTACACCAGAGACTGAATCAATCCATCTCATCGAGGGTCTTCCTCTCCTGTGCCATCCCTCCACTCTCCCAAACATAATGTCATTCTCCAAGGACCGGCCCCGCCTTGTAACATGTTCAAAGTATGTCAGACGAAGCTTTAGAATCCTTGCCTCCAGGGACCAGCCCCGTTTCACCCTCTCCAGGAGGAACCTGTTTGTTATCCTAGCAGTCCATGGTATATTCAATACTCTTCTCCAGCACCACAGCTCAAAGTTATCAATTCTCCTTCTGTCATCCTTAGTCATTGTCCAGGTCTCTGATGCATAGCAAGCAATTGTGAAGACTATGACCTGGATCAGGTGCACCTTAGTCTCCAGACTGATGTTGTTGCTCTTCAGTACCCTGGAGAGGTCCCTGACAGCAAACTTCCCCCAAACATATGTATCCATAGTATAGATATACATGTTCATATATATATATTGTTTTTGTGGTCTACCATTAAGTCAGAACCAACCCAGAACTGATCCTGCAGCAGGTTTTCAGAGACAGTTAATTGCACAAGAAGAGATTATACATATATCTCTCAAGGAGCAGTTGGCAGATTTGAACCTCATGCCTTTGTGATTGAAGTACATCTTCTTACCACTAGGCTACCAGAGTTCCCAGGATATATATGAGTATATGTATATTTATATATATGGAGCTTAGTGGTGTGGTCAAAATAAATGAATAAATTAATATATGCAAATAGAATGTATACATATTTGCTTTTATATAAAGTGGATAATACAGCAATGCTCATTTTTATTTTTTTAAAGATATCAATTATTAATTTTAAACTCTTCCTATTTGTAATGCAATTAATACAGAAAAAGGTTAGGGTTTATTTTGTTGCTTTTTTTTCAAAACTAAGTCTAATTTCAAAAGCTCATCATTTATGGGAACACACAAATATGTGTGATATATAATATATATGAGTGTATAAAAATGTTTCACATTTGCTTATCTTCGAATCTGTGCAACAATGAAGTGATCAAATATAAGGAAAATACTCTTTTTGCTACCATTCACAGTTAGATTTCTTAATACAAAAATACAGACCATATAAATACAAGCAGGATTTGTTCCTCTCTGCATTCCAGAACTAGTACCATCTGTGTTGACAATAGCGTGAAGTAAAGATAATCAATTGGTGCAGAAGATCTAAAAGGATTACCAGCAATAAAAGTCTCCGCTGGATGGACCACCATCATGAAAGCAGGCCACCACTCAAAGTCCATCTCACCCCTACTTCTAAAGGTAATTGCAGCATCTGCTTCTTGAAGTAGCTGAAACCAATAACTGCTTTGCTCTATGAATAGCAAGCAGCTTCTAGCAAAGAGTGAAAGGGTTTTGAACAGAGCCACACCAGAGTGCACCAGCAGGTCAGAAGTGAAGGCAGAAACAGCTGCTTTTTCAATAGATTCATCAGAGCTTCTCCATGCTCATTGCACTTGTCCACAAGCTGCCAAGCAAGGGCTATTGTGTTATTTTTATGCTGTGGGAACTCCAGCCTTAAAAACAAATGAACTCGCCTAACTATTAAGTGTCAATCAAACCTGCTGTGGAGGGAGGAGTGTTACATTTTTAATTAGCTTAGGTAGACATTAATTTTTTTTTTAAAAAAAAGTGATTTCTCTAGTTTAATTGTCTATATTCCAGTTAACAAAATTCCACATGCCTTTTAATCATTGGGCTTTTTCTTTGTTTCTCTTCTATTTTATAGAGCATTGGCAACAATCTCAGATCTTGGGTGTAGATTTCCAGACTTCTGGAAACTACACACAGGCACATACTGATACCTGTGAGAATCCATTGACTGCTTTCGCAGAATCCACACAAGGACCCCTGGGCCAGTCTGAACCCAGCCCAAATGCTTTGTTTCCACTGTGCCCTGTGACTTGTTCATTTAAAAGTTTTTCTTTGAAGAAAAAATATATATGCATAAGAGTAATAAGTAGTTGCTCATTTTTGCTTTCTCCAAACAAACCATTAGGATGTAAAAACAGAAGACATAGAGAGAATGATTGCATCGGGGTGGCTTCCATACTTCCTTCTCCAAGTTGATGGTGAGGACAACAGGAAAAGCTTTTACAAATGTAGCTCTACAATGTCTAGCTAACTGTGGAATCTATTTCCCATTTTCTTGGTTATGTGAACAAACTGTAAGAAAGTTTCTTCCCTTAGACGTATCTGGACAAAAATTCTTACAGCCATGAGTCTGAGTATCAGAAATAAAGTTCACCTGCAGAGATCAAAGATTTGCAAATAGCAAGCACAAAGTTATCTTCACACGTTCCTACAAGGATTCTAATCAGCCCTAATTTATCAGTCGCTAACATAAAATGGCCACCTTTTGTTAAAAGGAAGGGGGGAAATCACCTATATAAAGACAAAAAGGAAGAAAACAACAGGAAATCAAACCATCTTAACACAGTCAGATAAGTGCAAAATTGGCTTTTGCAAATTGGAAGGAAGCCGCATTCAGGGTGTCCGAGGAAATCCATACAAGGACAATCTATTTTAGTGCTTAAGCATTGAAACTGTACACCTAAAAGGAGTAAAAATCCTGACCTACGTGATCCAAGTGGACTTGTCTGAGATAACAGCTTTAAAAGATATGTTTTTTGCTTCAGTATAAAATTCAATATCAATTTAGCAGTTTGATGTTAGCTAATAGAAAAGCACAAGAAGAGGGTCTTAAGTGAGAAAAATCTATAAAGAAGAGCTGTAAGTAAATACACTGGGAGAAATTTAAGGGGGGGAAAAAATCTAAGAATACAGGACTACCGTGGGAGAAGCCCAGAGCTTTTCGGTGGAGACAACCTCCCACTTAAATTACCTCCTCCTCAAATAAGGTAACCAACTCGGGGGCAGTTAACAAATTATGAACCAAGGAACAAAGATGAAATTAGGAAGTATTTGTGTTATATGATGTGAAAATATTACAAAAGAGAATTTCATTCTGAAAATGATAGTTTAGGATAGATCTACTTAAAGATAGATGCCTAAAATTAGTCAAATGAAAATTGTAACAGCAGAATCACCGAATGATGATGTTACAGATAATTGTCATTTATTTTTTTGTGTGCTTCCCTCATCCTTTTAGTTTCTGAATTCAATGTATATCTTACTTTCAAATAAAATAGTATTTTTAAAAGTTTTAGTATTTTTTTTAAAAAAACAGTTTTGGTATTTTTGTCCTTCTAAAATATGACGCTTTATTGCTATTCTTGCAGGAAGTATTTCTTTTCTTAATTTCAAGTGATCTGTCCTTCTAGAAGTCCTAGTGGTGTGATGGTTAGAGTACTGGGTCGTAACAAGATTGGTTGTTTGAACCCATAACCTTGGGAAAGAAATAACACAGTTGGATACAGCAAAAGGTTTACAGTCAAAAAACTATGGCTAATTCTATTGTGTTCTACACATCTGAGTCAGAAAGGATTCAAAACAAATTTTCTACCTTCTAATTTTCAAATTTTAAAATAATATGCATAATTACTTCTCTACATTAACAAGCAATTGCTTTGTTGGTAATAGAAATTGTCTAAAAATTATTTTTTCATATTAAGTATTATACTATTTTGTGACTTTACAGGTTAAAAAATGTATTAAGTTAGCACAAGTTTCACTGAAGAGTAACAGAATTAGAAAAATCAAATGCTTTAAAATTGTCTTCATATACAATCGTACCCAGTTTCACTTTTATTTTTAAATAAGCACCTCAATACACACACACATACACAACACACACACATGCCTACATTAAAAAAAATAACCATCTCTCTCTTGACTTATATTCAAAGGTGTGAATTTTAAAAATGATCATAAAAAACAGCGTGGATGGGAAGTAAATACAAAATTTTTTTATATGAACAATTACTCATTCTGAAAAATGAAAGGATTTTTTTCCAGACATAATTTAATTATATATAGCACTGTGTCCCCTTACCTTAATAAATATCAAGTGTAACAATTTCAACCCAAATCACTTGTATTTAAACTGAAGAACCAGAAGTTATCCACCAGGCGTGTCTAAAGAAACTGGATTTTCAAAGTGTGTTACCTATGAACAATTGCAGGATGAGCTACGCAAAATGAGTTGCATTCAAACAATTGAAGGATAAGCTACAGAATCGAGGCAGACCAAAAAAGAACAAAGAGCCTCCCTCTCTCCTGCACTCACATGCAGTTTACTTTCTTCAAATATTTACTTGTTTCCATTGGACAAGATACTGTTTTCTTTCTAAAACAATGGTCCTTGAGCAAGATAGCCATAGAAATAAAGATAAAAATCCTCTATATGAACTTGGAATATGCCTACCTGCTAGTATTCTAAGTCAGGTCTTTTTATTCCCAGCAATTTTCTTTTAATTGCATATGCAATACTGATGAATCAGTCCACTCATCCCCAAAGAGAAAGCTCAACACTCACACAGATATACCCTCATTCAAACATTGCAAACAATTTTTCAGCCTGTTTCTACCAGGATTTTCTTCCTTCTACTACTCCACCTTAATCTCTTCCTATTCTTTATCCTGACCTACACACAAATGATTGTTAATATCCTTTCTAGAAACTGAGTCCTGGTTATGTTTCTCTTCAGTTAATAGCTTGGAGTAAGAAGGCATGAGACCATAAAAATACAATCTTTAATCTTAAAGACTTCCTGTCCAGGAAGACGTAAGAGCAGGCCAAGCGAACAACATGACCTGCAGTGACTTTCAGAGTGAATAAACAACCCTGATTAAGAGTTACATTCTGTTAAAGATCTCCTCAATGTTTATGAAACAAAATGGTTTCAGAAATATTGCTCACACTGAAAGAAACTTCACTTTTTGTTTCTCCCAGGGTAAAATGAAGCTTGTTTGTAGCGTAAGGGAAGCATTGTTTGGATTTCCTTTCCTGAAGTTGGACAAACACAATTTTATCATGGTCTTTACTATACCTGCATCTAGAAACTAAAAACCAAAGCCAAAAAAACTATTTTACTTAAACCCAGTTGGAAGCTTTTCTTACAGCTCCAGTGTCTGGAAGCATTTGCCTGGTTCCTGACCCCTGAGCTTTTGAAAAGAGGACAGCTTATCTCTTCACCACAATTAAAATCGTTTAACCTCAGTCACAAGCTATGAACTCTTATATATATTTTAACCATATATTTGGAAACCATGCCAACCAAGGACTTCGCATTTCTCTTGAGCTTCTCACTCTGTGTCTCTCCCTTGCCCTTGGGAAACAGATACTCTTCTGAAAACAATGGACTGTAAATTGCAAAAGAAGTTACGAATCAGCACAAGTTTCTCATAAATCTAATTTTCAATTTCCCAACCGTCTGAGTTCTCAGCACAAACTCAAACACACACTCCCTGTAGGAAATGCTTGTTTATGCTCATCGACCCACCTCAACTTATTCAGTTGGTTTTTTTCCTTGGTGGGAAAACACATACATATAATTCAGCAGAGAAATTGTTGGAGGAGGTTATTAGAAAAGGGTAGATTTATCATAATTTTTTTTTCCTGGCTGGATGTGGGAAGAGAGAATACATTTTTTTGATAGAAAATATGCGTGAATATTTCTCAGTGTTAACTTTCGGTTGCCTAGAAAGAACTTATTAAATTTCTATTTTCACCATTTTGAGGGGGGAGTAAATTTAAAAAGAAAGCATGATAATATGAAATGGTCATTTGTGAGTGATAACTTGAGAAGATTTTACTCCTTTTGCTACAGCAGGAAAATATATAATACGATATTGTAAATACTAGTAGTGGTAAAGAGTTGTGCTGCCAAGGAAAAGGTTTCGATCCACCAGCTGCTCGCAGGATTAGGAGTCTCTTCTCTAGAGTAATGTACAGCCTCTGAAAATTCAGTTAGGGCCAGCAAGAAGTCAGGGCATACATACTTGACAGCAATGACTTAGGAAAAAGCATTATGTACCTAGTGAAATGAAAGCAGGACTACCTGTAACTGAAAACAGCCCAGGAAGCAGTGATGACGTTAAAGGTCTAACCCAGTATGAAAAAGACAACACAAAGCAACACTTCAGCACAATAAGAGGGTGCCCTGGGGTCCAAAGTAATTTACCAGATTTCCATTATCTACCATCTTAGGACAACCATTTTCTCCTCTGTGCACCATAGAGTTTCCAAGGGTGGATTTTTCTGAAATTGATTGCCAGGACTTTCCTTCAATGTGCTCCTAACTAGACTCCATTCTCCAACTTTTCAGTAGCAAATGTGTTAACTGGATCCCTGAACATTCATGCCAGAATCCAAAGCCAAAATCCACTAAAAATCAGGTACTTTCATACTTGCTGTACATGTGCTAAATCCTCTAAAAAACTTCACAATCTAGGTTCTGTCAGGAAAAAAATTAAACTGAATCACAGAGAGCAATTTGCCCAAATGGCAAACACAGGTGGACTTCAGGGCGAGAGCTGCGCACCATGGTCTTTCATTGTGTTAGTTTTGGTCTTGTTTGGAAAGAACAAGAAAATAGATGGAAAATAATATTGACAGGAAAGGGTTCATGAAATATTTTCATAGTGAGGTTTACTCTGCAAGCCGTTCACACAGTAATCTCATTTTATTGGGACTGAACAGTTGCTGGATTTGGACTGTGTCTTCATGTAGAGAGGTGTTTAGAGTGTAGGCTGAGTTTCAGAGGCAGCAAAAGAGTTAAGTGAACATATTCCATCATCTTATCCTCAGGCTTTAAGTTTCAGAAACTTAAAATGAAAGCATTGTTGTTAGGTGATGAGTTAATGAAGACTCACTTTGATCAAAGTTGCCTTATCCTGCACCATCTTCATGCCCACCATCATGCTCAAGCCTATTGTTACAGTCACTGTATCAATCCATCTCACTGAGAATAATTCTATTTTTCACTGACTCTCCATTTTTCTCAGCATACTGTCCTTTTCCAAATAGGTTTATACTTACATCAGAATCAAGTTACAATGGAGTTGGCATAAAAGAACTTTATAAAAAACTAGGGACTATCTACTTGCTAACTCTACAGAAAACAGATCACTCATTCTTTTGTGTATGTGCGTGTGGTGCCTCTAGGTGAGTATGAACTGTCATCTTTTAGGTTACTTACTTATTGAACCATAGAGTACAGACATCCAGGAGAAACAGAACATCTGGGAGAACAGATCATCCGGGAGGCTGGGCTATATGAAGAGAAATGTGGCATCAGGATTAGAGGAAGTCTCATCAACAACCTGCTTTATGCAGATAACACAACCCTGCTTGCTGAAACTTAAGAAGACCCAAAACACTTGCTGCAGAAGGTCAAGAACTCCAGCCTTCAATATGGATTGAAGATCAACATCAAGAAAACAAAGATTCTCATCACTGGGCCAACTGGCAGCATCATGATAGATGGTGAAGAGATTGACAGCTTTAAATTGCTTGGCATCATAATCAACACTTGATACCAGCAGCCAAGAAATCAAAAGAGTAATTGCATTGGGAAAGTCAGCTGTGAGGGACCTCTCCAGAGTACTGAAGAGCAATGATGTCAGGCTGAAGACTAAGGTTCACTTGATTTAAGCCATAGTCTTTGCAGTTGCTTGCTATGTATCAGAGATCTGGACAACGACTAGGGATGATGGAAGGAGAATTGATGCTTTTGAGCTGTAGTGGTGGAGAAGAGTGTTGAACATACCATGGACTGCCAGAAGAACAAACAGATTCATCCTGGAGAGGGTGAAACCAGGATGCTCCTTAGAGGGAAGGATTCTGAGGCTTTGTCTGACATACTTTGAGTATTTTGTAAGGAGGGTCCAGTCCTTGAAAAGGGACACCATGATTGGAAGTGTGGAGGGACAGAGAAAGAGAAGAAGGCCACTGATGAGATGGATTGATACAGTGACTGGGGTAATGAGGGTAGGTGTGCCAGAGACAGTAAAGTTGGTACAAGATAGAGCGGGTTTCAGGGCTGTTGTACATAGGGTCACTATGAGTTGCAGCTGATTCGACAGCACACAACAACAGGAACAACAACTTACTCATTACCATTGAGTCAGAACTTATTTATGACTGTCCCTCCAGCAGGATGCCTAAGTGGTAAATCACACAGAAGGAGATCAATGGATTTAAACAACCAGGGAGTTGATACCTTTGGGTTAGCAGCACAAATCCCTATAAGATACACTCCCAGCACTTCCTTTGAGGTTAATGTTGTTATGTGTTGTCAAGTTGGAATCCATTCATAGTCGACCCTCAAAGTATTTTCAGAGTTAGAAATTTCACGGGAGGAGATTGCTCATCTTTCTTTTGTGAGGTAGCTGGTGAGTTATAACCACCAGCCTTTGGATTAGCAGCCGGACTCCTTACCCACTAGACCACCAAGTTTGCACCATCTCGTTTTCTTGTTTAGATGCAGCACTGCACTTCCTCACTACTCACTAAAAAGAAATTTGGAAGATGGTTAACTAGCCAATAGGCTGGAAGAGAAAAAAATACTGGTTCCAGCTTCAACAAAATGTGACCCAAAAGAGTGTGGAAATTATTGAACAGTATCATTCGTATCACATGCAAGTAAAATCTTGCTGAAGATTATGAAAAACTCGGCTGGAACTACACATTGAGAGGGAGCTCCCAGAAATGTAAGGTGGATTCAGTAAATAGATCATGGATGTGGGGATATTATTGCTGATGTTGTATGAATGTTGACTGAAAGCAGAGAATACTAGAAAGTTGTTTGCTTGTGTTTTATATACTATACAAATGTATTTGGCTGTGTGGATCATAGTAAATTATGGCTAACATTGAGAAAAACAGGAATTTCAGAATATTTAGTTGTGTGCATTTGAAACCTGTGCATAGGCCAAGAAATAATCATCGAAACAGACCTGGTGCAGCAATAAAGGAATGAAAACCCAAAATCCCTGTAAATGTTCATTAAAACTAATAAAATTTAATAAAAAAAAAAAAGAAACAGACCAAGGGAGCATTGAATAGCTTAAAATCAGAAAAGGTATACCACCAGTGTTGCGTTCTTTACTTTCTCTGTGTCTCTACAATGTGTGTGCTGACCTAATAATTTCAGAAAGTGGACCATATAAAGAGTTTCTCATCAGTTTCAGAGGAAGACTCATCAATAGGTTTTTCTAATGGAACAAACCTACGCTCAAAAATTAAGAAAATCAAAGACTGCTGTTGCTGTGTATTGTTGAGCTGAAAATCACCTATAGGTGAGGCAGTAAATCTCACTGGAGGAGACTGCCCATCTTTCTCCCATGGAGCAGCTAGTGATTCAACCCATGTGCCTTTGTGTTTAGTGCAATTCCTTCCCAATAAGCCCCTACAGTATGGATGACAACTCAAAACCAAGAAAACCAAAACCCTCAGAACGGACACAATATCATGATAGATGAAGAAAAGATTGTTGAGGTTGTCAATGATTTCATTTTAACTTGAATCCACATCAGCACTCAGGTTGTTGTTAGGTGCATTTCAGAGACTACAACTGTCAGTCACTCTGTGAACAAGAAGTTTGGATCTTGCCCTTTCCTACACCGTCCTCGTGAACTGTAATATGCTCAAGTCTGTTGTTACAATCACTGTGTAAATCCATCCATCCATCCAAAGGAAAGTCTTCCTTTCTTTCTCTGATGCTCTTACTTTCCCCAGAATGATATCTTTTTCAAAAGACCAGTATCTCCTGACAACATTCCCAAAGCATGTGAGATGAAATTTCACCATTCTTGCCTCTAAGAACCATTCTGGTTGCATTTCCTCTAAGACAGACTTATTTGTTCTTTTGGCAGGCCATATGATTTTAAATACTCTTCTCCAACACCACAATTCAAAGGCATCAAATCTTCTTCTGCCATTCTTATTCATAGTCCAACTTTCAGATGCATAGGAAGTAATTGAAAAAATCATGGCTTAGATCAGTCCTGCCTTCGTCTTTAAACAGACTTCATAGTTTTTTAGCACTTTGGAAAGGTCCTTGACAGCAGACTTTTCCAATGCAACATATATTTTTATTTCTTTTTATTTTTTCTCATACTAGTTTATTTAAAAAACTCTGATACAAATTCAAACAAATTCTTTTCTCTTGATTTCTTGACTACTGTTACCATGAGTGTTGATCATGGATCCAAATAAAATTAAATCCTTCAGAAAAATGTGTTGCATTAGGGATACCTATTATCAAGGACTTCATGTAAGTGATAAAGAATAAGAATATCAGTTTAAAGACTAAGATTGGCCTGAGCCAAGTCATGGTATTTCCAATCACTTATTTTGAATCTGAAAGTTGCACAAAAAATAAGGAAATACCAAAGAAGAATCAATACCTTCAAATTGTGGTGATGGAGAAGAGAATTGAATGGATTTCCATGAGAATGAAGAAATCTGTGGTGGAGGAAGTGCAACTAGGGTATTCCTTAGCTCGAGGATGCTGAAAGTTCATTTCAAATACTTTAAGAAGGTTGTTAGGAGACACTAGTTCTTAGAAAAGAACATACTGAAAAGTAGGGGATCAGCTAAAAAGAAGGCCCTCAATGAGAGAGATTAACACAGTGATTTCAATTATGTATTTGAGCATGATAGAGATATTGATGATGGTGCATGATAGGGCAAAGTTTCCATCTGTTATTCATAGGGATGCTATGAGTAGTAGGCACCTAATAGAAACATTTCTGTACACAATTTCTAAAAGGTAAAGGCTGAAGATAAGATGATGGACCATAGTTAACATCAGCAACCTGAATAAACACTACATTATTGAGCTGCTTGGCAGTCTGAGTTTCTGGAAACAATCTATCCTGTGTTTTACACTTGTAAAGTTACCATTTGTTTACAAATCCTGATCAAATATAAGTCATATTAAGTTACTAATTATGTGGTGTGGTTATGTTTGCTTTTACCTTTTTTGTTTAAATCTTCTAAAAGATTGTGAAAACCACTGCAAAAAAATGGGAAGGGGGAGGAAAGAAATTTTGAAAGACAAACTATGAGGAGCAACAGATTTATGAGGGATCTCTGGTGTCATATTTATTGATGGTAGAAGATTCTGCTTTTAGGAAAAGCCTGTATGAAAACCAAAAACTGTTTGTTTGTTTTTTTAAAAAAGAAAAGCTTATTGGTGAGCTTGTAATTTTTTATATTCCATTAACTCAAATGTAGATTCAAACCCCCATTCTCATCACTCCATACTTCTTTTCAAAAAGTTTAAAATAGTATAATAGTCGCCCATTCATTTGCATCTATGCACAAAAACAATTTTAGTAAATTTTTGCTGTTGTTGTTAGGTGCATTGAAGTTGACTTTAACTCTTAGTGACACTATGCTCAGCAGATCAGGGCCTCACACCGTCCTCACCATCTCTGATATTCTGGAGCCCATTATTATAGTCACTATATCAATCCATCTGGTCAAAGTCTTCCTCTCTTTTTCTGACCCTCCCCGTATCACAGCATGATGTTTTTTTCCAAAGACTAGCTCTTCCTGACAACATGCTCAAAGTATATGAGACAAAGTTTCACCACACTTGCCTCTCACTTGCTCCTTAGCTGTACTTCCTCCAAGACAGACTTAGTTCTTTTGACAGTCCATGGGATATTCAGTACTCTTCCCCAGTTTCACAGTTCAAAAGCTTCAATTCTTCTGTCATCCTTATTCCTTGTCCAACTCTGTGACACATTGCAAGCAATAGAAAATAACATGGCTTGGACCAGGCCAATCAGGCATACCTATGTTCTTAAACTGACATCCTCACTCTTTAGCACTTTGGAGAGATCCTTCACAATAGATTTTCCCATGTCTTTTACACGTGTTTTGACTTCTTGACTGCTACTACTGTGAGTGTTGATTGTGGCTAAAAGTAAAACAAGATTATAATCTTAAACTTAATTTGATTCATTTACTTGAGCTCTTTGTATATTAGAATAAATTATTGAGGATTTAGAAATTAATCTATTGATATAATATCAGTTTTGTAAGTGTGACTACATCCATTTCCCAAATGGAAACACTACCTCTCAGATCAACTGACAGGAACATACTCCTGCTTTAGTATCATAATGGAGCTCTCCATACTAACAGACTGACCAGATACAAGTGACAAAGGAACCAACAACTTTTTCAGCAGCAAGTGGACTCTGGATACTGTTCCTGCCCAGTGGTTCTGACCTGACATCATCCTGTCATGATGATAAATTGTATGTACAATTTATAGCTGCAGCAGATGGGAGAATGTAAGTTATTAAAACACAAATCTGTTTCCCAAACAAAAAGAGAATTGTTTACCTTTCAGTGATATATAGATTGTTATAAAGGATATTTTGAATATTCCAATTTTAGTACCTGAAGCAATTATGCAATCTAGAGACCCATAGACTTAAACAGAATTAAGATTAGATCTAAATGAAGTTAACTTAAAGGAACTTGTTCACTTATTCATCAAGTTTATTGGATACCAGCTAGTTTCCAAGAATAGAAAGATTTACCAGAAAAGAAGCCAGGAAGTAAACAATATAACTTTATTTTCATTAAATGTTTAATTTCTGAGCAAATAAACTTCATATTATGTTGCCTTAGCCCAGATGCATAAGGAGAAAGTTTTAAGACATTCTGTATCATGACAAGTGAGCTCCCATGGTGTTGCCGACAGGGGGCTGTGCTGTTAACATAAAGGCATCATCTTATTGGTGGTTCAAATCCACCTGCAGCCCCACAGGAGAAAGATGGCCTATCTCCTCCCATATGATTTATGACTACTTAAAAGGCTACAGGAGGCTTAGTTATGAATCAGTTAACACCTGAAGGCAATGAATTGGAGTTTTTGGTTTCATATGATAACAAGGAGTAGGGAGACATTTTATCTTGTAAAAATCTTATCACTCCTTTAATCTTCAAGCGGTTTCAAAACCTCAGATTTCAAAAGGTAAACCAATAAAAGAGAGCTAAGATAAATTCCAACATTTATTGAGGCTAGAATTTTATTCTAGCCATAACTGGTACAAAACCAAGGGGTTTCAGAGTCGGAAATACTGATTTATTAGTTAATTTTTTCATTTATCGAATAATTCTTGCTTTCTGCATGACTTTTGGATTAGTAGTGCAAATTCTTGCATATACTCAGTGTTGAGCTAGAACCGACTCATAGCTGACTCCCTATTGTATTTCTTAGGCTTTAAATTGCCCGTCTTTCTCCTGAAATGCTACTGGTGGATTTCAACTGCTAGAAAAGTATGACTTTTGGATTAGTGATGCAACTCTCTATGAACCATGCCACCAGAGTTCCATTTAGCACATACTCAAAATCATTGCCATCAAGTAGGAACACATTCGTAGCTGACTCGCCATTGGATTTCTGAGGATTCTGTAAATTGCACTGAGGAAACTGCCTAGGTTTCTCTTGTGGAACCACTGGAGGACTAAAACAAGCAGGGAGACCTGGCCTTTAGGTCAGCAGTGCATCTCCCATAGACTACACCTTAAGCCTTGCTTTAGCTCATACTCAAGGCAAGAGAAAGACAGGCAACCTCCTCCAGTTCAAACCTCAGAAACAAAATGTAGAGTCAGGTTTGAGTCGGTTCCGACTTGATGGCACCGAGTTTGAGAGTTTTTGTATGCAACCAAAGGGAACTCTGATAGCGTAGTTCTAGGCAGCTGCATTGCTCACCTTTCTGGCAGCTCAAACTCATGAGCAGCGATTCAGGAGAAAGAGGGGCAATGTAAAGCCTTGAAGATCCAATGGAGGGTCAGCTATGAATCAGTTCCAAATCAGCATTGAGTATGTGCCATTGCCACTAGGCCTTTGACTGTTCAACAAAAAGTGGGCCGTTTTAATTACCTCAGAGACGCTTTGGAAGTGAATAAGAACTTAAGAACAGAGGTATTTGGCATGTGTTTCATGTTGGGTTATTATTTGTTTTAAATTTTGTCAAGTGTATATTTTTTTTCTTTTTTTAATTATTAATGATTTTTCTTAATGCAACATATTTTTACAGCATTTTCTTGCCACTGTTGTAAAACAGGACTGACATCAGGGTTGGGCGGAACCTAAAAAAAGAGGGGATAAATAATGCATACTGCGTTGAAACATATGAGGGAGAGAACTATTTAAAAGGAATATAGGATAAGATATTCTTTTCATGACAAGATTACAGGAAAAGAAATTCATATTAAAGTGGACTGTGGACTCATGGAGGATTGTATAACAATGGAATAATTTTTTTTAAGAAAATAAACTGTGGGGAGAGGTAGGCATGGAGGAAAATGTGCAACAATGAATGAATGGGGGGAAGATTAGCATGTTTAAGATGCCTAACTTCTAAGTGAAGTCTGACTCCATTTTGTCATAAGCTCATTACATAAGGCGCATTATTACATAGGAGGCCTTAATTTAAGATTCTTAATCAAAGTGAAATGGTTGGTATGAACTTGAGTTCAGGCTCTATCTTTACTCATGTTAGCTTCTTTAAACATCAGTGACTCTGGTACAGAGTTAAAAGTCTATGACTAAGAAAGATTTGTCTCTTTGATCTGGCCTCACCAGACAATTTCTTTCCCCTGCAACCATCAAATGCTTAGGTAGACTTAAATCCACAGCAAACAAAATATTTTTTTTTTGTGTTCTTAATTCAGGGTCTTGGCATAAGTTCCTGCTCAGAAATACCCCCACCAGTCCTCAGGAAATATTTAATGTTACTGTAGTTGGGATATGTCTTTGAGTAGGCTCCAACCTTTCCCAGTCCTATGCCTCTAAACAATATAGTACATATTCAAACAAACCAAGCAAAATAGTCCACATTCGTGTTCCAATCAGTCATTGTTAAACTCCCCTTGGAGTTGTTCTGCTCCTGATCTTGCAACTTCCAAAGTATTGTGACCTAGTCTTTGATTTCCATACTGTATCTATTCCTGGGAGGCAGCAACAGCCCATGGAATCCCCTGCTCTTCACTATGTGTGAGCAGAAGTCCTCTTATTTCAATGTTTTTTGTTCTTTCCATATAGTGTTTGGTTTTGTTTTAATAGAAGCTTTTTATAAGATAAAAAGAAGTCCTAGAAATCGACCTTCAAGAGATTACAGCCATTGAAAAACCTGATAGATCACAATTCTACCCAACACAAGTACATTTGCTGTGAGTTGAAGTTAACTTCTTGGCAAATGACTTGGTTGGTTGATTGGGCTTTTAGTATGTATCCAGTACCGTGAATCCCTAAGAAAACTGCCATTATTGCTAATTCCAGCTCAGGTTTGGCTGGTCTCCTAGTCTCTTTCTTATTTCACTGCACAGTAGCATCTCAAAGTAAAAGGGACATATTGTGTTGGTGTTGTTGTTAGGTGCCATTGAGTTGAGTATGATTCATAGTGACCCTATGAACAGTGGATCTGAACCCTATCTTATCCTGTGCCATCCTCACACTTCCTGACACACTAGAGTCCATTGTAGCAATCACCCATATCAATCCATCTAGTCTACTTTGCTGACCCTCCATCTTATGCAAGAGGCATAGGCAAGAATACAATCCAAGTCTCTGAATGCTTACAAAGAAGGTGAACTATTCTATCTCAATGTTGGTATAGTTTTGGTTTGGTTATTTTGGTTTTAATTAAAATAGTTCAAACATTCTATTAAAAAATTAACCATGAGTTCTTTATGTGCTAATATTCACCAAATATTTACTAGAAAAAAATCATTATTAAAATAGATTAGAAGAGATCCATAACTATTCCCATTCCAAAAAAGGTGACCTGACAGAGTTTGGAAATCATGGGACAATATCACTAATATAACACAATAGCAAAATCCTGCTGAAGATTATCCAGAAACATCTGGAAAAGTACATTGACAGAGAACCAACAGAAATACAAGTTGGGTTTAGAAGAGGTTGTGACACTAGAGGCAATATTGCCAATGTCAGATGGATCTTGGTAGAAAGCAAAGAGTGTGAGTGGTATGTCTATCAGTATTTCATTGACTATGCAAAGGCATTTGACTGTGTGGATCAAAACAACTTGTGGATAACTTTGAGAAAAATGATAATTTCAGAACATTTTATTTTGTTTATGCAAAACCTATACATGGACCAGGAAGCAGTCCTCAGGACAGAGCAGGGAAACACTGTATGGTTCAAAATCAGGAAAGGAGAGTGAGTCAAGGATGCATCCAATCTACGTACCTTTTCAATCTATATGCAGAACAAATCATCTGGGAGGCTGGGTTATATGAAGAGGAGTGTGACATCAGGATTGGAGGAAGACTCATCAACAACCTACATTATGCAAATGATACAACCCTGCTTGCTGACAGTGAAGAGAACCTAATGTACTTGCTACAGAAGGTCAAGGATTATAAGTCTTCAACATGGATTGAAGCTCAACATCAAGAAGAAAAAGATTCTTACCACTGGGCCAATTGGCAACATTGTGATGGATGGTGAAGAGATTGAGATTGTAAACAGCTTTAGTTCACTTGATTCCACAATCAACACTCTTGGTGACAGCAGCCAGGAAATTAAAAGACATATTGCAATGGGAAAGTCTGCTGTTAGGGACCTCTCCAAAGTACCAAAGAGCAATGGTGTCACTCTGGAGACTAAGGTGTGCCTATTACAGTACATGGTCTTTGCAATCACTTGCTATGTATCAGAAAGCTGGACAATGACTAGGGAGGATAGAAGGAGAATTAGTGTCTTTGAGCTGTGATGCTGGAGAAGAGTATTGAATATATCATGGACTGCTAAGAAAACAAATAATTTCATCCTGGAGAGGGTTAAATCAGGCTACTCCTTGGAGTCAAGGATTCTGAAGCTTTCTTTGACATACTTTGGACATGTTGCAAGGAAACCCTAGCCCTTGGAGAGGGACGTCATGCTTGGGAGGGTAGAGGGATAGGGGAAGCCCCTCTATGAAGTGGATTAATTTAGTGACTGGGGTAAAGAAGGTAGGTGCATCAGTGACAGTGAGGTTGGCACAAGACAGGCCAGGGTTTAGGGATGTTGTACATACAGTTGCTATGAGTCTCAGGTGACTTTATGGCACATTACAACAACAAAAACATTGCTTTTGCTATACTCTTTGAAACAGAAATTCTGGTTGAATCTCAAGCAGATTAAAATACCTGTGATTTTTGAGATGTCTTCCAAGAGAATCCTTATGAATGAGGAATGACTATAACCAATTCAAGGGTGATGAATAGTTTGAAATCTCTGATGGCCTAGTGGTTAAGGAGTTGTGCTTCCAACCCACCAGCTAAATGGACGGTCTCTTTCGATGGGATTTACAGTCTCTGAAAACCCAATGGAGGATCAGCTATGAGTGGGTTCTGTCTCAACAGCACATGACAGCAACATCTGAACTAAAGCTCTTAGATGTTTTCTAAGAGCAAAAAGGTAAAAATTCACAGTAATCTACCTCATCACATTTTATGTTCTGCTCCCTCCACTATGAGAGGGAGATGTGGAAAGAAGTTCCAAACCCATGATTGTCGAGTAGATTCTAAACTGCCCACTCAGGACTTCAAAGGCCTTAAATCTTCATGGAAGCTCACTGTCATATTTTTCTCCTGTGCAAATGACCAGTGTGTTCAAACTGCTCACCTCTCATTTAGTAGCTAAACCTTTAACCACTGCACCTCTCAGGCTCCCTCACTCTCCTATAAAGAATGTTATTGTTGCTGTTGTTAGGTGTTAGGTGCCATCAAGTCAAATGCAACTCATACACGACCATTCCTTTAGTAAACAATTCGCCTTACACTAGTGTACTGTCGAATCGGAACCTACTTACAACTGACCCTCCAGTGGTTTTCAGAGGCAGTAAATCACACAGGAGGATATTTCCCATTTTTCCTCCGTGTAGGAACTGATGGCTTCGAACTGCCTGCTGTTGGCTGGCAGCTGAATTCCTTACCACTAACCACCAATTTGAGCAAAGCAAATTGCTTTATTATGCTCTGTCTACCTTCCCCTGCACAGGAGAAATGGAGAAGTGCACACAGATGTCCATGTTGGCCAGTGGAGCCTCTGCTAACACCACTGAGAAAGCACAATATCACTGCATTGAACACAGAAATAGGCTGAGTGGCAGATGTATTAGAGTCACATGGACATACTTAAATTTGCCCATATTTAGAGACTAATTCTTTTCATGAGGCTCTTAATACTAGAGAATGGAGCCCTGGTTGTGTTTCATATTGGATTGCTAACCCAAAGGTCAGAGGTTCATCTCCACCAGACGTTCCCTGGAAGAAAAATGAGTTAATCTGTTCCCCCTAAGATCTAAGACAAGGAGACCCAGTCGAGAGTCATCTTCAGTCAGAATGGAGTAGATGCAGTGGGAGTTTACTTAACTACAAGGCTTAAATCGCACGTGTTATTTTGAAGGATGCAAGTCAGCTCTAGTAGACTAGTGGTAAAGAGAGCATTCTCAACCCAAAGGTTATGTTATGTTTATGTTATGTTATGTTATGTTATGTTATGTTATGTTATGTTATGTTATGTTATGTTATGTGCCGTCGAGTCGCCTGCGACTCATAGCGACCCTATGTACAACAGCCCTAAACTCTGCTCTGTCCTGTGCCAATCGCACTGTCTCTGACACTCCCATCCCAATTATCCCAGTCACTGAATCAATCCACCTCATAGAGGGCCTTCCTCTCCTGCGCCGTCCCTCCACCCTCCCAAGCATGATGTCCCTCTCCAAGGATCGGTCTCTCCTCACTACATGTCCAAAGTAAGTTAGACGGAGCCTCAGAATCCTTGCCTCCAAGGAGCCACCCGGTTTAACCCTCTCCAGGACAAATCTATTTGTTTTCCTAGCAGTCCATGGTATTCTCAGTACTCTTCTCCAGCACCACAGCTCAAAGGCATCAGTTCTCCTTCTATCCTCCTTGGTCATTGTCCAACTCTCTGATGCATAACAGGTGATTGCGAAGACCATGGCCTGTATCAGACCCACCTTAGTCTCCAGAGAGACACCACTGCTCTTCAGCACTTTGGAGAGGTCCCTAACAGCAGACTTTCCCATGGCAATGTGCCTTTTAATTTCCTGGCTGCTCCACCAGCTGCTTCACGGGAGAAACATGGGCAATTTTACCCTGTGTGATTTATAGCATTTGAAAAACCATCAGCCCTTTTCTTAGTTTTCCCCCAAAACCCAATGCCAGTTCTGTTTTATAACAGTGGTATTATGGAAAACTAAGAAAAGAGGTGATAAATAATGTATACTGCATTGAAATAGATGAGGGAAAGAACTGTTTAAAAGGAATATATTATTAGGTATCATTTGCATGGCAAGAGTCCAGAATAAGAGCTGCATGGTATAGTGGACTGGTGGGGGCGGGGGGGATTGTATAACGATGAAAGAATTTTTTTTTCCTTCTCAAAGAGAAAAGCGAACTGAGGGGAGGAGTGGACAGGGAGGAAAATGTGCAACAATGAATGAATGGAAATCCAAGTTCTCTATAATCTTTCATTAAATTCTCAATAAAAAATATTTAAAGAAAAAGAAAAACTGTCAGAGGGTCAGGTAGAGTTCGTTTCGACTCAACAGTACATAACAATAGTTACACTTAAGGAAAATATGAAATTTGGTGTCTGCCTATTTTACCAGCTACTTTTACTAAGGTATTCTGGGTTTACTTTAAATAGTAATAAACACTTTGATTCTGCTCCTCTCTTCTGCACTGGTTTACTCTTTAAACCTTAATTGTGGGTTGTTTAGGGGATTTTTTTGTTTGTTTGTTTTTTATTGTTGTTTTGTTTTTTTACCATTCACTAAGTGTGGGGATTATGCAAATTAAAGAAAAAGTTCTTTCCTTTATGTAACAAAAATACTTTAAAACATTTGCTGTTCATGGTAGATAATTTATGTAGAAATATAATACCCAAATTAGCAAAGAGCAAGTGAATTATTTTTATTCTCCCTTGAAATGAAGTCATGCTTATAAAAGTTTCAAGTCCTTAGAACAGAGTCAGGCAGGTTTGTCCAGGTACAGCCTGTCTGGTTCCTTACATTCTTCTATCTCTGAAAATGACATTTTGGTCATTGAATGTGCCTTCAGTAACTAGATGTCTGTCAGAGAATGATTCAGGCACACTTGGGATCCGCATGCGCATGCTTACACAGAAGTGTGATGGAGAACATTTTAATGAAGTAAATTGTTTCTATTCTAATCAATCTTTACTGTGACACAAAGCATATTATTATCCATCTAATTCTTTTTCTGCATTATGTAGAAACTTGCTTCTGTAGAGACAATTTCGACTCAGAGAAACCTTCCAATGAATTTCCAAGGCTGTAAATCTTTACAGGAGATTACCCTCTTTCTCCATAATGTGGCTCGTGGACTCGAACCACTGACCTCCCAGTTAGTGGCCCACCATGCAATACATTACACTACCAGGATTCCTTATATTGTACACTTGGTGGGGGCACTATTTTGAAAAAGGAACTAGTAATGATATTAAACCTGATTGCATTGATAATATATTCATACTATACTTTAAAGTTATTTTTACTTTATATACTTGTATTTTGATAATTAATTTATGAAAACCACTAAATAAAATACTTATTGTTCATTTGTTTGTTGTGTACTAGCAAAATACATTGAAATAAAATTATATTCATATTGTGAATAATGAGGAAATGGAAGTACCTTAGTGCATTGACCAATGACAGCACAACATTTAAAATTAGAGCTAAATGAACAAGCAAAAATTCTCAGCACTGTTTCAACAGTCTTTCCAGCTGTTCATTTTCTGATATTAGCTAGTCACAGGTCCTTATCTAGCTTATTCCCACAGAGAATTTATTAGAGAAGCGGCACAATCCTTTAACCATTTTTGCCTCCCTTCTTTTTAGGCCATGTTCTTTCTTTTGTTCTCTTAAAATGTAGCTTTACTTTTAAAAATAATTAAACATTACAATCAGCTTTATATTTTAAAGGAAATAAAAGAACAACAACAAAAAAAATCTGTCTCAGTCATTTTCAAAGGTTAAATATAGTCTTCCACAATAATAAACTGAAATACCAAGGAGTAACCAAATCAGTCTTCCATAGCTAAGTCCATGATGTCTTTAAACACAGTGAAAGGAAGTTTCCGGCATTGGCCTGTCAAAGTCCAGCTTCAGAGAAACTCTACCCGGATAAATATTTTTTTTTTTCGCTTTTCTCAACTTCTCTCCTATGAAATATCTACAATTTTTCTATTCCTGAGATTCTCTCTGGAGGGTTTTTATTGCTCATTATTGGCTCGTGAAAGTTGAACTAATTTGATGAGCTTTTTTCCCTTTACTACTCCTCTGTCTTCACCAATCTCAGTACCACATAAATTGGTAGGTAAAAGCAGGAATGAAATGAGTCTTGGCAGAGTTGGACTCATAGCAGAGTGGAACTGTTCATATACGGATCAGCTAAGGAAAACAAATGGACTTCGGGGACAATAAAGTGGAAATAACAGTGCTAGGCAAATGTAGAAGGATGTGAGAGAATAATGAAATGCAACTCACTGTTGCTATTGCTTCCTTGTACTGAGCTAGTTTGGCATGTTTTGCCAAGGCAATCTCAGAAAATGAAATTCATACTAGATGAATGAGAGGGAATCCATACAGAAAAGAATAATACGAAGAAGTCAACAGGGAAAATAAACTCAGCTGTGGTGGCCAAAGGAAAATAGAGGTGACAATGGATAACAAATTGTTTAAAAAGCTGGATGGTGACAAAATGGTAATGAACTGGGGATGCATGTGTAATCAGCACATCACACACCAGCAGGTGAGAGGTACACTTCTCCTCAGGGATGGTTACGGCATATAAAGGAAAGTCAATACTACACTCAGGAGGTCTTTTTCAAAGCATTCTCCCAGATACTAACTCTTTATGCCTGTATGATAGATGTGCTCACTTGAAAAACTTTCTAATTCCTTTAGATTAAATGCACACAATGGTGTTAAATCTGTTAAAATACAATAGCATGAACAGGAGATTGAATATATAGAATCATCTTTCAAAGTGAAGCATTACTTAAAAAATGATATAAAATAATAAAAAGGCACTAATGAGTCTGGTTTGTGAATCCTCCCCACTGAGCCAATAGGCAACATTATGATAGAGCAAAAGTTTGACGTCAATGATCTCATCTTGTTTGGATTCACAATTAACACCATTGGTACCAGCAGTCAAGAAATCAAAAGATATATTGCACTGGGAAAGTTTACTATCACGAACTTCTCTCAAGAAATGAAGAGCAATGATGTCAGCTTAAAGGCTAAGGTGTGCCTATTTCAAGTCATAGGCTTTTTAGTCATGTGCTATGCATCTATCTGAGAGCTAGACAATGAATAAGAATGACAGAAAAAGAATCACTGCTACCTTTGAGCTTTGGTGTTGAAGAAGAGTACTAAGTGTCCCATGAACTGCCAAAAGAACAAGTATGTCTTAGGGAAAGCGCAGCCACAGCTCTCCTTAGAGGCAAGGATGCTGAAACTTTTTCGCATATACTTTGGGCATGTTGACAGGAGAAGGAAAGGACATTATGCTTGGAAAGGTGAAGCAAAGAAGAAGACCCTACCCCAATGAAATGGACTGACACAGTGACTGACACAGTGACTGCCCCAGTGAGATCTAGTATATCAGAGATGATAAAGATGGTGCAGGATAAAACATGGTTTAGATCTCTTGATCAAATGTACTCAATTCAAGCCTACTTAACAACTTATAAAAAAATCATTGCTTTCAAATATGACTGGGATGTTTTCATATACGACTGGGGTGGAAAAGAAGCATCCTCATAATTAAGAGCTATCCTATTTCAAGAAATTCATGCAGGTAAAATGGAGATTAACTTGCATATGTGTAAGGTGGAGCACTGGTGGCCTAATTCATAGAGAGTTGCACTGTTAAACAAAGGTGGCACCCCTATGACTGTCCAAATCCACCATCTATAACAGTGTTGTCAATTGGCCCAATGGTGAGAACCCTTGTTTTCTTTATGTTTAGCTTCAATTCATATGGGAGATTGCAGCCCTTGGCCTTCTGCCAGCAAATGCTACAGGTCCTCCTTAGTATCCGCAAGCAATGTTATGTCATCTGTATAATGCAGGATGTTGATGAGTCTTCCTCCAATCTTGATGCTACATTCCTCATCAACAAGTTCAGCCTCCTGAATGATGTGTTCTACATATAGATTTGAAAAGATATGTAGACAGGTGCATCTCTGATCTGCTCCTTTTCTGATTTTGAACCATGTGGTGCTTCCTTGCTCTGTTCTGAGGACTGCTTCCTGGAGCCAATATAGGTTTCAAATGAACACAATCATGTATTCTGAGATTACCATTTTTTCTCAAAGTTAGCCACAATTTGTTGTGGTCCACACAGCCAAATGCGTTTGTATAATAGATAAAAAAATAGATAGATATTCTTCTGATACTCTCTGCTTTCAGTCCAGATCCATCTGAGAATGCTAGATCATAGTCCTATGGATTCAGACGGTTCATCTGGATATGATCCATTTGGTTATGATGTCCTTAGTGCCACTGCCTCTTCTAAACCCAGCTTGCACATCTGGCAATTCTCTGTCGATGCACTTTTCCAATTATTTTTGGATAATCTTTAACAGGATTTTGCTTGCATTTAAAATTAGTGATATTATTCAATAATTTTCTACATTCTATTTTATCACCTCTTTTTGGAATGAGAATAAATTGGTCAAATAGCTGATCTCCAGATTTCTTGGCACCACCAGATGAGCACATCCAATGATGCAATTATTTGTTGAAGTATGTCAATTGTTGCAAGCAACAAAAGCTGGCGAGGTTGTGGAAAAACTGCAACCCTTATTCATTGTTGGTGGGAGTGTAAAATGGTGCAACCACTGTGGAAGTAGGTATGGCACTTTCTCAAAAAGTTACAAAGAGAGATACCATTTGACCCAGCAATTCCACTACTGGGAATATACCCCAAAGAGACCATAACTGACATATATATGTGTGCAGATATATGCACAACCATGTTTATCATGGCTTTGTTCACAATAGCAAGGAGTTTAAAACAACCTAAGTGCTCATCAATAAACTAATGGATAGAGAAGCTGTGGTATACTCACACAATAGAATACTACACTGCATTTAAAAACACAGAACTCATGCAATGTTATTCAAAATGGGTGACCCTGGAGGACATTATGCTGAGTGAAGTATCTCAGTCACAAAAGGACAAATACTGAATGGTGCCACTGTTGTAAAACAGGACCTGGGGGAGGGTTTGTAAAACAATGAAAAAAATTGTCTTCTACTTTTCCAAGAGAGTAGTATACTGAGTGGGGAAAAAAGTGCAACAATGAATGAATGGAAATCCAACATCTCTGTAAATTTTCATTGAAATTAATAATAATTTTTTTAAAAAGCAAAAACACCCAAAAAGCAAAACAGAAACAAAAAAACCCCACCAAACTAAAAAAAAAAAAGAAATATGTCAATTGTTATTCTATCAATTTGTTGGGACTTTTATTTTGCCAATTTCTTCAGGGGAGCTTGAACTTCCTCTTTAATTACCATTGCCTTTTGGTCATATGTTGTTTCATGAAGTTCTTCTGTGTTACCCAATTATTTTTGGTATGGTGACTCTGTGTACTCCTTCCATCTTCTTTTGATACCTCCTGGATCATTTGATATTCTGCCCATAGCATCATTAAGTACTGCAATTCAAGGTTGGATTTGTTATTTAGTTTCTTTAGCTTAAGAAATACCAAGCAAGTTTGGCGGTTTTTATTTTATGACTCAGTTCTTTGCCCATTCCATGATAATACTTGCTTTGTCTTCCCATGCTATATGAAACTTGCAAGACACTTGGGCAACTGACTGGAAGAGCTCCATCTTTGTTCCCATTCCTATGAAAAGTGACCCAACAGAATGTGGAAGTTATAAAACAATATCACATTTCAGTAATATCATATTGAAAATTATTTAAAAATATCTAGAGAAGCATACTGGAAAGAATTTTCAGCAATTCAACTGGATTTAGAAGATGTTTTGGGGCCAGGGATATCATTGCTGATATCAGATCTATCTTAGCTGAAAGCAGAAAATACACAAAGATATCTATTTTTGTTCACTTGAATATGCAAAGAAATTTGGAAGTATGAATCATAACAAATTACAGCTAACATTAACAAGAATGGGAATTCCAGAACATTTAATTATGTTCATGGGAAACCTATAATTAGACTAAAAAATTGTTGTCTAAACAGAGCAAGAGAAAAATTGTGCTCTTTTAAATTAAGGTGTATAGCAGGGCTGCATCTTTTTTCCACATCTACTCAAACTGTATGCCAAGGAAATCATTCCAGAGGCTGGATTTTGTGAGGAAGAATGTGGCATCAAAATCCGAGGAATTAATCAACAATCTGTATTTTGCAACTGATACCACAATCTTGCTTACCAAAGGCAAAAAAAACTTAAAGCACTTGCTGTAGAATATCAAGGATTACAACCTTTAGTACGGATGACATCTGAACATTAAGAAGACAAAAATTCTTACATCTGGGTCAATAGGCAATATTATGATAGATGGAGGGTAAAATAAAGGTGTCAGTAATATCATCTTGCTTGGAACCAAAATCAACATCCCTTACACTAGGAGTCAAGAAATCAAATTATGTGTATTGCATTGAATAAATCTGTTGTCAAGGATCTCTTCAAAGTGTTAAGACTTAGAATTGAAAGACTGACGTACATCTGAGTGAAGCCACAGTCTTCTCAATTACTTAGTATGCATTTGAAACTTGGAAAATGAATAAAGTGGGCAGAAGAAGAATCAATGCCTTTGTGTTGTACTGTTTTCAAAAAAAGTACTGAATACCTTATGGACCGCCACGAGAACAAATAAATATGTCCTAGAGAAAGTGCAACCAGAACACTCCTTAAAGGCAAGCTAGTGAAGCTTCATGGGATTAATTCTGGGGGGAAAAAGACATCAAGCTTGGAAAGGTAAAGGATCAGCAAAAGAAAGAAAGACTCTCAACAAAATGGACTGTAACAATAGCCTCAAGTATATTAGAGATGATGAGGATGGCTCAATATGAGGCAAGGTTCACATCCGTTGTTCACAGTTCACAGGGTTGCTATGAGTTACACTTGACAGCATCCAATAACTATATATATTGTCTCTGTTTATAACATGTGCCCTGCTAAGGGAGTTCTAGCAGTAGAGTGACTTTGTAAATGCTTTCTGTCTTCTGTTGAGATTGTCAACAACTTCATCTTTCTTGGATCCACAAACAGGTATGCTTGTAAGAACATCAGGAAACATACTGCAGTAGAGAAGGCTTCAATCAGAGACCTCTACAAATTATTGAGGACTGGTGATGTCTGTTTGAGGACTAAGGTGCATCTGATTGAGGCATGATCTTTATAGTCACTTGCTACGCATCTGAGAGCTAGGCAATGAATGAATAAAGAAGACAGAAGAACAGGTGTCTTTGAGCTCTGATACTGGAGAATAATGTTGAAGATCCCTTGTACTGCCAAAGAACAAACAAATATATATGTCTTGCAGAAAGTGAAGCCAGAGTGTTCCTTGGAGCCAAAGATGATGAAGCTTCGTCTCACCTTCTTTGGGCATGTTGCTAAGGAGATGTTATTCCTTGGAGAGGCACATCATGCTCTGGAAGGTGGAAGAGTGGCAAGAGAGGAAGACCCTTGACCAGGTGGGTTGACTTGGTGACTGCAGCAACAGGCTTGTGTAGGTCAGACACTGTGAGGTTTGCATGGGTCAGGACAGGACAGTGTTCATATTACTTGCTCATAGGGTCACTATGAATCGTATTCAATTTAATGGTATCCAACAACAACAACAACAAATATTCAGGTAGGCAACTGTTTTGGGTTAGTGGAAACAAGTTGCATTGCCAACACAGACAAGCTGTTTGAATCTGCCAGTGGTTCTGTATGGGAAAGATGGGCAATCTTCTGCCTCTGAAAGCCTGCCGGACAGTCAGCTATGGAGTTGGTTTTGACTTGATGACACACAACAGTAGCCTGCAACAATTTGTGCTGCTACCCAAAAGTCTGGTGATTCACATACACCAGGATTTCCACTGGAAAAAAATAGGTAGCATCCTCCCAGTTCCTTACTTCACCTCTGCCTTGCATGAGGACTTCCGAGTTATAAAACAACCCAGTGGTAGATGGAATTTGCTCCAGGACTTAAGAACAATAAATGACATAGTTGAGCCTCTACATCTTGTGGTTCCTAACCTTTATACTATAATAGACAAAGTGCTAGTCAATAGGCCTTTTATTGTAAGAAATACCTTCCCTCTGTAACTTGATTTGTGCCACTATTAGAGCCTCTACTTGGAATATTATTGCTTTTTAATTTTTGACTCATGTACTTTTAACTTGGTAGTTAAATTTGTGTCTTCTAGGCTGCAATAGTTCCATGATACATCTTGAAGGATATGAACATGTATGGCTAAGCAAAATTGATAACAGTGCATCTAAATTTCAAAATCAATCTCCATAATAGTCTATGTGTTTCCTATTGCCAAAGGGGCCCTTTAGAGTAGTGAGAGAAGATTTTCACCCTGAAACTTACAGCGTCCCTTTTCAGCAGGAAGTAGCTAAGAGAATATGCCATCCCCTTTTCCTATGAATCAGGGTGAAGTCTCTCTCAGGGAGGAGTGATAGGGAATGGCAAAGGACACATTGACAATGGAGATTAATCAGAACTGGCTTTGACAAGCACTGTGGCAATTGGACAATTAAAACAGACTTTGGGGGGGAAGAAGAACGAACTGGGGAGGAGCGCTGAGAAAATCGTGCAAAAATGAATGAATGAAAACCCCAAATCTCTGTAAATGTTCATTAATAAAATTTAATCATTAAAAAAAATATTTACCACCTCTTTTTACTGTGTTGAGAAAAGGTTTTGATTCACAGAAATTTAATCTTCAGAAGTCCCATTCATCATTTTTTTGTATTTTTGTTATTTTTTTAATACTAGTTTATTTACAAAATTTGAGTACATTGATTTTGAGAACAGATTCTTCCAGTTTACCTCACCCCTACTCATCAAATTGTACAACCCCATTGTTAATCCCCCTCCCCCTGAACATCCTTATCCCTCAATTTTATCCTCTTCAGATTGTGCATTTCTGGCTGTTTTTGGCAGCCTATTTATACCGTACACAAGGCCTTCTAAGCTTGATTCCAATTTGTCCCTTATGAACTTTATGGTTTTGGGCTTTACTCCCAGGTCTCTGATCCATCTTGAATTGATTTTTGTGAAAGGGGTGAGATATGGATCCTGTTTCAGCTTTCTGCAGGTAGCCGTCCAGTTTTGGCAGCACCATGATGGGTTTTATTTCCTTGTTGAGTATCAGTTGATCATAGATAGCTGGGTCTATTTCTAGGTTGTCAATTCTGTTCCATTAGTTGATATGCCTGTCATTGTCCCAGTACCATGCTGTTTTGGTTACAATCTCTGTGGAGTAGGTTTTGAGGTCAGGGAGTGCTATGCTTCACACTTCATTTTTGTTTCTCAGAAGTGTTTTACTTATTCGGAGTCTCTTGTCTCTCCAAATAAAATTGGCAATTTCCTTGAAAAATTAACTTGGTATCTGGATTGGGATGGCATTGAAAATGTAGATTGTTTTGAACATGTAGAAAACCACTGATTGGGAACAAAAATTTGGCAATATCAGCTCAAATAAGAATCTCATAACGAAAGTTTACAGAAGACTCCTGGACCTCCACAAGAAAAAAACTGATAACCTAGTTACAAAATGGGAAAAACACATGCAAAGACTTTTCACAGAGGAAGATATTCGACTTGACAACAGAAACACGAAGAAATGTTCAAAATCACTGGCAATAAAAGAGGTGCAAATCAAAACCACAATGAGATACTATCTCACTCAAGTAACAGTGGCAAAAGTTTAACAGAACAGCAAGTCATAAGTGTTGGAGAGGATGTGGTGAGATAGGAACTCTTATACATCGGTGGTATTGTAAAATGGTACAATCACTCTGGAAGGCAGTTTGGTGCTTCCACAAAAAGCTGAACATAGAAATTTCACATGACTTTGGAATATACCCTGAGAAAATGAGAACTGAAGCACAAACAGACACTTGTACACCAATGTTCATAGGAGCATTATTCACCATCCTAAGAACATGGTAACAGCCCAGATGTCCAACTACAATCAAATGGCTTGAGAAATCATGGTACATTCAGACAATGGAATACTATGCAGCATGCAGGAGCAATGATTTTGTAAATTATTACCTAACTTGGGAGGGACTGGATAGTGTTATGCTGAATGAACTAACTCAGTCCATAAGGACTAAAACCATTATTGTAGAATAAGCATGAGGATCCAAGGGGAGAGGGAGAGTGGAATCAGAAAGGTGAGGAGAAGCAGGGATGGGGGGAATTAATCATGTAGTCACACAATTTTATGAGTGAGGAGGGTTAGGGAAAAGGGTAGGAACTGGTGTGAGAGACAATGTATTTGAATTTTGTAAATAAACTAGTATAATTAAAAATATTTTAAAAATGTTGGCCATCTCAAAGCTCATTGAGGGATGATATGAGATGAAATTGACTGTATAACTTTCTGAGTTTATTGAGTCAATAAACGCTTGTCTTGATATTCATTTCTAGATGTGGGGGTGGTTGTGTTGGTGTTGTTATGTAGCATAGAGTTGGAACCAACCCTTAGCTGACCTCTGGTGGGTTTTCAGCAGCAGATAATCGCATGAGAGGAGATTGTCCATCTTTCTCCACAGAGTAGCTGTTGAACTTGAACTTTCGTGATTCCAATGCATCTTCTTGCCTCTAGGCCACCAGAGTTCTCTCACAGGGAAGAAAAAATCTAAACCTCGATTAAACAAAATGAATTTGTTCATCAAACAAACAATTTTACCAGTATCACTAATACAAAGTTGTTTCTTCTTGGGACTGCCTGTTGCTGTTGTTGTTATGTACCTTCAGTTTGGAACCAAGCCATAGCTGGCCCTCTGACAAGTTTTCAGAAGCAGTTAATTGCAGGGGAGGAGATTGTCTATCCTTCTCTGGCTGGGCAGCTTGTGGTTCCAAACCACTCACCTTCAGTATTGCAGTGCAGCTTCTTGCCACTAGGAACCCAGAGCTCTCTGGGATGTACTAGTATTTGATAATTGCCATAGAAAGTTAAAGGAGCTCTTGTGGCCTTGTCTGTAGGAAGTTGTACTACTAATCCAAAGGCCATGAGGCTCCCTCTCGTACAATTACAACCTCTTTAAGAGAAATGAGTGAAATAAAGATAACAAAGAAGACTTGGACCCTTAAGTCATTAAGATATAAAATAATAGAGAAAACTGTTCTGTTAGAACACAGAGAGAGTAGAAATTGTAGCAAAAATCAATGTTGCTTTTTCCTTTCCTTGGTATATCAATAAGGACTTATTAAGCATAATGCCAAAGAAGACAATTAATCCATTTCATCATGGGTTATAAAACCAGCAAACAATGGATTTGGGAGGAAGAATGGTGGATATAACTGAGACACAGATGGGAAGTTGTACACAATTATTTTCACAAGAAAATAAAAAGAAGGAGAATTAAAGAAACAAATAAGCAATACAATCAACAGGAGGTAAAATGAGGGAAATATCCTATGATGTGAAGTTTCTATTTGAAGGAAACAAGTGGGAAAATTGATATAATTCCACAGTTTCCTCATACTTGAAAATTATGTGTCTGTGTGAAATGTTTCATTCATTGGCTCAGGTCTTTTTGTAGATGGTATAATGCCTACATGTCTCTTACTCTGTTATTTCTATTGAAAGCCTATCAGCCATCCTGTTTCTTTCAGTGCTTTTACAGTGCTACACACACACACACAGACACACACACACACACACACACACACATATTTAAATGAAGGAATAACAAATTAGAACATACAATTTTTTATGAAAACTTATTACATGAATGAGACGTTTTTATGCAGGCTTGAGGAACAGAAGATTCAAGGCTCTGAGAGATTAGAAATCATTGAGGCTTTTAAAAACTGGAAGGAGGTATATAGACATAAACTTGTAGCTTTATGTAAATAAAGAGTATCATCAAGCAGAGCCTTGACCTTTGCAAGAGTCCTATAGCAAGATAATTTAGTTTAATCAGCATGGATGGCTCAGTTAAATTAAGGAAAGGCTGACAGAAATGGTTTTAATTATACTTCTTAGGTACTATTTTGCAGGCACTATGCCAAGTATATTTTCAAAGAGAAAACACAAACACAAAAGTAAGATGTAAATAGCTCCCAAGTGGACTAGTTTGTCTTAAAGAATCGTAATGGAATTTTATTCTTCTGTGTTTAAATTTGCTACTTGTCCTTAAAAGCAATCAGGTTTTTCACAGCTCTGTTAAGGTCAAAGAATTGGAACTCCTTTAGCTGTATCAGGGTAGCCCACATGTGGCTAAGTACCTCTTTTTTTTTTTTATGTCATCTTGTGACTTTACCATCAACTTAAATGCTGAGGTTCAATATCAAAGAAGAACAGTGGGACATTCTCAGTAGGAGTTGTGAAAATCAAACTGCAAGCACACACTAAATAGACCTTTGCTAATTGGTTATTTAAAAAAAAAAAAGATGGGAAATATACTCCAGTGTCAAGAGTATCTATTTAGGAAATGTGACACGTTTTCTTCCTTTTACTTTTTTAAATAACACTAGTGTTGCATATTTTTAGAATGTGTTTGTCATCACTTGTCTTTGTTTTTGCTAGCATGCCAGGGTCAGGTTCCTGTTTACCTGTGTCAAGGAAGACAAGGTTACTGTGAAGGTTGTCCATAGTTGTTTATATAATATACCTAATGACTCTGTGAAAGTGAGTACTGCTTCCTACTCAAAATGGGGAAATATAGTATATGTAGTATTCTTTTTTTAAGTTATTTTAATGAAAGTTTACAGAGACTTAAGGTTTCCAGTCATTTATTGTTATACTTTCCTCCCTATCTACTCCCTCTCTCCAATTCACTCATCTCCTTGTAAAGAAAGAAAAACTCTTTCATTGTTATGCAATCTCTCCCCCAAGTCCACTCCATGTGTAGCCTTCACTCTGGATTTCTGTAATAACAAGAATACCCATTCATGTATCCCTTTTAAACCATTCTCTCCCTCTTCTGTTTCAATGCAATCTATATCATTCCTCCCCTCCTTTTCTGTCTTTCCTCAGCCCTGATGTCAGTCCCGTTTTACAACAGTGGCCCTATGCAATATTTGTCCTTTTGTGACTGAGATATTTCACTCAGCATAATGTCTTCCAAGGTCATCCTTTTTGCATATTATTTCATGAGTTTCTTGTTTTTCAGTGCAGCATAGTATTCCATTGTGTGAATATACCAGAGCTTCTCTATTCATTCTTTTGTTGATGGGCATTTGGGTTGTTTCCAGCTCTTCGCTATTGCAAACAAAGCCTCAATAAACATGGGTGTGCATATACCTGCTTGGGTGGCAATTATGGCTTCTTTAGGGTAAATTCCTAGTAGTGGAATTGCTGGATCAAATCATCTCTCTATTTACAACTTTTTGAGAAAGCACCATATAGTCTTCCATAGTGGTTGCACCATTTTACATTCCCACCAACAGTGAATAAAGGTTCCAGTTTCTCCACAACCTCGCCAGCATTTGTAGTATTCTTATACAAAGTACTTGCTATGGGTATGAGTGACAAATGTTTCAATTAAATGACAGATATAATTTCTATCTATCCATTTAACTCCAGATAATACCAAATTCTAACTTACTCTTTGAACTCACCATTTCTTTTCATCTTTCTCTCCTGTCTGAAACAGCATTTTTGTCCTCAACTCCTTCTACTGATAAACAGGCATTTATATTTCAAATAATAATTTGAAAGCTGCCTCTTGGAAAAGATTTTCCCCAAATCTCACAAGAAAAAGAAATTATTCCTTTCTCTGACTTTCTCTAGCATTTTATAAACACTCCTTTTATTGTGTTGTATGTATTATGTAATATAAGAATTCTGCACTTACACTTTCGATCTTAATGCTACTCTACAAGTCTCTCATAGGGTTTGCATGTCTCCTATAGAGCTAGACTCCTAAGTCAATATCTTCTATAGGGAGCTCTCATGCCTTAGTGGTAAGGACTTGTGCTGTTGACACAAAGGTAAACAGTTTGAATCCACCAGCTGCTTCAAGGGAGAAAAAGGGGAAATCTCCTCCTGTGTTATGAACTGCCTCTAAAACCTCCTGGAGGGTAAGCTACGTCTTCAGTTCCAACTCAGTGCTACTCAACAACAACATAAGTCTCCCAATAGTAAATCTATGACTTATTTATTCTGATGCCCTTAAAATTGTCGTTGAGTTGTTAGTAGATGCTATAAATACCATGATATTACCATGACAATACCGTGACCAAGGTATTGATTCCACTGCTCTCATCTATATTAACTATCTACCTCTCAGATGTATAGCAAGTGTTTGAAGAGACAATGGCCTGATTCAAGTATACTTTTTTATTTTGTTTGTAAATGTTTACTTTATGTTGGTTTGTATAGAAAGAGTATATGCATTGTGTTTCACATCATTCCAGGAAGAAAAAAAGAAAGAAAAAATGAGCTGACCCGACCCAGAGATTTCTTTAAAAATTTTCAGCTCTGAGTTTATGAATTTTAATGATCAATGCCACATGTCATCTTCTATATTCCATATCTGTGTTGGATGTAGTAGATTATGAAGGGTGATGAGGTCATTATTCAGCTGTACTTCCATCCTTCAGTGGCTTTTTTAAATGAATCCTAAATATTAGTGAAATCAGGGAGCTCTCTTTAGTGCAAAACTATGTTGTGCTGCCAAATGCTGAGTCTTTTCTTCTCTATCCTATATAGGAAGCATCATAATCTGTCAATTTTTCCCTATTTACCTCTTCCCTCCCTAACTAGTTCTAACACACTGAATGCCAAGGGGCTCATTGGGCTCTGGAAGAATCAACTTTGTGGTGCTCCAAGATAATGTGTAGTTTTCAAGATGAAGCATATCTCATTGATGTTTTCCTACTAAGCAGATTTTGATGTTAATACAGGAAAAGGCACCAGCTCCCAGAATAGCCTCTCAACCGAAAAAAAGGAAGTTCACCAGTGGTAGACTCAGTGGTAAACACTTAAATTCTGACTAATGATAAGGAAGATTGCATCAACACGTTCATGAGCAGTCTCAAGATTAGTAGTGCAATTTAAGCTTATTTATCCAGAAATTTCTCTACCATGCATGAATCTATACTCTGACAGATGTGAGCTATACAGAGAAAGGATCTTCCTCCATCACTAACAAGTGTGGTTTCCTGGCATAAAGGTCATCATTGCATGCAGTCAGATTATCTATTCTCGAAAATTCATGGTTTTTGCATGCCAGATGTCATACAAGGTTATAGAACCCTTCAAGGCTGATTCACAGAGCTGAAGTAAAGAAGACTCCAGAAAGGCTCTTTTCTGAATTTGGGAACGATCATAAAAGGACCACTCAGAGGTGTGGTTAAAGATAACCATTGGCCCCAGTTGATACAGCACACACAGACTCAAAACTCAAACTCATTTCCATCAAGTCAGAACTGACTTCCAGCTGACCATCCCATACATAGGCTTTCAAAGACTATAAATCACGTGAAAGAAGATTGCCCAACTCTCTTCAGTTTTCTTTAAATTGTAAAATTCTATCCATATTTAAAGGTCTACTATTTGCAATCCATGTCAGCTACTAGGGAGTTTTAATTCGAAATATAAGCCACAGACCCTAATTCTAAAGACTCTTTATTTGAATAAGTTCAAAAGAGTAATACATACAAACATTTAAATATAAGATGAAGTCAGATTTAATGCATAAAATATTTAAAAGACAATCAGGATGGGGGAAAAAAGAAAATCAGAATTATATAATCAAACAGGATTTTTTTTCTCCTGAAGACATATGCACTAGCACAGAGCACAAGTTTTGGAACCAGTGAGGTGTGAGTTTGAATTCTGATGCTGCAAGAGAAAATAAAAGAACGACTCTAAACCCTCATGTCTTTTTATCTGTGAAACGTTCAAATTTTTGGTGGAGCTGAGAAATAAACTGCCTAGCAGCAAATCATAATCATTATTATAAGCTGAAATAGCTTCATGGAAGAGAGAATTTGAGTTTATCTTTAAAGGATGATAGCAGTCGAAGAAATAAAAAAGCAGGAGATTCTCCCATTTAAATAGTATCATGAAACAAAAGTTCAGAAGTCATTTTGCTTATCTCACTGAGAATGTGAAGGATCAAGGATTTATCTTACTTAGTTTAACACACTCAAGATTTCTTTTTCCCCAATGAAATATCACTTGCAAGCTCTCATCCAAGTACAATAGAAGGCATTCCCTAGTGACTTTCTTGGGTTTAATGGACTAATTACTCTGACTGAGTTCTAATCCCAGTTTAGTTGTAGGTTACACGGGGCTGTAGGTTACATAGAGCTACTCAGTGTGATTCTTTATTCCAGATGTTAGGAGGATTAACCAGTCATTTCAAAACACCTTGTAAAAAACATGTCAAGTTTACTAATTCCTTTCTAAATTAGCCCTTATCCAACCCACATTTTTACTGAAATAGATTTTAAGCTATACATACAACCGTGGCTCACCTGACCCAGAACTGCAAATTTGAGCTGCCTGCTTGCCTTGAATCATTTTATTATTGCAAAAGCAGCAAATTACAGCACTTTCTCATTCTGCTTAGCAAGGGACACCCCTGGGATAAGATTGTTAGGATGTTCTTAGCCGACAGATTTAGTATTGCTCTTCTACCATTTAGTTGTGCTTATGGACAAATTGTTAAGCCACAGAAAATCCACTTAAAATCACAGGGAAAATTAGTCTTTCTTGCTTTGCTAATCTTACTACTCATGAGAGCCAGAGGCTCTTTTTGAGTGTGTATGTGTTGGGGGCAGGATTGGGGAGGAAGGCGGAAGGGAGGAAATGTAAGCAATCATATCCATTTGTTCTAGCAGGAATACCAGTTATGATACCAGAGAAGGCTGAGGTAATTAGAGCCACCGCAGTACACAGGCTGTATTCCACTGTTAACACTCTGAGAATCCCTCCGTCCACATTGTAATCAACTCAATTCAAGTACTTTGCAAAATGAACTTTTCCCAAACAGAAAATCTTACCCTTATACCTCAGATCAAATATACCTACTTCTGATTTATCAACTATTTCATGTTTACAAAAACAACAGAACACATGTAGATAACAGAAAGGGCAACTGAGGTTCAGCTTTCAAGTATGGAAATACAAAGGAAGAGGAACAGTTGTAAGCAGACACTAGTGATTGGGACATGGAATGTGAGAACCATGAATGCAGGAAAATTAGATATTGTTAAGGAAGAAATGGAACACATAAATATTGACATACTAGGCATTGGCGAGATGAGATGGACTGGCATGGAGCATTTTGAATCGGATGATCGTATGATATATTACTCTGGAGATGAAAAGGTGAGAAAAAATGGAGTTACTTTCATAGTTAAAAAAGTTGTTGCTAGATCCATCTTGAAGTACAATATTGTGAGTGACACAATAATATCCATGCACATACAAGGAACTCCAGTGAATACCACTATCATTCAGATATATGCACCAACCACCAAAGCCAAGGAAGAGGATATAGAAGATTTTACCAACTTTTACAAGCAGAATTTGATCGAACATGCAATCAAGATGCATTGATAATAATGGGTGACTGGAATGCAAAAGTTGGGAACATAGAAGATTCAGTAGTTGGAAAACATTGACTCAGTGACAGAAATGGAGCTGGAGAGAGAAGGATTGAATTTTGCACAATCAATGACTTATTCATAGCAAATATGTTTTTTAAGAGACATAAATGCAGGTTATATTCTCGGATTTCACCTGATGGTATGCATAGGAATCAGATTGATTCATCTGTGGAAAGAACCACTGGAGAAGCTCAATATCAGCTATGAAAACTAGGCCAGGAGTTGATTGTGGAACAGATCACCAACTGCTCATATGCAAGTTCAAGCTGAAGTTGAGGAAAATTAAACGAAATCCAAGGCAGCCAAAATATGACTTTGAGTATATCCCACCTGAATTTCAGAACCATCTCAGGAACAGGTTTGAGGCCTTGAACACTAATGAGTGAAGGCCAGATGAGTTGTGGGAGGATATCAAGGATATCATCCAGGAAGAGTGCAAACTATCATTACAAAGACAGAAGAGGAAGAGAAGACCAAAATTAATGTCAGAAGAGACTCTGAAAATTGCACTGGAGCGTAGAGAAGCCAAAGCACAAGGAACAACTGAAGATACTAAAGAATTGAATAGAAGATTTCAAAAGGCAGCACGCGATGACAAAGTAAAATATTACAATGAAATGTACAAGAAGTTGGAGTCAGAAAATCAAAAGGGCAGAACTCCCTCATCATTTCTTAAGCTCAAGGAACTGAAGAACAAATTCAAAC